>NC_091282.1:914815427-915454111 GCF_032444005.1 Ranitomeya imitator | reverse complement strand
AGCAGGCGGTGCTGAACCCCACTAACACATTGGCTGGTGTTTTTCTCTGTGCAGCTAGCATGTCCGGGCAGAAACTGGCGTTGTTTGAGCCCAGGGTCAGCAGGAGGAGGAGAGGAGCAAAGTGTAGGCCGAAGCCTGCACTGGTGGCAGCTTTTGGTCGGTTGTGCCAGCGTGGCTTGTGCTGGACACGTTGCCGACTACACAGCAGGGGAACAGCTGGCGGTGCTGAACCCCACTAACACATTGGCTGGTGTTTTTCTCTGTGCAGCTAGCATTTCCGGGCAAAAACTAGCGGTGTTTGAGCCCAGGGTCAGCAGGAGGAGTAGAGGAGCAGAGTGTAGGCCGAAGCCTAGTTGAACCAATTTCAAAGGTTACCTTTAACCCCCCCCTCAGGTGTTGCAAGGTACAAGAGCCACACCTTGTGCAGCATTAATGCTGCACAAGTAAAAGGTTGCTCTATTTGTTTTGCTCCTTGCACACGCTGACTAAAACACGTACACTATTTAGCCCATTATACTGTCAAACAGTTGTGGAGGCGTGACTTGTCTTTTTAACGAGACGCAGCACAGGTGTCAAAATTTGCACCTAGGTACTGGGCGCAGATTCCTGAGCGTTGTTATTTGCTGTACAGGAGTCTGCGCTATTGTGATCCCTTGGCCATGCGCTGTGAGCGCTTCCTGTCTTCTGACCTCATTTCATGTCGGCCGTTGCGGTTAGCGATGGACATGAATCCCAGACCCACAGTGTGTTTTCAAACAATCACACTACGTGGCTGGGATTCGTGGCCTTGTGCAGTAAATAGGTTTGCCGCTTACACATGTCCTTACACCGGCTCCAGACTGGGCGGCCTCAGCTGATCCCTTATCGCCTACCACGGCCAGGAGGCCGCACAGTCTGAAGAAGGCGGAAGGAGATGAGTTAAGACAGGCGAACATATGCACTGCTCGTGCCCATAAACCACACCCTCGCTGACAAAATAAATATGACAACGAGGGGCGTTGTTTCTAGCAGGGCGGATGCACAGGCGCAGCCAGCTAACCATGATGACAAAAGACGGGAAACGCTACCAAGGGGGGTGCTGCGTATCATTACAAAGGAAAGTCACACCTCAGGGACAGTGGAATGGTCTCAATGAGACACATTTTGTACGTGTTGAGTTCCACGTGGGCAAGGAGAAAAAGTCAGCCACCTTGTACAAATGCAGCAGTACTGCTGTACTAGGTGGCTGTTATACATAGAAACACCTGGGGGGGTGGGGCCAGGTTCCCTTTTAATTTCAGTTCCTGTGCCTGCATGGCGTTTGCAGGTCACGTTGCCGGCTACACAGCAGGGGAACAGCTGGCGTTGCTGAACCCCACTAACACATTGGCTGGTGTTTTTCTCTGTGCAGCTAGCACTTCCGGGCAAAAACTAGCGGTGTTTGAGCCCAGGGTCAGCAGGAGGAGGAGAGGAGCAGAGTGTAGGCCGAAGCCTGCACTGGTGGCAGCTTTTGTTCTGTTGTGCCAGCGTGGCTTGTGCTGGACACGTTGCCGACTACACAGCAGGGGAACAGCTGGCGGTGCTGAACCCCACTGACACATCACCTAGTGTTTTTTTCTGTGTAGACAACACTTCCAGGTGGCAACTGACAGTGTTGAAACCCAGGGAATCAAAGAGGAGCAGAGTGTAGGCCGAAGCCTGCAGTGGAGCAAGTTGAAAGGGAACCTTTAACCCCCCCCCCCAGGCATTTGTTGCTGAAAGAGCCATCTTGTACAGCAGTAATACTGCACATGGAAAATGGTGGCTCCGAAAATTATGCTCCTTGCAAACGCTGAAGTACACACTCATATAATGTGTCCCCTCACACCGTCAAACCATCCCGGAAGTGGGACTTTCCTTTGTAATGTGACACAGCACAGCCGTCATTCCAACCCCCTTGGTGCCGGGCACCACCTCCTCAACGTTGTTTGGTTCTGTCACGGAGCCCGCACTGTAATGTTATCCCTTGGCCATGCACAGTTAGCGGTGCCCGTCTTCTGACATCATGTAGGTGTCAGGCTGGCAGTGCCTGTGCGTCCAAGCTGCCCGAGATCCAACCTTGCAGTGTCATCTAATGTAGTCCCACTGCGGGCCAGGGATCCATGGGCATGCGCAGTGCATATCATCGCCTCTCACTCACCTCCTTCCTGCTTCTTCAGACTGTGCGGCGTCACGGCCGTGGCATGCTATTAGGGATCAGCTGACGCCGCCTAGTCTGAAGAAGCGTGAAGAAGGGGAGTGAGAGGCTAGTATATGCACTGCGCATGGCCATGGATACCAGGCCCACTGTGGGATCACATTAGACGACACTGCGAGGTGTGATTTCGGGCAGCGTGGACGCACAGGCGCAGCCAGGACGACAACAAATGATGTCAGAGGACGGGCAGCGCAAACTGTGCATGGCCAAGGGATAACATAACAGCGCAGGGTCCATGACGGAATCAAACAACGCTAAGGAGGCAGCGCACGGTGCCAAGGGGGTAGCAATGACGGCTGTGCTGTGTCACATTACAAAGGAAAGTCCCACCTCCGGGACGGTTGGACGGTGTGAGGGGACACATTACATGAGTGTGTAGTTCAGCGTTTGCAAGGAGCATAATTTCAAGAGCGACCTTTCCCTTGTGCAGTATTAGTGCTGCACATGGTGGCTCTTTCAGTAACAAACGCCTAGGGGGGGGGGGGGACAGGTCCCCTTACATTTTAGTTGTGCCAGCGTGGCGGTCGCATGACACGTTGCCGGATACACAGCTGGGGATCAGCTGACGTTACTGAACCCCAATAACAGAGGAGCGACTGTTGACTGTGCACACAGCACTTCCAGGCACCAACTGGCGGTGTTAGAGCCCAGGGACAGCAGGAGGAGCAGATTGGAGGTATTGCCGCACACACAGCTGGGGATCAGCTGACGTTACTGAACCCCAATAACAGAGGAGCGACTGTTGACTGTGCACACAGCACTTCCAGGCACCAACTGGCGGTGTTAGAGCCCAGGGACAGCAGGAGGAGCAGAGGAACAGAGTGTAGGCCGAAGCCTGATTGGAGCAAGTTGAAAGGAAACCTTTAACCCCCCCCCCAAGACGTTTGTAGCTGAAAGAGCCATGTTGTGCAGCACTAAGGATGCAAAAGGAAAAGGTTGCTCTTTTAATTATGCTCCTTGCAAACACCGAAGTAAACACTAAAAATGTGTCCCTTTATACCGTTAAACCGTTCCGGAGGTGCGAATTTCCTTCGTAATGGGACACAGCACAGCTGTCATTCCTATCCCCTTGATGCCGTGCGCTGCCTCCTCAGCGTTGTTTTAAGCTGCCACGGAGCCTGCGCTGTTCTGTTAGCCCTTGGCCATGCCCAATTAGCGCTGCCTGTCTTCTGACATAATTTGGTGTCAGGCTGTCAGTGCCTGTGCGTCCACGCTGCTCCAGATCCCACCTCGCAGTCTCATCTAACGTAATCCCACTGCGGGCCTTGGAACCATGGGCATGCACAGTGCATAACCTCGACTCTCACTCCCCTCCTTCCCTCTTCTTCAGACTGTGCGGTGTCACGGCCGTGGCATGCTAGGGATCAGCTGACGGCGCACAGTCTAAAGAAGGCGGAGGGAAATGAGCGAGAGCCCGAGGGGAAGATATGCACTGCGCATGCCCATGGATCCCAGGCCCGCAGTGTGACTCAATCAGAAGACACTGCGAGGCGGGATCTCGGGCACCGCGGCCGCACAGGCGCAGCCAGCCTGACACCAAATTATGTCAGAAGACAGGCAGCGCAAATAGGGCATGCCCAAGGGATAACAGAACAGCGCAGGCTCCGTGACAGCTTAAAACAACGCTGAGGAGGCAGCGCATGGCACCAAGGGGGTAGGAATGACGGCTGTGCTGCGTCACATTACGAAGGAAAGTCCCAGCTCCGGGACGGTATAACGGTATCAGTGAACACATTTTATAAGTGTTAAGTTCTGCGTGTGCAAAGAGCTAAAAAAAAAGAGCTACCTTTTCCTTGTGCAGCATTACTGCTGCACAAGATGGCTCTTTCAGTAACAAACGACGGGGGGGGGGGGGGACAGGTTCCCTTACATTTAGGTTGTTGTGCCAGCGTGGCGGTCGCAGGACACATTGCCGGCTACACAGCTGGGGATCAGCTGACGTTACTGAAACCCAATAACACTGGGTCGTATGTTTTTACTGTGCAGCCTGCACTTCTGAGCCGCAACTGGCGGTGTTGGAGCCCAGGAATAGCAGTTCAGGTGGTAGAAAGATGAACACAGCAGGAGACCTGGATGACACCCAATTACTTAATCAGGCAGAGGAGTGGCAAATTCCTGCGAGATCCAGGCCTGGTTCATTTTCAGGAAAGTAAGCCGGTCAACGTTATCGGAGGATAGTCGCATGCGACGGTCTGTTAGTACACCACCTGCGGCACTAAAGACACGTTCCGATAAGACACTAGCCGCAGGGCAAGCCAGCACCTCCAATGCATACTGGCTTAGCTCTGGCCATGTATCCAGCTTAGAGACCCAAAACTTGAACGGGGAAGAGCCGTCTGGGAGTACAGTAAGAGGGCAAGCCATGTAGTCTGTCACCATCTGACGGAACCGTTGCCTCCTGCTGACTGGAGCCGCCGGTGATGGTGTAGACATTTGGGGCGGGCACACAAAAGTGTGCCAGAGTTGTGCCATACTGGGCTTGCCTTGGGCAGAGGCACTGCTTCTGCTCCCTCTTTGGGCAGAGCCTCCCCCACTGCCTCGACGCACTGAGCTGCTTTGTAAAGCACTAGCAGCACTCCTCTCAGTTGGACAGGAGAAGATGATGGAATTCACCAGTGTGTCGTGGTACTCCCGCAATTTACGCTCCCGGGTCAACGCAGGGATGAGGTTTTGGACGTTGTCCCGGTAGCGAGGATCGAGGAGGGTGAACACCCAATAATCAGGCATGTTGAGAATGTGGTCGATGCGGCGGTCGTTTCTCAGGCACTGCAGCATGAAATCCACCATGTGCTGCAGAGTGCCAACCGGCCCAGAAACGCTGTCCCCTGCTTGAGACATGATCTCTGCCCGCTCGTCATCACCCCACCCTCGCTGTACACACTGACCACTGGACAATTGTGTCGCTCCCTCCTCTGGACGGAGCTCTTCCTCCTCCATTGACTCCTCCTCATCCTCCTCACAAATTGGCCCCTGCGTACCCCTTTGTGAGGAACCACGTGGCGCTGACTCTCCAGAAGCTGATGGAAAAGGTGACTCCTCATCCTCCACCTCTTCCACCACATCATCCCTTAACCCTTGCAAAGTTTGCTGAAGCAGGCAGATAAGGGGGACAGTCATGCTGACTAGTGCATCATCTGCACTTGCCATCCGCGTGGAATAATCAAAAGGACGCAAAACCTGGCAGACGTCCTTCATAGTGGCCCACTCTGTGGTTGTGAAGTCTGATCGGCGCTGACTGCGACTTCTTTGCGCCTGATGCAGCTGGTACTCCATAACTGCTTGCTGCTGCTCACACAACCGCTCCAACATATGTAACGTGGAATTCCACCGGGTAGGTAGGTCACATATGATGCGGTGTTCCGGAAGGCGGAATCGGCGCTGCAGAGCAGCAATGCGGGATCTGGCCAAGCTGGAACGCCGCAAGTGAGCACACTCTAGGCGGACCTTGTGCAGCAGGGCATCAAGATCCGGATAGTCCCTCAGAAAACTCTGCACAACCAAATTGAGCACATGTGCCAGACATGGGATGTGAGTGAGGTTGCCAAGGGCCAAAGCTGCCACCAGATTTCGGCCATTGTCACACACTACCATGCCTGGCTGGAGATTCGCTGGCAGTAACCACACATCGCTCTCCTGCTTTATGGCATTCCAGAGCTCCTGCGCTGTGTGGCTTCGATGCCCCAATGAAACTAGTTTCAAGACGGCCTGCTGACGTTTGGCCACGGCTGTGCTCATGTCGGTCATAGGTAAACGTTCACGGGTCCATGTGGGGGTGGACTGTGACGGATCCTGCAGAGAGGAATCAGAGGAACTGGTGTAAGAGGAGGAGTCGATGCGTACAGACTGGATTCCTGCAATCCTTGGAGTGGGCAGGACACGTCCTGCGCCACTCGCACGATCTGTACCTGGCTCAACAACATTAACCCAATGGGCAGTGAGGGAAACATATCGCCCCTGTCCATGCTGACTGGTCCACGCATCGGTGGTGAGGTGGACCTTGCTACTGACGGCGTTCAGTAGCGCATGTTTTATGTTTGCCTCAACATGCCTGTGCAGGGCAGGGACAGCCTGCCTGCTGAAGTAAAAGCGGCTGGGCACCTTGTACTGTGGGACTGCCAATGCCATCAAGTCACGGAAGCTGTCAGTCTCCACCAGCCTGAACGAGAGCATTTCCAGGGACAACAGTTTGGCAATGCCTGCATTCAGAGCCTGTGCTCGGGGGTGGTTGGCCGAGAATGCCCGCCTTTTCTCCCATGCCTGTACTACCGATGGCTGTAGAGTAGACTGGGAGTGTGAGGATGACTGGGAAGGTGGTGCTGTGGGTGGAATTACACAAGGTCTCTGGGAGGAAGCCAAACCAGCTGTGCGTGAGCTGGAGGAAGAGGCAACACGAGCTGAAGAGGTGGTAGCTGCCGCTGTTGGTTGGCCTACATCTTCAGTGTGTTTCTGTAACTCCACCGCGTGCCTGGTCCGCACATGTTTCCACATATTTGTGGTATTGAGGTTGCTGACATTTTTCCCTCTTTTTACTTTATGATGACACAGCTTGCATTTGACAAAACAAATGTCATCTGCAACTGTGTCAAAAAAGGACCAGGCACTGCAAGTCTTGGGAGCGCCCTTTTTGGCTTTGGAAAGAGACAGGCTCCTAACGGGTGCCAAAGTGGAGGCTACAGGCTCCGCAGTCTTCCCCCTCCCTCTCCCTCTTTGGCCCGTAAGAGGAAGCTCTTCCTCTGAGCTGCTCCCACCACCTTCCTGTTCCTCACGCCACGATGGGTCAAGGACCTCATCATCTCCACTACCCTCTGCCACCAACTGCTCCTCCTGGGTAGTCTCAGCAGCACAGTACGCACGAGAAAGCGGCACCTGAGTTTCATCATCAGATGCGTACTGCGCTGTGGTCACCGGAGGCACTGGCCCACCTGCCTCTTCAGAGTCAGAGAGAAAAAGGTGTTGGGCATCACTGCACACTGCCTCTTCTTCCATTTCTCCAATGCTGCTTGGCTGGCCCCCTGTTTCCAAGCCAAGAGATTCAGAGAACAGAAGTAGAGACGGCTCCTGTCCTGGGCTCTCTGACTGCCTGGCCAATTTGGCAGGTGGTGAAGAGACAGATGGCTGCTCTCCAGTGCTCTGTGCCTGAGAGGATGTGGCACTAACTGAAGTCGATGCCGAGGCGTTAGCTGCCATCCACCCGACAACGGCTTCAATTTGGTCTTCACGCAGCAGCGGTGCACGGCGCTCTCCGACAAAGCTGCGCATGAAGGACTGTTCCCTGCTGAAACTGAGTGACGACGAGTCACCGGCGCCCGCAGCAGGCACAGAATCACCACGTCCTCTCCCTGCTCCTCTCCCTGCTCCGCGCCCACGCCCACGTGCCTTACTCCCTGCCCTCTTCATCTTGGTTGACAGATAAAGATAAGCAGAAAAGTACTAAGGCCTTAGTGTGCTTATTCCTGTAATGCTCCTCCTAACAGGTGTAAGAAACACTAATGTTGTAAATTGTGGACTAAACTTTATTATTTTTCAAATGTGGCCTACACAAGTGTAAGTTGTGTTTGGTGAACTTAACCTTTTTTTTGGTGCAGATCGGGCTACAGAGCTAGTTTAAATCACACGGAGACCGTGCAGACAGCCGTAAACGGCGCTGCAAGGCCAAGAAACCCTCCTCTAGGTTATCCTATATAGTGTTTTTCCACTATTTAGCTGGATACAAGTGGAAAGACACTAATAGGAATTTTTTTTTTCAAATTTTAAACTGGCTGCACTATTTGAAAAAAAGGAAATTGTTTTTCAAGGTATGAGGCAGTAACGCACCCTGAGCTGAATCCAACCGGCTATGGCTGCACACAGACTACAGGGCGAGCTGGGCTCACACGGAGACCGTGCAGACAGCCGTAAACGGCGCTGCAAGGCCAAAAAACCCTCCTCTAGGTTATCCTATATAGTGTTTTTCCACTATTTAGCTGGATACGAGTGGAAAGACACTAATAGGAATTTTTTTTTTCAAATTTTAAACAGGCTGCACTATTTGAAAAAAAGGAAAATTTTTCTCAAGGTATGAGCCAGTAACGAACCCTGAGCTGAATCCAACCGGCTATGGCTGCACACAGACTACAGGGCGAGCTGGGCTCACACGGAGACCGTGCAGACAGCCGTAAACGGCGCTGCAAGGCCAAAAAACCCTCCTCTAGGTTATCCTATATAGTGTTTTTCCACTATTTAGCTGGATACGAGTGGAAAGACACTAATAGGAATTTTTTTTTTCAAATTTTAAACAGGCTGCACTATTTGAAAAAAAGGAAAATTTTTCTCAAGGTATGAGCCAGTAACGAACCCTGAGCTGAATCCAACCGGCTATGGCTGCACACAGACTACAGGGCGAGCTGGGCTCACACGGAGACCGTGCAGACAGCCGTAAACGGCGCTGCAAGGCCAAAAAACCCTCCTCTAGGTTATCCTATATAGTGTTTTTCCACTATTTAGCTGGATACGAGTGGAAAGACACTAATAGGAATTTTTTTTTTCAAATTTTAAACAGGCTGCACTATTTGAAAAAAAGGAAAATTTTTCTCAAGGTATGAGCCAGTAACGAACCCTGAGCTGAATCCAACCGGCTATGGCTGCACACAGACTACAGGGCGAGCTGGGCTCACACGGAGACCGTGCAGACAGCCGTAAACGGCGCTGCAAGGCCCAAAAACCCCCCTCTAGGTTATCCTATGTAGTGTTTTTCCACAATAGAGCTGGAGACTGGTGGAAAAACACTAATAGGAAATTTGAGAAAAAATGTGCAGCAGGCTGCACTAAGAGCAAAAAAGAACAACTGTGTGAGGCAGTGTGAACCCCCCCTGAGCTGAATACAACCGGGTATATGGCTGCACACAGACTACAGAGTGAGCTGCACACACACACACACAGAGACCTTGCAGAACGCTGTTAAAACAGCGCTGCAAGGCAAGAGCAAGGTGAACAGTGAAGAACACACAGCGTTTTGCTAAATTAGCCTTTGGAAAGGAAAATAAAGCAATTAGCTAGCTCAACTGGCCCTCAGTTAGAACACAGCGTCCTGTCCCTAACTGAAATCACAGCAGAGTGAGCGCAAAATGGCGGCAGCGCTTTTTTATAGTGCAGAGTGACATCATTTCAGCAGCCAATCCAAGCCTTGCCAGTACTTACATGCCCACCATGCTAAACAGGATGTGCCCACACTTTCATTCATTCCTCATTGGCTGCTGCGTTCAATTTGAATTCTGGGAACTTCCGATTCCGGTATCCGATACGCGGGAAGTATCGGAATTCAGTATCGGAATTCCGATACCGCAAATATCGGCCGATACCCGATACTTGCGGTATCGGAATGCTCAACACTAATTATGACATCATCAGTTCATTATGACATCATCAAAATTATTATGACATCATCAGTCCATTATGACATTATCAAAATGATTATGACATCATCAGTTCATTATGACATCATCAGTCCATAATGACATCGTCAAAATGATTATGACATCATCAGTTCATTATGACATCATCAGTTCATTATGACATCATCAGTCCATTATGACATCATCAGTCCATTATGACATCATCAAAATGATTATGACATCATCAGTTCATTATGACATCATCAGTCCATTATGACATCATCAGCCCATTATGACATCATTAAAATGATTTTGGCATCATCAGTTCATTATGACATCATCAGTCCATTATGACATCATCAAAATGATTATGACATCATCAGTTCATTATGACATCATCAGTCCATTATGACATCATCAGTTCATTATGACATCATCAAATTGATTATGACATCATCAGTTCATTATGACATCATCAGTTCATTATGACATCATCAAAATGATTATGACATCATCAGTTCATTAGACATCATCAGTTCATTCTGACATCATCATTCCGTTATCACATAATCAAAATGATTATGACATCATCAGTCCATTATGACATCATCAGTGCATTATGATATCATCATTTCATTATGACATCATCAAAATGATTATGACATCATCAGTTCATTATGACATCATCAAAATTATTATGACATCATCAGTCCATTATGACATCATCAAAATGATTATGACATCATCAGTTCATTATGACATCATCAGTCCATAATGACATCATCAAAATGATTATGACATCAGTTCATTATGACATTATCAGTTCATTATGACATCATCAGTCCATTATGACATCATCAAAATGATTATGACATCATCAGTTCATTATGACATCAGTCCATTATGACATCATCAAAATGATTATGACATCATCAGTTCATTATGACATCATCAGTCCATTATGACATCATAAGTTCATTATGACATCATCAGTTCATTATGACATCATAAAAATGATTATGACATCATCAGTTCATTAGACATCATCAGTTCATTATGACATCATCAGTCTATTATGACATCATCAAAATGATTATGACATCATCAGTTCATTATGACATCATCAGTTCATAATGACATCATCAGTCCAATATGACATCATCAGTTCATGATGATATCATCAGCCCATTATGACATCATCAAAATGATTATGACATCATCAGTTCATGATGACATTATCAAAATGATTATGACATTATCAGTTCATTGTAACATCATCAGTTAATTATGACATCATCAAAATGATTATGACATCAGTTCATTATGACATCACCAAAATTATTATGACATCATCAGTCCATTATGACATCATCAAAATGATTATGACATCATCAGTCCATTATGACATCATCAGTCCATTATGACATCATCAGCCCATTATGACATCATCAAAATGATTATGACATCATCAGTTCATTATGACATCATCAGTCTATTATGACATCATCAATATGATTATGACATCATCAGTTCATTATGACATCATCAGTTCATTATGACATCATCAGTTCATTATGACATCATCAGTCCATTATGACATCATCAAAATGATTATGACATCATCAGTTCATTATGACATCATCAGACAATTATGACATCATCAGTTCATTATGACATCATCAGTCCATTATTACATCATCAGTCCATTATGACATCATCAGTTCATTATGACATCATCAGTCCATTATGACATCATCAGCCCATTATGACATCATCAAATTGATTATGACATCATCAGTTCATTATGACATCATTAGTTCATTATGACATCATCAAAATGATTATGACATCATCAGTTCATTATGACATCATCAGTGCATTATGACATCATCAAAATGATTATGACATCATCAGTTCATTATGACATCATCAGTCCATTATCACATCAACAGTCCATTATGACATCATCAGTTCATTATGACATCATCAGTCCATTATGACATCATCAAAATGATTATGACATCATCAGTTCATTATGACATCATCAAAATGATTATGATATCATCAGTTAATTATGACATCATCAATTCATTATGACAACATCAAAATGATTGTGACATCATCAGTTCATTATGACATCATCAGTTCATTATGACATCATCAAAATGATTATGACATCATCAGTTCATTATGACATCATCAGCCCATTATGACATCATCAAAATGATTATGACATCATCAGTTCATTATGACATCATCAGTCTATTATGACATCATCAAAATGATTATGACATCATCAGATCATTATGACATCATCAGTTCATAATGACATCATCAGTCCAATATGACATCATCAGTTCATGATGATATCATCAGCCCATTATGACATCATCAAAATGATTATGACATCATCAGTTCATGATGACATTATCAAAATGATTATGACATCATCAGTTCATTATGACATCATCAGTTAATTATGACATCATCAAAATGATTATGACATCATCAGTTCATTATGACATCACCAAAATTATTATGACATCATCAGTCCATTATGACATCATCAAAATGATTATGACATCATCAGTTCATTATGACATCATCAGTCCATAATGACATCGTCAAAATGATTATGACATCATCAGTTCATTATGACATCATCAGTTCATTATGACATCATCAGTCCGTTATGACATCATCAAAATGATTATGACATCATCAGTCCATTATGACATCATCAGTCCATTATGACATCATCAGCCCATTATGACATCATCAAAATGATTATGACATCATCAGTTCATTATGACATCATCAGTCTATTATGACATCATCAATATGATTATGACATCATCAGTTCATTATGACATCATCAGTTCATTATGACATCATCAGTCCATTAAGACATCATCAGTTCATTATGACATCAGTCCATTATGACATCATCAAAATGATTATGACATCATCAGTTCATTATGACATCATCAGTCCATTATTACATCATCAGTCCATTATGACATCATCAGTTCATTATGACATCATCAGTCCATTATGACATCATCAGCCCATTATGACATCATCAAAATGATTATGGCATCATCAGTTCATTATGACATCATCAGTCCATTATGACATCATCAAAATGATTATGACATCATCAGTTCATTATGACATCATCAGTCCATTATGACATCATCAGTTCATTATGACATCATCAGTTCATTATGACATCATCAAAATGATTATGACATCATCAGTTCATTAGACAACATCAGTTCATTCTGACATCATCAGTCCATTATCACATAATCAAAATGATTATGACATCATCAGTCCATTATGACATCATCAGTCCATTATGACATCATCAGTTCATTATGACCTCATCAAAATGATTATGACATCATCAGTTCATTATGCCATCATGCGCGCATTATGACATCATCAGTTCATTATGACATCATCAGTTCATTATGACATCATCAAAATGATGATGACATCATCAGTTCATTATGACATCATCAGTGCATTATGACATCATCAAAATGATTATGACATCATCAGTTCATTATGACATCATCAGTCCATTATGACATCATCAAAATAATTATGACATCATCAGTTCATTATGACATCATCAGTCCATTATGACATCATCAAAATGATTATGACATCATCAGTTCAGTAGACATCATCAGTTCATTCTGACATCATCAGTCCATTATCACATCATCAAAATGATTATGACATCATCAGTCCATTATCACATCAACAGTCCATTATGACATCATCAGTTCATTATGACATCATCAGTCCATTATGACATCATCAAAATGATTATGACATCATCAGTTCATTATGACATCATCAAAATGATTATGACATCATCAGTTAATTATGACATCATCATAGTAACATAGTAACATAGTTAGTAAGGCCGAAAAAAGACATTTGTCCATCCAGTTCAGCCTATATTCCATCATAATAAATCCCCAGATCTACGTCCTTCTACAGAACCTAATAATTGTATGATACAATATTGTTCTGCTCCAGGAAGAATCAGTTCATTATGACAAGATCAAAATGATTGTGACATCATCAGTTCATTATGACATCATCAGTTCATTATGACATCATCAAAATGATTATGACATCATCAGTTCATTATGACATCATCAGCCCATTATGACATCATCAAAATGATTATGACATCATCAGTTCATTATGACATCATCAGTCTATTATGACATCATCAAAATGATTATGACATCATCAGTTCATTATGACATCATCAGTTCATTATGACATCATTAGTCCATTATGACATCATCAGTTCATGATGACATCATCAGCCCATTATGACATCATCAAAATGATTATGACATCATCAGTTCATGATGACATCATCAAAATGATTATGACATCATCAGTTCATGATGACATCATCAGTTCATTATGACATCATCAGTCCATTATGACATCATCAAAATGATTATGACATCATCAGTTCATTATGACATCATCAGTCCATTATGACATCATCAGTTCATTATGACATCATCAGTTCATTATGACATCATCAAAATGATTATGACATCATCAGTTCATTAGACATCATCAGTTCATTCTGACATCATCAGTCCATTATCACATAATCAAAATGATTATGACTCATCAGTCCATTATTACATCATCAGTCCATTATGACATCATCAGTTCATTATGACATCATCAAAATGATTATGACATCATCAGTTCATTATGCCATCATGCGTCCATTATGACATCATCAGTTCATTATGACATCATCAGTTCATTATGACATCATCAAATTGATTATGACATCATCAGTTCATTATGACATCATCAGTGCATTATGACATCATCAAAATGATTATGACATCATCAGTTCATTATGACATCATCAGTCCATTATGACATCATCAAAATGATTATGACATCATCAGTTCATTATGACATCATCAGTCCATTATGACATCATCAAAATGATTATGACATAATCAGATCAGTAGACATCATCAGTTCATTCTGACATCATCAGTCCATTATCACATCAACAAAATGATTATGACATTATCAGTTCATTATGACATCATCAAAATGATTATGACATCATCAGTTAATTATGACATCATCAGTTCATTATGACAACATCAAAATGATTGTGATATCATCAGTTCATTATGACATCATCAGTTCATTATGACATCATCAAAATGATTATGACATCATCAGTTCATTATGACATCATCAGCCCATTATGACATCATCAAAATGATTATGACATCATCAGTTCATTATGACATCATCAGTCTATTATGACATCATCGAAATGATTATGACATCATCAGTTCATTATGACATCATCAGTCCAATATGACATCATCAGTTCATGATGACATCATCAGCCCATTATGACATCATCAAATTGTTTATGATATCATCAGTTCATTATGACATCATCAAAATGATTATGACATCATCAGTTCATTATGACATCATCAGTTCATTATGACATCATCAGTCCAATATGACATCATCAGTTCATGATGACATCATCAGCCCATTATGACATCATCAAATTGTTTATGATATCATCAGCCCATTATGACATCATCAAAATGATTATGACATCATCAGTTCATGATGACATCATCAAAATGATTATGACATCATCAGCTCATTATGACATCATCAGTTAATTATGACATCATCAAAATGATTATGACATCATCAGTTCATTATGACATCATCAAAATTATTATGACATCATCAGTCCATTATGACATCATCAAAATGATTATGACATCATCAGTTCATGATGACATCATCAGTCCATAATGACATCTTCAAAATGATTATGACATCATCAGTTCATTATGACATCATCAGTTCATTATGACATCATCAGTCTATTATGACATCATCAAAATGATTATGACATCATCAGTTCATTATGACATCATCAGTCTATTATGACATCATCAAAATGATTATGACATCATCAAAATGATTATGACATCATCAGTTCATTATGACATCATCAGTTCATTATGACATCATCAGTCCATTATGACATCATCAGTTCATTATGACATCATCAGTTAATTATGACATCATCAAAATGATTATGACATCATCAGTTCATTATGACATCATCAGTTCATGATGACATCATCAAAATGATTATGACATCATCAGTTCATGATGACATCATCAAATTGTTTATGACATCATCAGTTCATTATGACATCATCAGTGCATTATGACATCATCAAAATGATTATGACATCATCAGTTCATTATGACATCATCAGTTCATTATGACATCATCAGTTCATTATGACATCATCAGTCCATTATGACATCATCAGTTCATTATGACATCATCAGTCCATTATGACATCATCAAAATGATTATGATATCATCAGTTCATTATGACATCATCAGTCCAATATGACATCATCAGTTCATGATGACATCATGAGCCCATTATGACATCATCAAAATGATTATGACATCAGTTCATGATGACATCATCAGTCCATAATGACATCTTCAAAATGATTATGACATCAGTTCATTATGACATCATCAGTTCATTATGACATCATCAGTCCATTATGACATCATCAAAATGATTATGACATCATCAGTTCATTATGACATCATCAGTCTATTATGACATCATCAAAATGATTATGACATCATCAAAATGATTATGACATCATCAGTTCATTATGACATCATCAGTTCATTATGACATCAGTCCATTATGACATCATCAGTTCATTATGACATCATCAGTTAATTATGACATCATCAAAATGATTATGACATCATCAGTTCATTATGACATCATCAGTTCATGATGACATCATCAAAATGATTATGACATCATCAGTTCATGATGACATCATCAAATTGTTTATGACATCATCAGTTCATTATGACATCATCAGTGCATTATGACATCATCAAAATGATTATGACATCATCAGTTCATTATGACATCATCAGTTCATTATGACATCATCAGTTCATTATGACATCATCAGTTAATTATGACATCATCAGTTCATTATGACATCATCAAAATGATTATGACATCATCAGTTCATTATGACATCATCAGCCCTTTATGACATCATCAAAATGATTATGACATCATCAGTTCATTATGACATCATCAGTCCATTATGACATCATCAGCCCATTATGACATCATCAGCCCATTATGACATCATCAAATTGTTTATGACATCATCAGTTCATTATGATATCATCAGTTCATTATGACATCAAAATGATTATGACATCATCAGTTCATTATCACATCATCAGTCCATTATGACATCATCAGTCCATTATGACATCATCAGTTCATTATGACATCATCAAAATGATTATGACATCATCAGTTCATGATGACATCATCAGTTGTTTATGACATCATCAGTTCATTATGACATCAACAAAATGATTATGACATCATCAGTTCATTATGACATCTTCAAAATGATTATGACATCATCAGTACATTATGACATCATCAGTGCATTATGACATCATCAAAATGATTATGACATCATCAGTTCATTATGACATCATCAGTTCATTATGACATCATCAAAATGATTATGACATCATCAGTTCATTCTGACATCATCAGTTCATTCTGACATCATCAGTTTATTATGACATCATCAGTTCATTATGACATCATCAGTCCATTATGACATCATCAAAATGATTATGACATCATCAGTCCATTATGTCATCATCAAAATGATTATGACATCATCAGTTCATTATGACATCATCAGTCCATTATGTCATCATCAAAATTATTATGACATCATCAGTTCATTATGACATCAACAGTTCATTATGACATCATCAAAATGATTATGACATCATCAGTACATTATGACATCATCAGTGCATTATGACATCATCAAAATGTTTATGACATCATCAGTTCATTATGACATCATCAGTTCATTATGACATCATCAGTCCATTATGACATCATCAAAATGATTATGACATCATCAGTTCATTATGACATCATCAGTTCATTATGACATAATCAAAATGATTATGACATCATCAGATCATTAGACATCAGTTCATTCTGACATCAGTCCATTATGACATCATCAGTCCATTATGACATCATCAGTTCATTATGACATCATCAGTCCATTATGACATCATCAAAATGATTATGACATCATCAGTCCATTATGACATCATCAAAATGATTATGACATCATCAGTTCATTATGACATCATCAGTCCATTATGATATCATCAGTCCATTATGACATCATCAGTCCATTTTGACATCATCAGTTCATTATGACATCATCAAAATGATTATGACATCATCAGTTCATTATGACATCATCAGTGCATTATGACATCATAAAAATGATTATGACATCAGTTCATTATGATATCATCAGTTCATTATGACATCATCAGTTCATTATGACATCATCAAAATGATTATGACATCATCAGTTCATTATGACATCATCAAAATGATTATGACATCATCAGTTCATTATGACATCATCAGTTCATTATGACATCATCAAAATTATTATGACATCATCAGTTCATTATGACATCATCAGTCCATTATGACATCAGCAAAATGATTATGACATCATCAGTTCCTTATTACATCATCAGTCCATTATGACATCATCAGTTCATTATGACATCATCAAAATTATTATGACATCATCAGTCCATAATGACATCATCAAAATGATTATGACATCATCAGTTCATTATGACATCATCAGTTCATTATGAGATCATCAGTCCATTATGACATCATCAAAATGATTATGACATCATCAGTCCATTGTGACATCATCAGTCCATTATGACATCATCAGCCCATTATGACATCATCAGCCAATTATGACATCATCAAATTTTTTATGACATCATCAGTTCATTATGACATCATGAGTCCATTATGACATCATCAGCCCATTATGACATCATCAGCCAATTATGACATCATCAGTTCATTATGACATCATCAGTCCATAATGACATCTTCAAAATGATTATGACATCATCAGTTCATTATGACATCATCAGTTCATTATGACATCATCAGTCCATTATGACATCATCAAAATGATTATGACATCATCAGTCCATTATGACATCATCAGTCCATTATGACATCATCAGCCCATTATGACATCATCAAAATGATTATGACATCATCAGTTCATTATGACATCATCAGTCTATTACGACATCATCAAAATGATTATGACATCATCAGTTCATTATGACATCATCAGTTCATTATGACATCATCAGTCCATTATGACATCATCAGTTCATTATGACATCATCAGTCTATTATGACATCATCAAAATGATTATGACATCATCAGTTCATTATGACATCATCAGTTCATTATGACATCATCAGTTAATTATGACATCATCAGTTCATGATGACATCATCAAAATGATTATGACATCATCAGTTCATGATGACATCATCAAAATGATTATGACATCATCAGTTCATTATGACATCATCAGTTAATTATGACATCATCAAAATGATTATGACATCATCAGTTCATTATGACATCATCAAAATTATTATGACATCATCAGTCCATTATGACATCATCAAAATGATTATGACATAATCAGTTCATTATGACATCATCAGTCCATAATGACATCGTCAAAATGATTATGACATCATCAGTTCATTATGACATCATCAGTCCATTATGACATCATCAAAATGATTATGACATCATCAGTCCATTATGACATCATCAGTCCATTATGACATCATCAAAATGATTATGACATCATCAGTTCATTATGACATCATCAGGCTATTATGACATCATCAAAATGATTATGACATCATCAGTTCATTATGACATCATCAGTTCATTATGACATCATCAGTCCATTATGACATCATCAGTTCATTATGACATCATCAGTCCATTATGACATCATCAAAATGATTATGACATCATCAGTTCATTATGACATCATCAGTCCAATATGACATCATCAGTTCATGATGACATCATGAGCTCATTATGACATCATCAAAATGATTATGACATCATCAGTTCATGATGACATCATCAGTCCATAATGACATCTTCAAAATGATTATGACATCATCAGTTCATTATGACATCATCAGTTCATTATGACATCATCAGTCCATTATGACATCATCAAAATGATTATGACATCATCAGTCCATTATGACATCATCAGTCCATTATGACATCATCAAAATGATTATGACATCATCAAAATGATTATGACATCATCAGTTCGTTATGACATCATCAGTCTATTATGACATCATCAAAATGATTATGACATCATCAAAATGAATATGACATCATCAAAATGATTATGACATCATCAGTTCATTATGACATCATCAGTTCATTATGACATCATCAGTCCATTATGACATCATCAAAATTATTATGACATCATCAGTTCATTATGACATCATCAGTCCATTATGACATCATCAGTTCATTATGACATCATCAGTTCATTATGACATCATCAAAATGATTATGACATCATCAGTTCATTAGACATCATCAGTTCATTCTGACATCAGTCCATTATCACATAATCAAAATGATTATGACTCATCAGTCCATTATGACATCATCAGTCCATTATGACATCATCAGTTCATTATGACATCATCAAAATGATTATGACATCATCAGTTCATTATGCCATCATGCGTCCATTATGACATCATCAGTTCATTATGACATCAGTTCATTATGACATCATCAAATTGATTATGACATCATCAGTTCATTATGACATCATCAGTGCATTATGACATCATCAAAATGATTATGACATGATCAGTTCATTATGACATCATCAGTCCATTATGACATCATCCTTGGGGTCATCCTTGATTCTGACCTTTCATTCACCCCCTACATCCGATCACTGGCTCGCTCTTCTTACCTGCATCTCAAAAACATTTCTAGAATTCGCCCTTTTCTTAATTTCGACTCTGCAAAAACTCTGACTGTTTCACTTATTCATTCTCGTCTGGACTATTGTAACTCTCTACTAATCGGTCTCCCTCTTGCAAAACTCTCCCCGCTCCAATCTGTCCTGAATGCTGCAGCCAGGATCATATTCCTCACCAACCGTTACACCGATGCCTCTACCCTGTGCCAGTCATTACACTGGCTACCCATCCACTCCAGAATCCAGTACAAAACTACTACCCTCATCCACAAAGCACTCCATGGCTCAGCACCACCCTACATCTCCTCCCTGGTATCAGTCTACCACCCTACCCGTGCCCTCCGCTCCGCTAATGACCTCAGGTTAGCATCCTCAATAATCAGAACCTCCCACTCCCGTCTCCAAGACTTTACACGTGCTGCGCCGATTCTTTGGAATGCACTACCTAGGTTAATACGATTAATCCCCAATCCCCACAGTTTTAAGCGTGCCCTAAAAACTCATTTGTTCAGACTGGCCTACCGCCTCAATGCATTAACCTAACGATCCCTGTGTGGCCTATTTATAATAAAAAAAAAAAAAAGGGTTCCTCGCATCATGTTCTCATACACTTTATGCAGTATTAGCCCTCTGTGTCTGTACTGCTACATACTTAGGCAGGTAACTGGTTCATGCAGCTTTACATGAACACCTGAGCCTTACACTATAGCTGGTCCGAATAACTAAAGCAATTGTTACCATCCACCTCTCGTGTCTCCCCTTTTCCCCATAGTTTGTAAGCTTGCGAGCAGGGCCCTCACTCCTCCTGGTATCTGTTTTGAACTGTATTTCTGTTATGCTGTAAGGTCTATTGTCTGTACAAGTCCCCTCTATAATTTGTAAAGCGCTGCGGAATATGTTGGCGCTATATAAATAAAATTATTATTATATTATTATTATTATGACATCATCAGTTCATTATGACATCATCAGTCCATTATGACATCATCAAAATGATTATGACATCATCAGATCAGTAGACATCATCAGTTCATTCTGACATCATCAGTCCATTATCACATCAACAAAATGATTATGACATTATCAGTTCATTATGACATCATCAAAATGATTATGACATCATCAGTTAATTATGACATCATCAGTTCATTATGACAACATCAAAATGATTGTGATATCATCAGTTCATTATGACATCATCAGTTCATTATGACATCATCAAAATGATTATGACATCATCAGTTCATTATGACATCATCAGCCCATTATGACATCATCAAAATGATTATGACATCATCAGTTCATTATGACATCATCAGTCTATTATGACATCATCGAAATGATTATGACATCATCAGTTCATTATGACATCATCAGTTCATTATGACATCATCAGTCCAATATGACATCATCAGTTCATGATGACATCATCAGCCCATTATGACATCATCAAATTGTTTATGATATCATCAGTTCATTATGACATCATCAAAATGATTATGACATCATCAGTTCATTATGACATCATCAGTTCATTATGACATCATCAGTCTAATATGACATCATCAGTTCATGATGACATCATCAGCCCATTATAACATCATCAAATTGTTTATGATATCATCAGCCCATTATGACATCATCAAAATGATTATGACATCATCAGTTCATGATGACATCATCAAAATGATTATGACATCATCAGCTCATTATGACATCATCAGTTAATTATGACATCATCAAAATGATTATGACATCATCAGTTCATTATGACATCATCAAAATTATTATGACATCATCAGTCCATTATGACATCATCAAAATGATTATGACATCATCAGTTCATTATGACATCATCAGTCCATAATGACATCTTCAAAATGATTATGACATCATCAGTTCATTATGACATCATCAGTTCATTATGACATCATCAGTCCATTATGACAACATCAAAATGATTATGACATCATCAGTCCATTATGACATCATCAGTCTATTACGACATCATCAAAATGATTATGACATCATCAGTTCATTATGACATCATCAGTTCATTATGACATCATCAGTCCATTATGACATCATCAGTTCATTATGACATCATCAGTCTATTATGACATAATCAAAATGATTATGACATCATCAGTTCATTATGACATCATCAGTTCATTATGACATCATCAGTTAATTATGACATCATCAGTTCATGATGACATCATCAAAATGATTATGACATCATCAGTTCATTATGACATCATCAGTTAATTATGACATCATCAAAATGATTATGACATCATCAGTTCATGATGACATCATCAAAATGATTATGACATCATCAGTTCATTATGACATCATCAGTTAATTATGACATCATCAAAATGATTATGACATCATCAGTTCATTATGACATCATCAAAATTATTATGACATCATCAGTCCATTATGACATCATCAAAATGATTATGACATAATCAGTTCATAATGACATCATCAGTCCATAATGACATCGTCAAAATGATTATGACATCATCAGTTCATTATGACATCATCAGTTCATTATGACATCATCAGTCCATTATGACATCATCAAAATGATTATGACATCATCAGTCCATTATGACATCATCAGTCCATTATGACATCATCAAAATGATTATGACATCATCAGTTCATTATGACATCATCAGGCTATTATGACATCATCAAAATGATTATGACATCATCAGTTCATTATGACATCATCAGTTCATTATGACATCATCAGTCCATTATGACATCATCAGTTCATTATGACATCATCAGTCCATTATGACATCATCAAAATGATTATGACATCATCAGTTCATTATGACATCATCAGTCCAATATGACATCAGTTCATTATGACATCATCAGTTCATTATGACATCATCAGTTCATTATGACATCATCAGTTCATTATGACATCATCAGTCCATTATGACATCATCAAAATGATTATGACATCATCAGTCCATTATGACATCATCAGTCCATTATGACATCATCAAAATGATTATGACATCATCAAAATGATTATGACATCATCAGTTCATTATGACATCATCAGTCTATTATGACATCATCAAAATGATTATGACATCATCAAAATGATTATGACATCATCAGTTCATTATGACATCATCAGTTCATTATGACATCATCAGTCCATTATGACATCATCAGTTCATTATGACATCATCAGTCTATTATGACATCATCAAAATGATTATGACATCATCAGTTCATTATGACATCATCAGTTCATGATGACATCATCAAAATGATTATGACATCATCAGTTCATGATGACATCATCAAATTGTTTATGACATCATCAGTTCATTATGACATCATCAGTGCATTATGACATCATCAAAATGATTATGACATCATCAGTTCATTATGACATCATCAGTTCATTATGACATCATCAAAATGATTATGACATCATCAGTTCATTATGACATCATCAGCCCATTATGACATCATCAAAATGATTATGACATCATCAGTTCATTATGACATCATCAGTCTATTATGACATCATCGAAATGATTATGACATCATCAGTTCATTATGACATCATCAGTTCATTATGACATCATCAGTCCAATATGACATCATCAGTTCATGATGACATCATCAGCCCATTATGACATCATCAAATTGTTTATGATATCATCAGTTCATTATGACATCATCAGTTCATTATGACATCATCAGTCCAATATGACATCATCAGTTCATGATGACATCATCAGCCCATTATGACATCATCAAATTGTTTATGATATCATCAGCCCATTATGACATCATCAAAATGATTATGACATCATCAGTTCATGATGACATCATCAAAAAGATTATGACATCATCAGCTCATTATGACATCATCAGTTAATTATGACATCATCAAAATGATTATGACATCATCAGTTCATTATGACATCATCAAAATTATTATGACATCATCAGTCCATTATGACATCATCAAAATGATTATGACATCATCAGTTCATTATGACATCATCAGTCCATAATGACATCTTCAAAATGATTATGACATCATCAGTTCATTATGACATCATCAGTTCATTATGACATCATCAGTTCATTATGACATCATCAAAATGATTATGACATCATCAGTCCATTATGACATCATCAGTCCATTATGACATCATCAGCCCATTATGACATCATCAGTCCATTATGACATCATCAGCCCATTATGACATCATCAAAATGATTATGACATCATCAGTTCATTATGACATCATCAGTCTATTACGACATCATCAAAATGATTATGACATCATCAGTTCATTATGACATCATCAGTTCATTATGACATCATCAGTCCATTATGACATCATCAGTTCATTATGACATCATCAGTCTATTATGACATCATCAAAATGATTATGACATCATCAGTTCATTATGACATCATCAGTTAATTATGACATCATCAGTTCATGATGACATCATCAAAATGATTATGACATCATCAGTTCATGACGACATCATCAAAATGATTATGACATCATCAGTTCATTATGACATCATCAGTTAATTATGACATCATCAAAATGATTATGACATCATCAGTTCATGATGACATCATCAAAATGATTATGACATCATCAGTTCATTATGACATCATCAGTTAATTATGACATCATCAAAATGATTATGACATCATCAGTTCATTATGACATCATCAAAATTATTATGACATCATCAGTCCATTATGACATCATCAAAATGATTATGACATAATCAGTTCATTATGACATCATCAGTCCATAATGACATCGTCAAAATGATTATGACATCATCAGTTCATTATGACATCATCAGTTCATTATGACATCATCAGTCCATTATGACATCATCAAAATGATTATGACATCATCAGTCCATTATGACATCATCAGTCCATTATGACATCATCAAAATGATTATGACATCATCAGTTCATTATGACATCATCAGGCTATTATGACATCATCAAAATGATTATGACATCATCAGTTCATTATGACATCATCAGTTCATTATGACATCATCAGTCCAATATGACATCATCAAAATGATTATGACATAATCAGTTCATTATGACATCATCAGTCCATAATGACATCGTCAAAATGATTATGACATCATCAGTTCATTATGACATCATCAGTTCATTATGACATCATCAGTCCATTATGACATCATCAAAATGATTATGACATCATCAGTCCATTATGACATCATCAGTCCATTATGACATCATCAAAATGATTATGACATCATCAGTTCATTATGACATCATCAGGCTATTATGACATCATCAAAATGATTATGACATCATCAGTTCATTATGACATCATCAGTTCATTATGACATCATCAGTCCAATATGACATCATCAGTTCATGATGACATCATGAGCCCATTATGACATCATCAAAATGATTATGACATCATCAGTTCATGATGACATCATCAGTCCATAATGACATCTTCAAAATGATTATGACATCATCAGTTCATTATGACATCATCAGTTCATTATGACATCATCAGTCCATTATGACATCATCAAAATGATTATGACATCATCAGTCCATTATGACATCATCA
The DNA here is from genome assembly GCF_032444005.1 of Ranitomeya imitator. Lineage (NCBI taxonomy): Eukaryota > Metazoa > Chordata > Amphibia > Anura > Dendrobatidae > Ranitomeya > Ranitomeya imitator. Next base: position 915,427,798 of record NC_091282.1, on the reverse strand, counting down.
GTCCATTATGACATCATCAGCCCATTATGACATCATCAAAATGATTATGACATCATCAGTTCATTATGACATCATCAGTCTATTATGACATCATCAAAATGATTATGACATCATCAAAATGATTATGACATCATCAGTTCATTATGACATCATCAGTCCATTATGACATCATCAAAATGATTATGACATCATCAGTCCATTATGTCATCATCAAAATGATTATGACATCATCAGTTCATTATGACATCATCAGTCTATTATGTCATCATCAAAATTATTATGACATCATCAGTTCATTATGACATCATCAGTTCATTATGACATCATCAAAATGATTATGACATCATCAGTACATTATGACATCATCAGTGCATTATGACATCATCAAAATGTTTATGACATCATCAGTTCATTATGACATCATCAGTCCATTATGACATCATCAAAATGATTATGACATCATCAGTTCATTATGACATCATCAAAATGATTATGACATCATCAGATCATTAGACATCATCAGTTCATTCTGACATCATCAGTCCATTATGACATCATCAGTCCATTATGACATCATCAGTCCATTATGACATCATCAGTCCATTATGACATCATCAGTTCATTATGACATCATCAGTCCATTATGACATCATCAAAATGATTATGACATCATCAGTTCATTATGACATCATCAGTTCATTATGACATCATCAAAATGATTATGACATCATCAGTTCATTAGACATCATCAGTTCATTCTGACATCATCAGTTCATTCTGACATCATCAGTCCATTATGACATCATCAGTTCATTATGACATCATCAGTCCATTATGACATCATCAAAATGATTATGACATCATCAGTCCATTATGTCATCATCAAAATGATTATGACATCATCAGTTCATTATGACATCATCAGTCCATTATGTCATCATCAAAATTATTATGACATCATCAGTTCATTATGACATCATCAGTTCATTATGACATCATCAAAATGATTATGACATCATCAGTACATTATGACATCATCAGTGCATTATGACATCATCAAAATGTTTATGACATCATCAGTTCATTATGACATCATCAGTTCATTATGACATCATCAGTCCATTATGACATCATCAAAATGATTATGACATCATCAGTTCATTATGACATCATCAAAATGATTATGACATCATCAGATCATTAGACATCATCAGTTCATTCTGACATCATCAGTCCATTATGACATCATCAGTCCATTATGACATCATCAGTTCATTATGACATCATCAGTCCATTATGACATCATAAAAATGATTATGACATCATCAGTCCATTATGACATCATCAAAATGATTATGACATCATCAGTTCATTATGACATCATCAGTCCATTATGATATCATCAGTCCATTATGACATCATCAGTTCATTATGACATCATCAAAATGATTATGACATCATCAGTTCATTATGACATCATCAGTGCATTATGACATCATAAAAATGATTATGACATCATCAGTTCATTATGATATCATCAGTTCATTATGACATCATCAGTTCATTATGACATCATCAAAATGATTATGACATCATCAGTTCATTATGACATCATCAAAATGACTATGACATCATCAGTTCATTATGACATCATCAGTTCATTATGACATCATCAAAATTATTATGACATAATCAGTTCATTATGACATCATCAGTCCATTATGACATCAGCAAAATGATTATGACATCATCAGTTCATTATTACATCATCAGTCCATTATGACATCATCAGTTCATTATGACATCATCAAAATTATTATGACATCATCAGTCCATAATGACATCATCAAAATGATTATGACATCATCAGTTCATTATGACATCATCAGTTCATTATGAGATCATCAGTCCATTATGACATCATCAAAATGATTATGACATCATCAGTCCATTATGACATCATCAGTCCATTATGACATCATCAGTTCATTATGACATCATCAAAATGATTATGACATCATCAGTTCATTATGACATCATGAGTCCATTATGACATCATCAGTTCATTATGACATCATCAGTCCATTATGACATCATCAGCCCATTATGACATCATCAGCCAATTATGACATCATCAAATTTTTTATGACATCATCAGTTCATTATGACATCATCAGTCCATAATGACATCTTCAAAATGATTATGACATCATCAGTTCATTATGACATCATCAGTTCATTATGACATCATCAGTCCATTATGACATCATCAGTCCATTATGACATCATCAAAATGATTATGACATCATCAGTCCATTATGACATCATCAGTCCATTATGACATCATCAGCCCATTATGACATCATCAAAATGATTATGACATCATCAGTTCATTATGACATCATCAGTCTATTACGACATCATCAAAATGATTATGACATCATCAGTTCATTATGACATCATCAGTTCATTATGACATCATCAGTCCATTATGACATCATCAGTTCATTATGACATCATCAGTCTATTATGACATCATCAAAATGATTATGACATCATCAGTTCATTATGACATCATCAGTTCATTATGACATCATCAGTTCATTATGACATCATCAGTTCATGATGACATCATCAAAATGATTATGACATCATCAAAATGATTATGACATCATCAGTTCATGATGACATCATCAAAATGATTATGACATCATCAGTTCATTATGATATCATCAGTTAATTATGACATCATCAAAATGATTATGACATCATCAGTTCATGATGACATCATCAAAATGATTATGACATCATCAGTTCATTATGACATCATCAGTTAATTATGACATCATCAAAATGATTATGACATCATCAGTTCATTATGACATCATCAGTCCATTATGACATCATCAAAATGATTATGACATAATCAGTTCATTATGACATCATCAGTCCATAATGACATCGTCAAAATGATTATGACATCATCAGTTCATTATGACATCATCAGTTCATTATGACATCATCAGTCCATTATGACATCATCAAAATGATTATGACATCATCAGTCCATTATGACATCATCAGTCCATTATGACATCATCAAAATGATTATGACATCATCAGTTCATTATGACATCATCAGGCTATTATGACATCATCAAAATGATTATGACATCATCAGTTCATTATGACATCATCAGTTCATTATGACATCATCAGTCCATTATGACATCATCAGTTCATTATGACATCATCAGTCCATTATGACATCATCAAAATGATTATGACATCATCAGTTCATTATGACATCATCAGTCCAATATGACATCATCAGTTCATTGTGACATCATCAGTTCATTATGACATCATCAGTTCATTATGACATCATCAGTCCATTATGACATCATCAAAATGATTATGACATCATCAGTCCATTATGACATCATCAGTCCATTATGACATCATCAAAATGATTATGACATCATCAAAATGATTATGACATCATCAGTTCATTATGACATCATCAGTCTATTATGACATCATCAAAATGATTATGACATCATCAAAATGATTATGACATCATCAGTTCATTATGACATCATAAGTTCATTATGACATCATCAGTCCATTATGACATCATCAGTTCATTATGACATCATCAGTCTATTATGACATCATCAAAATGATTATGACATCATCAGTTCATTATGACATCATCAGTTCATGATGACATCATCAAAATGATTATGACATCATCAGTTCATGATGACATCATCAAATTGTTTATGACATCATCAGTTCATTATGACATCATCAGTCCATTATGACATCATCAAAATGATTATGACATCATCAGTCCATTATGACATCATCAGTCCATTATGACATCATCAAAATGATTATGACATCATCAGTTCATTATGACATCATCAGGCTATTATGACATCATCAAAATGATTATGACATCATCAGTTCATTATGACATCATCAGTTCATTATGACATCATCAGTCCAATATGACATCATCAGTTCATGATGACATCATGAGCCCATTATGACATCATCAAAATGATTATGACATCATCAGTTCATGATGACATCATCAGTCCATAATGACATCTTCAAAATGATTATGACATCATCAGTTCATTATGACATCATCAGTTCATTATGACATCATCAGTCCATTATGACATCATCAAAATGATTATGACATCATCAGTCCATTATGACATCATCAGTCCATTATGACATCATCAGCCCATTATGACATCATCAAAATGATTATGACATCATCAGTTCATTATGACATCATCAGTCTATTATGACATCATCAAAATGATTATGACATCATCAAAATGATTATGACATCATCAGTTCATTATGACATCATCAGTCCATTATGACATCATCAAAATGATTATGACATCATCAGTCCATTATGTCATCATCAAAATGATTATGACATCATCAGTTCATTATGACATCATCAGTCTATTATGTCATCATCAAAATTATTATGACATCATCAGTTCATTATGACATCATCAGTTCATTATGACATCATCAAAATGATTATGACATCATCAGTACATTATGACATCATCAGTGCATTATGACATCATCAAAATGTTTATGACATCATCAGTTCATTATGACATCATCAGTCCATTATGACATCATCAAAATGATTATGACATCATCAGTTCATTATGACATCATCAAAATGATTATGACATCATCAGATCATTAGACATCATCAGTTCATTCTGACATCATCAGTCCATTATGACATCATCAGTCCATTATGACATCATCAGTCCATTATGACATCATCAGTCCATTATGACATCATCAGTTCATTATGACATCATCAGTCCATTATGACATCATCAAAATGATTATGACATCATCAGTTCATTATGACATCATCAGTTCATTATGACATCATCAAAATGATTATGACATCATCAGTTCATTAGACATCATCAGTTCATTCTGACATCATCAGTTCATTCTGACATCATCAGTCCATTATGACATCATCAGTTCATTATGACATCATCAGTCCATTATGACATCATCAAAATGATTATGACATCATCAGTCCATTATGTCATCATCAAAATGATTATGACATCATCAGTTCATTATGACATCATCAGTCCATTATGTCATCATCAAAATTATTATGACATCATCAGTTCATTATGACATCATCAGTTCATTATGACATCATCAAAATGATTATGACATCATCAGTACATTATGACATCATCAGTGCATTATGACATCATCAAAATGTTTATGACATCATCAGTTCATTATGACATCATCAGTTCATTATGACATCATCAGTCCATTATGACATCATCAAAATGATTATGACATCATCAGTTCATTATGACATCATCAAAATGATTATGACATCATCAGATCATTAGACATCATCAGTTCATTCTGACATCATCAGTCCATTATGACATCATCAGTCCATTATGACATCATCAGTTCATTATGACATCATCAGTCCATTATGACATCATAAAAATGATTATGACATCATCAGTCCATTATGACATCATCAAAATGATTATGACATCATCAGTTCATTATGACATCATCAGTCCATTATGATATCATCAGTCCATTATGACATCATCAGTTCATTATGACATCATCAAAATGATTATGACATCATCAGTTCATTATGACATCATCAGTGCATTATGACATCATAAAAATGATTATGACATCATCAGTTCATTATGATATCATCAGTTCATTATGACATCATCAGTTCATTATGACATCATCAAAATGATTATGACATCATCAGTTCATTATGACATCATCAAAATGACTATGACATCATCAGTTCATTATGACATCATCAGTTCATTATGACATCATCAAAATTATTATGACATAATCAGTTCATTATGACATCATCAGTCCATTATGACATCAGCAAAATGATTATGACATCATCAGTTCATTATTACATCATCAGTCCATTATGACATCATCAGTTCATTATGACATCATCAAAATTATTATGACATCATCAGTCCATAATGACATCATCAAAATGATTATGACATCATCAGTTCATTATGACATCATCAGTTCATTATGAGATCATCAGTCCATTATGACATCATCAAAATGATTATGACATCATCAGTCCATTATGACATCATCAGTCCATTATGACATCATCAGTTCATTATGACATCATCAAAATGATTATGACATCATCAGTTCATTATGACATCATGAGTCCATTATGACATCATCAGTTCATTATGACATCATCAGTCCATTATGACATCATCAGCCCATTATGACATCATCAGCCAATTATGACATCATCAAATTTTTTATGACATCATCAGTTCATTATGACATCATCAGTCCATAATGACATCTTCAAAATGATTATGACATCATCAGTTCATTATGACATCATCAGTTCATTATGACATCATCAGTCCATTATGACATCATCAAAATGATTATGACATCATCAGTCCATTATGACATCATCAGTCCATTATGACATCATCAGCCCATTATGACATCATCAAAATGATTATGACATCATCAGTTCATTATGACATCATCAGTCTATTACGACATCATCAAAATGATTATGACATCATCAGTTCATTATGACATCATCAGTTCATTATGACATCATCAGTCCATTATGACATCATCAGTTCATTATGACATCATCAGTCTATTATGACATCATCAAAATGATTATGACATCATCAGTTCATTATGACATCATCAGTTCATTATGACATCATCAGTTCATTATGACATCATCAGTTCATGATGACATCATCAAAATGATTATGACATCATCAAAATGATTATGACATCATCAGTTCATGATGACATCATCAAAATGATTATGACATCATCAGTTCATTATGATATCATCAGTTAATTATGACATCATCACAATGATTATGACATCATCAGTTCATTATGACATCATCAGTTCATTATGAGATCATCAGTCCATTATGACATCATCAAAATGATTATGACATCATCAGTCCATTATGACATCATCAGTCCATTATGACATCATCAAAATGATTATGACATAATCAGTTCATTATGACATCATCAGTCCATAATGACATCGTCAAAATGATTATGACATCATCAGTTCATTATGACATCATCAGTTCATTATGACATCATCAGTCCATTATGACATCATCAAAATGATTATGACATCATCAGTCCATTATGACATCATCAGTCCATTATGACATCATCAAAATGATTATGACATCATCAAAATGATTATGACATCATCAGTTCATTATGACATCATCAGGCTATTATGACATCATCAAAATGATTATGACATCATCAGTTCATTATGACATCATCAGTTCATTATGACATCATCAGTCCATTATGACATCATCAGTTCATTATGACATCATCAGTCCATTATGACATCATCAAAATGATTATGACATCATCAGTTCATTATGACATCATCAGTCCAATATGACATCATCAGTTCATTGTGACATCATCAGTTCATTATGACATCATCAGTTCATTATGACATCATCAGTCCATTATGACATCATCAAAATGATTATGACATCATCAGTCCATTATGACATCATCAGTCCATTATGACATCATCAAAATGATTATGACATCATCAAAATGATTATGACATCATCAGTTCATTATGACATCATCAGTCTATTATGACATCATCAAAATGATTATGACATCATCAAAATGATTATGACATCATCAGTTCATTATGACATCATCAGTTCATTATGACATCATCAGTCCATTATGACATCATCAGTTCATTATGACATCATCAGTCTATTATGACATCATCAAAATGATTATGACATCATCAGTTCATTATGACATCATCAGTTCATGATGACATCATCAAAATGATTATGACATCATCAGTTCATGATGACATCATCAAATTGTTTATGACATCATCAGTTCATTATGACATCATCAGTGCATTATGACATCATCAAAATGATTATGACATCATCAGTTCATTATGACATCATCAGTTCATTATGACATCATCAAAATGATTATGACATCATCAGTTCATTATGACATCATCAGCCCATTATGACATCATCAAAATGATTATGACATCATCAGTTCATTATGACATCATCAGTCTATTATGACATCATCGAAATGATTATGACATCATCAGTTCATTATGACATCATCAGTTCATTATGACATCATCAGTCCAATATGACATCATCAGTTCATGATGACATCATCAGCCCATTATGACATCATCAAATTGTTTATGATATCATCAGTTCATTATGACATCATCAAAATGATTATGACATCATCAGTTCATTATGACATCATCAGTTCATTATGACATCATCAGTCCAATATGACATCATCAGTTCATGATGACATCATCAGCCCATTATGACATCATCAAATTGTTTATGATATCATCAGCCCATTATGACATCATCAAAATGATTATGACATCATCAGTTCATGATGACATCATCAAAATGATTATGACATCATCAGCTCATTATGACATCATCAGTTAATTATGACATCATCAAAATGATTATGACATCATCAGTTCATTATGACATCATCAAAATTATTATGACATCATCAGTCCATTATGACATCATCAAAATGATTATGACATCATCAGTTCATTATGACATCATCAGTCCATAATGACATCTTCAAAATGATTATGACATCATCAGTTCATTATGACATCATCAGTTCATTATGACATCATCAGTTCATTATGACATCATCAAAATGATTATGACATCATCAGTCCATTATGACATCATCAGTCCATTATGACATCATCAGCCCATTATGACATCATCAAAATGATTATGACATCATCAGTTCATTATGACATCATCAGTCTATTACGACATCATCAAAATGATTATGACATCATCAGTTCATTATGACATCATCAGTTCATTATGACATCATCAGTCCATTATGACATCATCAGTTCATTATGACATCATCAGTCTATTATGACATCATCAAAATGATTATGACATCATCAGTTCATTATGACATCATCAAATTGTTTATGATATCATCAGTTCATTATGACATCATCAAAATGATTATGACATCATCAGTTCATTATGACATCATCAGTTCATTATGACATCATCAGTCCAATATGACATCATCAGTTCATGATGACATCATCAGCCCATTATAACATCATCAAATTGTTTATGATATCATCAGCCCATTATGACATCATCAAAATGATTATGACATCATCAGTTCATGATGACATCATCAAAATGATTATGACATCATCAGCTCATTATGACATCATCAGTTAATTATGACATCATCAAAATGATTATGACATCATCAGTTCATTATGACATCATCAAAATTATTATGACATCATCAGTCCATTATGACATCATCAAAATGATTATGACATCATCAGTTCATTATGACATCATCAGTTCATTATGACATCATCAGTCCATTATGACATCATCAAAATGATTATGACATCATCAGTCCATTATGACATCATCAGTCTATTACGACATCATCAAAATGATTATGACATCATCAGTTCATTATGACATCATCAGTTCATTATGACATCATGAGTCCATTATGACATCATCAGTTCATTATGACATCATCAGTCTATTATGACATAATCAAAATGATTATGACATCATCAGTTCATTATGACATCATCAGTTCATTATGACATCATCAGTTAATTATGACATCATCAGTTCATGATGACATCATCAAAATGATTATGACATCATCAGTTCATTATGACATCATCAGTTCATTATGACATCATCAAAATGATTATGACATCATCAGTTCATGATGACATCATCAAAATGATTATGACATCATCAGTTCATTATGACATCATCAGTTAATTATGACATCATCAAAATGATTATGACATCATCAGTTCATTATGACATCATCAAAATTATTATGACATCATCAGTCCATAATGACATCGTCAAAATGATTATGACATCATCAGTTCATTATGACATCATCAGTTCATTATGACATCATCAGTCCATTATGACATCATCAAAATGATTATGACATCATCAGTCCATTATGACATCATCAGTCCATTATGACATCATCAAAATGATTATGACATCATCAGTTCATTATGACATCATCAGGCTATTATGACATCATCAAAATGATTATGACATCATCAGTTCATTATGACATCATCAGTTCATTATGACATCATCAGTCCATTATGACATCATCAGTTCATTATGACATCATCAGTCCATTATGACATCATCAAAATGATTATGACATCATCAGTTCATTATGACATCATCAGTCCAATATGACATCAGTTCATTATGACATCATCAGTTCATTATGACATCATCAGTTCATTATGACATCATCAGTTCATTATGACATCATCAGTCCATTATGACATCATCAAAATGATTATGACATCATCAGTCCATTATGACATCATCAGTCCATTATGACATCATCAAAATGATTATGACATCATCAAAATGATTATGACATCATCAGTTCATTATGACATCATCAGTCTATTATGACATCATCAAAATGATTATGACATCATCAAAATGATTATGACATCATCAGTTCATTATGACATCATCAGTTCATTATGACATCATCAGTCCATTATGACATCATCAGTTCATTATGACATCATCAGTCTATTATGACATCATCAAAATGATTATGACATCATCAGTTCATTATGACATCATCAGTTCATGATGACATCATCAAAATGATTATGACATCATCAGTTCATGATGACATCATCAAATTGTTTATGACATCATCAGTTCATTATGACATCATCAGTGCATTATGACATCATCAAAATGATTATGACATCATCAGTTCATTATGACATCATCAGTTCATTATGACATCATCAAAATGATTATGACATCATCAGTTCATTATGACATCATCAGCCCATTATGACATCATCAAAATGATTATGACATCATCAGTTCATTATGACATCATCAGTCTATTATGACATCATCGAAATGATTATGACATCATCAGTTCATTATGACATCATCAGTTCATTATGACATCATCAGTCCAATATGACATCATCAGTTCATGATGACATCATCAGCCCATTATGACATCATCAAATTGTTTATGATATCATCAGTTCATTATGACATCATCAGTTCATTATGACATCATCAGTCCAATATGACATCATCAGTTCATGATGACATCATCAGCCCATTATGACATCATCAAATTGTTTATGATATCATCAGCCCATTATGACATCATCAAAATGATTATGACATCATCAGTTCATGATGACATCATCAAAATGATTATGACATCATCAGCTCATTATGACATCATCAGTTAATTATGACATCATCAAAATGATTATGACATCATCAGTTCATTATGACATCATCAAAATTATTATGACATCATCAGTCCATTATGACATCATCAAAATGATTATGACATCATCAGTTCATTATGACATCATCAGTCCATAATGACATCTTCAAAATGATTATGACATCATCAGTTCATTATGACATCATCAGTTCATTATGACATCATCAAAATGATTATGACATCATCAGTCCATTATGACATCATCAGTCCATTATGACATCATCAGCCCATTATGACATCATCAGTCCATTATGACATCATCAAAATGATTATGACATCATCAGTTCATTATGACATCATCAGTCTATTACGACATCATCAAAATGATTATGACATCATCAGTTCATTATGACATCATCAGTTCATTATGACATCATCAGTCCATTATGACATCATCAGTTCATTATGACATCATCAGTCTATTATGACATCATCAAAATGATTATGACTAGAGTTGAGCGACCTTGACCTTTTTAGAGTCGAGCCGGGTTTTGCGAAACCCGACTATGTCCAAAGTCGGGTCGAGTGAAATCGGCCGATTATGACGTAAAGTCGGGATCGACCGAAACACGAAACCCAATGCAAGTCAATGGGGCAGCATAGTCGGCAGTGAGTGGGGGCCAGGAAAACACCTAGAGTGGCCATTTTAATGTCAAAACCATCCATTCTTCTTAATGAAGCTTGTCAAGCGTAATTTACCTTATAATAATTGGAAGGCATTTGAAATTGGGGGTCATTTGGCTAAAGTTGTGGGGGGTAGGGCTGGTTCAAGTAATTAGTGGGCCCAGGAAATCTGGACCACGTCACGGCAGTGGAGCAGGGAGAGGTAAGTATTTCAACTTTGCAAGTGCTGTGAACCTGAGCAAGCAGGGGGGGCCCACTCGTTGGCATTGGCACTGGCACAGGGCCCCTCAAAGTACAGCGGTGTGTTTGCACGGCGGGGGCGCCTCCCACCGGCAGCAACACTTTTGCGTACTATGAGAGGCCCTGTGCCAGTGACGTCGCCAACTAGTATTCCTCCCCCCACCTGATGAAGGAACCTGCACTTTCATCTGCACCTTCCTCTTTGTCCCCGTGTAAGGTGGTATGGTATGCGGGAAGAGCAACCTGACTTTCAGCAGGGTCACAATGTTGTTGTGTAGCGTGCACGGGGAATGTTGCGTTATGGGTCAATGTACCAGCAGACTCATCTATCACTGGCTGGGCAATGGGCACGATGAAGTGGAAACACAGATATAGGCCCAAAGAAGAAAGTGGGCTAAATGCAGTTCAAAATTGGTAACACAGGAATAACCAGGGGGCATTGCAGTGGAGGACAACTGGAATGAGAGGCTGACACAGAGAGTAGGGCCAAATCAGTAAGTAGTCGAAATGCAGTTCAAAATTGGCAACCGTAGTAAACAGGCGGCACAGCTTTGTTCAGTGGAGGAGAACAGCAAGGAGTGGCAGACACCGATAGTAGGCCCCAAACCAACTAGTACGCCAAATGCAGTTGTTCCATTTAACCACAATTTAATGAGAGCCTGAAGATAGAAGCTCAGGAAAGGCAACCTGGGGAACACCTTGGAGTGTAACACACCATCTCTCTCCACCCCATACCCATTTTGTATGGCCTAATGCAGTGTACTTTTCTACAACTACTAAACGAGAGTCGGAAGACCGAAGCAATGGCAAGGAAACCTGGGGAACACCTTAGAGTGTAACACACCCTCTCTCTACACCCCATACCCAATTTGAAGGTCTAATGCAGTGTAGTTTCCAAGAACTACTAAACGAGAGGCGGAAGATCGAAGCTCAGGAAAGGCAACCTGGGGAACACCTTGGAGTGTAACACACCCTCTCGCTACACCCCATACCCAATTTGAAGGCCTAATGCAGCGTAGTTTCCAACAACTACTAAACGAGAGCCGGAAGATCGAAGCTCAGGAAAGGCAACCTGGGGAACACCTTGGAGTGTAACAAACCCTCTCTCTACACCCCATACCCAATTTGTAGGCCTAATGCAGCGTAGTTTCCGACAACTACTAAACGAGAGCATGAAGATCGAAGCTCAGGAAAGGCAACCTGGGGAACACCTTGGAGTGTAACACACCCTCTCTCTACACCCCATACCCAATTTGTAGGCCTAATGCAGCGTAGTTTCCGACAACTACTAAACGAGAGCATGAAGATCGAAGCTCAGGAAAGGCAACCTGGGGAACACCTTGGAGTGTAACACACCCTCTCTCTACACCCCATACCCAATTTGTAGGCCTAATGCAGCGTAGTTTCCGACAACTACTAAACGAGAGCCGGAATATCGAAGCTCAGGAAAGGCAACCTGGGGAACACCTTGGAGTGTAACACACCCTCTCTCTACGCCCCATACCCAATTTGTAGGCCTAATGCAGCGTAGTTTCCGACAACTACTAAACGAGAGCCGGAATATCGAAGCTCAGGAAAGGCAACCTGGGGAACACCTTGGAGTGTAACACACCCTCTCTCTACACCCCATACCCAATTTGAAGGCCTAATGCAGTGTAGTTTCCAAGAACTACTAAACGAGAGCCGGAAGATCGAAGCTCAGGAAAGGCAACCTGGGGAACACCTTGGAGTGTAACACACCCTCTCGCTACACCCCATACCCAATTTGAAGGCCTAATGCAGCGTAGTTTCCAACAACTACTAAACGAGAGCCGGAAGATCGAAGCTCAGGAAAGGCAACCTGGGGAACACCTTGGAGTGGAACACACCATCTCTCTACACCCCATACCCAATTTGAAGGCCTAATGCAGAGTAGTTTCCAAGAACTACTAAACGAGAGCCGGAAGATCGAAGCTCAGGAAAGGCAACCTGGGGAACACCTTGGAGTGTAACACAACGTCTCTCTACACGACGGAAGGGCTGATTCTTAGGAAGGAAGGCTGTTGGAAATAAGCATTGCGCGTCCGAGGGTGATTATATTCTTATTAGGTATATACTCACCCTCGGACGCGCCCTGCTTCTTTATTTGGAATGAATGTTTATTTGCAATGTGGTGTTGACTTTCTCTATTATTTTGGTAATTAATGATTTTATTATTTTCATTATTTTGCATCTTCTCGGCAATAATATAAAGAAGACGCGACAGGACAACACTCGGTGGATGCCATATGTGTGTTTTCAATTTAAAAAAACTTTCAGTTAACTACTTGCAGGAGAAAGTAATTGTAGCTGGTGGCCATTTTTAGTACTGTACCAGATTTTAGTTGTGTGTTTGTTTTTAATGTTAAAATGTCTGCATTTGATATCTCACCAGTATTTTCTTTTTTATAAGCAAAATACTTATTTTTATATTTTCTGATGTTGGTTCCAGGGGTACACGGCCAGCAGTGCCCTGGTCAGTGTAGTAGTAGTTGAAAGAATGGACCGCAGACAGGCATCGAAGGCCTAAAATAATAACACATGGCTGTAGGCAATTTTAAATTGGTTCCAGGGGTACACGGACAGCAGTGGTGTGGTCAGTGGAGGCCTAGTGGAAGGAGTGACCGCAGACAGGCATCGAAGGCCTAAAATAATAACACATGGCTGTAGGCAATTTTAAATTGGTTCCAGGGGTACACGGGCAGCAGTGACCTGGTCAGTGTAGTAGTAGTTGAAAGAATGGACCGCAGACAGGCATCGAAGGCCTAAAATAAAAAAATTGGGCTGGCTGTAGGCAATTTTAAATTGGTTCCAGGGGTACACGGGCAGCAGTGGTGTGGTCAGTGGAGGCCTAGTGGAAGGAGTGACCGCAGACAGGCATCGAAGGCCTAAAATAATAACACATGGCTGTAGGCAATTTTAAATTGGTTCCAGGGGTACACGGGCAGCAGTGACCTGGTCAGTGTAGTAGTAGTTGAAAAAATGGACCGCAGACAGGCATCGAATGCCTAAAATAATAACACATGGCTGTAGGCAATTTTAAATTGGTTCCAGGGGTACACGGGCAGCAGTGACCTGGTCAGTGTAGTAGTAGTTGAAAGAATGGACCGCAGACAGGCATCGAAGGCCTAAAATAAAAAAATTGGGCTGGCTGTAGGCAATTTTAAATTGGTTCCAGGGGTACACGGACAGCAGTGGTGTGGTCAGTGGAGGCCTAGTGGAAGGAGTGACCGCAGACAGGCATCGAAGGCCTAAAATAATAACACATGGCTGTAGGCAATTTTAAATTGGTTCCAGGGGTACACGGGCAGCAGTGACCTGGTCAGTGTAGTAGTAGTTGAAAGAATGGACCGCAGACAGGCATCGAAGGCCTAAAATAAAAAAATTGGGCTGGCTGTAGGCAATTTTAAATTGGTTCCAGGGGTACACGGGCAGCAGTGGTGTGGTCAGTGGAGGCCTAGTGGAAGGAGTGACCGCAGACAGGCATCGAAGGCCTAAAATAATAACACATGGCTGTAGGCAATTTTAAATTGGTTCCAGGGGTACACGGGCAGCAGTGACCTGGTCAGTGTAGTAGTAGTTGAAAGAATGGACCGCAGACAGGCTTAGAAGGCCTAACATAACAAACTTGGGCTGGCTGTAGGCACTTTTAAATTGGTTCCAGGGGTACACGGGCAGCAGTGGTCTGGTCAGTGGAAGTCTAGTGGAAGGAGTGACCGCAGACAGGCTTCCAAGGCCTAACATAACAAACTTGGGCTGGCTGTAGGCACTTTTAAATTGGTTCCAGGGGTACACGGGCAGCAGTGGTCTGGTCAGTGGAAGTCTAGTGGAAGGAGTGACCGCAGACAGGCTTCCAAGGCCTAACATAACAAACTTGGGCTGGCTGTAGGCACTTTTAAATTGGTTCCAGGGGTACACGGGCAGCAGTGGTCTGGTCAGTGGAAGTCTAGTGGAAGGAGTGACCGCAGACAGGCTTCGAAGGCCTAACATAACAAAATTGGGCTGGCTGTAGGCACTTTAAATTGGTTCCAGGGGTACATGGGCAGCAGTGTATGGTCAGTGGAAGTCTAGTGGAAGGAGTGACGGCAGACAGTCTTCGAAGGCCTAACATAACAAAATTGGGCTGACTGTAGGCACTTTTAAATTGGTTCCAGGGTAACACGGCCAGCAGTGGCCTGGTCAGTGTAGTAGTTGTAGAAAGAAGGGACCGCAGACAGGCTTCGAAGGCCTAACATAACAAAAATGTCAAAACAATGGTATTGTCAGTGCCAGGCATTGAAGGATGTCAGCGGCTAGACTACACATTGGTGAAGCTGTGAGAGATAATTTTGCTAGTGGTAGAGCACTGTTTGAGCTGGGGGGGGGAACTGTCTTGTGGCCGGCGGTACAGGCACAGGGCCCCTCATATTACAACGGTGTGTCTGACGTTGGGTGCGCACCACCACCGCCAGAGACACTTTATTGTACTATGAGGGACCCAGTGGCAGTGCCGTCGACCAAAAGCGGCCACACCCACCTCTTCAGACAAACAGCACTCTCAAGGGTCCAAGCGCAAAGTGGCGATAGCACGGCCCCGTGTGGGGAGTTTGGCCATTTCGTGAGGTGGAAACATGTCGTATGCTGGACAATCAGGTGAAGAAAATTACGAGATTGGAAAAGTCATTCAGAATAGTCCACAGGCAAGACCTTTTCATAGGAAAGCTAGGTGTCAGCCGGGCAGGGTGGGGCAAAAGATTTTGAAATCCAGTTGTGGTTCATTTTAATGAAGGTTAGATCATCTACATTTTGGGTAGCCAGACGAGTCCTTTTTTCTGTTAGTATTGAACCTGCAGCACTGAATACTCTTTCTGATAGGACACTAGCTGCCGGGCAAGCAAGCTCCTGCAATGCATATTCTGCCAATTCTGGCCAGGTGTCTAATTTGGATGCCCAGTAATCAAATGGGAATGACGGTTGAGGGAGAACGTCGATAAGGGATGAAAAATAGTTTGTAACCATACTGGACAAATGTTGTCTCCTGTCACTTTGAATTGATGCTGCAGTACCTGTCCTGTCTGCGGTCATAGAAAAATCACTCCACAACCTGGTCAGAAAACCCCTCTGGCCAACGCCACTTCTGATTTCTGCCCCTCTAACACCTCTGGTCTGCTGGCCCCTGGAGCTCGTGTGAGAACGATCACGGGCGCTGTGTGCAGGGAATGCCAGAAGCAAACGGTCAACAAGAGTTGATTGTTTTGTTGCTAATATTAGTTCCAAGTTCTCATGTGGCATAATATTTTGCAATTTGCCTTTATAGCGAGGATCAAGGAGGCAGGCCAACCAGTAATCGTCATCGTTCATCATTTTTGTAATGCGTGTGTCCCTTTTGAGGATACGCAAGGCATAATCCGCCATGTGGGCCAAAGTTCCCGTTGTCAAATCTGCGGTTGTGCTTGGTTGAGGGGCAGTTGCAGGCAAATCTACGTCACTTGTGTCCCTCAAAAAACCAGAACCCGGCCTTGCCACGCCACCAATTTCCCGTGCCCCCGGGAAAGCTTCCTCATTAAAAATATACTCATCCCCATCATCCTCCTCATCCTCCACCTCCTCTTCGCCCGGTACCTCGTCATGTACACTGCCCTGACCAGACAATCGCTGACTGTCATCAAGGCTTTCCTCTTCCTCTGGTGCAGACGCCTGATCCTTTATGTGCGTCAAACTTTGCATCAGCAGACGCATTAGGGGGATGCTCATGCTTATTATGGCGTTGTCTGCACTAACCAGCCGTGTGCATTCCTCAAAACACTGAAGGACTTGACACATGTCTTGAATCTTCGACCACTGCACACCTGACAACTCCATGTCTGCCATCCTACTGCCTGCCCGTGTATGTGTATCCTCCCACAAAAACATAACAGCCCGCCTCTGTTCGCACAGTCTCTGAAGCATGTGCAGTGTTGAGTTCCACCTTGTTGCAACGTCTATGATTAGGCGATGCTGGGGAAGGTTCAAAGAACGCTGATAGGTCTGCATACGGCTGGAGTGTACAGGCGAACGGCGGATATGTGCGCAAAGTCCACGCACTTTGAGGAGCAGGTCGGATAACCCCGGATAACTTTTCAGGAAGCACTGCACCACCAGGTTTAAGGTGTGAGCCAGGCAAGGAATGTGTTTCAGTTGGGAAAGGGAGATGGCAGCCATGAAATTCCTTCCGTTATCACTCACTACCTTGCCTGCCTCAAGATCTACAGTGCCCAGCCACGACTGCGTTTCTTGCTGCAAGAACTCGGACAGAACTTCCGCGGTGTGTCTATTGTCGCCCAAACACTTCATAGCCAATACAGCCTGCTGACGTATGCCAGTAGCTGCCCCATAATGGGAGACCTGGTGTGCAACAGTGGCAGGTGCGGATGGAGTGTTTGTGCGACTGCGGTCTGTGGACGAGCTCTTGCTTCTGCAGGAGGACGAGGAGGAGGAGGAGGAGGAGGAGGGGGTGCGAACGGCTACAGACAACTGTTTACTAGACCGTGGGCTAGGCAGAACTGTCCCAAACTTGCTGTCCCCTGTGGACCCTGAATCCACCACATTTACCCAGTGTGCCGTGATGGACACGTAACGTCCCTGGCCATGCCTACTGGTCCATGCATCTGTTGTCAGGTGCACCTTTGTGCTCACAGATTGCCTGAGTGCATGGACGATGCGCTCTTTAACATGCTGGTGGAGGGCTGGGATGGCTTTTCTGGAAAAAAAGTGTCGACTGGGTAGCTCGTAGCGTGGTACAGCGTAGTCCATCAGGTCTTTGAAAGCTTCGCTTTCAACTAACCGGTAGGGCATCATCTCTAACGAGATTAGTCTAGCTATGTGGGCGTTCAAACCCTGTGTACGCGGATGCGAGGCTAAGTATTTCCTTTTTCTAACCATAGTCTCATGTAGGGTGAGCTGGACTGGAGAGCTGGAGATCGTGGAACTAGCGGGGGTGCCGGTGGACATGGCAGACTGAGAGACGGTGGGAGATGGTATTGTTGCCGCCGGTGCCCTAGATGCAGTGTTTCCTACTACGAAACTGGTGATTCCCTGACCCTGACTGCTTTGGCCTGGCAAAGATACCTGCACAGATACAGCAGGTGGTGCGCTAAATGGTGGTCCTACACTGCCGGAAGGGATGTTGCGTTGATGACTAGCTTCATTGGCCGAGGGTGCAACAACCTTAAGGGACGTTTGGTAGTTAGTCCAAGCTTTCAAATGCATGGTGGTTAAATGTCTATGCATGCAACTAGTATTGAGACTTTTCAGATTCTGACCTCTGCTTAAGGAAGTAGAACATTTTTGACAGATGACTTTGCGCTGATCAATTGGATGTTGTTTAAAAAAATGCCAGACTGCACTCTTTCTAGCATCGGATACCTTTTCAGGCATTGCAGACTGAGCTTTAACCGGATGGCCACGCTGTCCTCCACCAGGTTTTGGCTTTGCCACGCGTTTTGGGCAAGATACGGGCCCGGCAGATGGAACCTGTGGCGATGTTGATGCCTGCTGCGGCCCCTCCTCCTCCTCTGCTTCAGAACTGCTGCCGCCTGCACCCTGTTCCCCCAATGGCTGCCAATCGGGGTCAAGAACTGGGTCATCTAATAACTCTTCTTGTACCTCCTGCGCAACTTCGTCTGTGTCACCGTGTCGTTCGGTGGTATAGCGTTCGTGATGGGGCAACATAGTCTCATCAGGGTCTGATTCTTGATCAGCACCCTGCGAGGGCAATGTTGTGGTCTGAGTCAAAGGACCAGCATAGTAGTCTGGCTGTGGCTGTGCGTCAGTGCACTCCATGTCAGATTCAATTTGTAATGGGCATGGACTGTTAACTGCTTCACTTTCTAAGCCAGGGACGGTATGTGTAAAGAGCTCCATGGAGTAACCCGTTGTGTCGCCTGCTGCATTCTTCTCTGTTGTTGTTTTTGCTGAAGAGGACAAGGAAGTGACTTGTCCCTGACCGTGAACATCCACTAACGACGCGCTGCTTTTACTTTTACCAGTTTCACGAGATGAGGCAAAAGAGCTAGAGGCTGAGTCAGCAAGATAAGCCAAAACTTGCTCTTGCTGCTCCGGCTTTAAAAGCGGTTTTCCTAATCCCAGAAAAGGGAGCGTTCGAGGCCTTGTGTAGCCGGACGACGAACCTGGCTCCACAGCTCCAGACTTAGGTGCAATATTTTTTCCCCCACGACCACCTGATGCTCCACCACTACCACTACCCTCATTACCAGCTGACAATGAACGCCCCCGGCCACGACCTCTTCCACTAGACTTCCTCATTGTTTTAAAAACGTAACCAAACTAACGTTATTTGTTGCAGTCACACAACTTACACGGTGAGCTATAACTTCAGTATGATTTAGCTACCCCTTTACAGGTTGGTGAGACCACAGCGAAAATCAGGCCCAATGTTACACACTCTTTTTTTGGTGGCTGCAAATTAGAGAGATGCCCCACACGCAGGACTGTCACTGAAGCACAAATGTTAATATTAATGTCACACTATTATTTTTTTTTTATTTTTATTTTTTTCAGGAACACTTTAGAAACCCCCCAAAAAAAAAAAAATAGATTTTTGCAGGGAGAATTTAGAAAACAAATGTAACAAACTATATGCTTTCTATGGGCCACTGAGTGAGAGATGACGCACACAGGAATCAGGAGTGGCACACAAGCCCAGAGGCCAATATTTTTCTACCAATGATTGATGGAGTTATTTTCTCTGGTAGATTTTGGAACCCAAATCAAGGAAAAAAAATATAGGCTTTCTATGGACCACAATTGGAGAGAGAGAGAGAGAGAGAGAGAGAGAGAGAGATGGCACACCCAGGAGTCAAGACTGGCACACAAGCAGAAAGGCCAATATTAATCTTCCACTGTTTTTTTGGGTTGTTTTCTTTTTTTTTTTTTCAGGGAGACTTTAGAAAAAAAAATAATAAAAAAAATATGATTTTATCAGGAAGAATTTAGAAACCAAATAAAATAAAATGATTTTTTCAGGGAGAATTTAGAAAACAAATAAAACCAAAAATAGGCGTTCTATGGCCCACTGACTGAGAGAGAGAGAGAGATGGAACGCTTAGTACTGGCACACAAGCCCAAAGGGCAATATTAATCTCCCTTTTTTTTTCCAGGGAGAATTTCTAAAACCCAAAAAAAAAATAAAATAGGCTTTCTATGGCCCACTATTTGTGAGAGAGATGGGACGCTCAGGACTGGCACAGATGGCACGCTCAGGACTGGCACAGAAGCCCAGAGGCCAATATTAATCTCCCTTTTTTTCTGGGAGAATTTATAAAACCAAAAAAATATTTAAATAGGCTTTCTATGGCCCACTATTTGTGAGAGAGATGGCACGCTCAGGACTGGCACAGATGGCACGCTCACAACTGGCACACAAGCCCAGAGGCCAATATTAATCTCCCTTTTTTCAGGGAAAATTTATAAAACAAAAAAAAAAATTAAATAGGCTTTCTATGGCCCACTATTTGTGAGAGAGATGGCACGCTCAGGGCTGGCACAGATGGCACGCTCAGGACTGGCACACAAGCCCAGAGGCCAATATTAATCTCCCTTTTTTTCAGGGAGAATTTATAAAACCCCCAAAAAAAATAAAATAGGCTTTCTATGGCCCACTATTTGTGAGAGAGATGGGACGCTCAGGACTGGCACAGATGGCACGCTCAGGACTGGCACAGAAGCCCAGAGGCCAATATTAATCTCCCTTTTTTTCTGGGAGAATTTATAAAACCAAAAAAATATTTAAATAGGCTTTCTATGGCCCACTATTTGTGAGAGAGATGGCACGCTCAGGACTGGCACAGATGGCACGCTCACAACTGGCACACAAGCCCAGAGGCCAATATTAATCTCCCTTTTTTCAGGGAAAATTTATAAAACAAAAAAAAAAATTAAATAGGCTTTCTATGGCCCACTATTTGTGAGAGAGATGGCACGCTCAGGGCTGGCACAGATGGCACGCTCAGGACTGGCACACAAGCCCAGAGGCCAATATTAATCTCCCTTTTTTTCAGGGAGAATTTATAAAACCCCCAAAAAAAATAAAATAGGCTTTCTATGGCCCACTATTTGTGAGAGAGATGGCACGCTCAGGGCTGGCACAGATGGCACGCTCAGGACTGGCACACAAGCCCAGAGGCCAATATTAATCTCCCTTTTTTTCTGGGAGAATTTATAAAACCAAAAAAATATTTAAATAGGCTTTCTATGGCCCACTATTTGTGAGAGAGATGGCACGCTCAGGACTGGCACAGATGGCACGCTCACAACTGGCACACAAGCCCAGAGGCCAATATTAATCTCCCTTTTTTCAGGGAAAATTTATAAAACAAAAAAAAAAATTAAATAGGCTTTCTATGGCCCACTATTTGTGAGAGAGATGGCACGCTCAGGGCTGGCACAGATGGCACGCTCAGGACTGGCACACAAGCCCAGAGGCCAATATTAATCTCCCTTTTTTTCAGGGAGAATTTATAAAACCAAAAAAAAAAATAAATAGGCTTTCTATGGCCCACTATTTGTGAGAGAGATGGCACGCCTAGGGCTGGCACAGATGGCACGCTCAGGACTGGCACACAAGCCCAGAGGCCAATATTAATCTCCCTTTTTTTCAGGGAGAATTTATAAAACCCCCAAAAAAATAAAATAGGCTTTCTATGGCCCACTATTTGTGAGAGAGATGGCACACTCAGGACTGGCACACAAGCCCAAAGGCCAATATTAATCTCCCACTGTATTTTTATCAGGGAGAATTTATACACCCCACAAAAAAAAATACAGAAAAATGAAAAGGCTTTCTATGGCCCACTATGTGAGAGAGATGGCACACACAGGGATGGCACTCTAGCAGAAATGCCAAATTGCCAATCTTAATCTCCCACCAAAAAAAAAAAAAAAAAAAAAAACAGGGAATGTCCTACAATTACTATCTCCCTGCCTGCAGTAATCTCAGCCAGGTATGGCAGGCAGCTACTATCTCCCTGCCTGCAGTAATCTCAGCCAGGTATGGCAGGCAGCAATAAGGAGTGGACTGATGCACAAATGAAATAAAAAGTGTGGACAAACAAAAAAGATAGCTGTGCAGAAAGGAAGGAACAAGAGGATTTGTGCTTTGAAAAAAGCAGTTGGTTTGCACAGCGGCGTACACACAGCAATGCAGCTATCAGGGAGCCTTCTAGGGCAGCCCAATGAGCTACAGCGCTGAGGGGAAAAAAAAAAAAAAAAAAACTTCCACTGTCCCTGCACACCGAGGGTGGTGTTGGACAGTGCAAATCGCTGCAGCACAAGCGGTTTTGTGGTTAATGGACCCTGCCTAACGCTATCCCTGCTTCTGACAAAGCGGCAGCAACCTCTCCCTAAGCTCAGATCAGCAGCAGTAAGATGGCGGTCGGCGGGAACGCCTCTTTATAGCCCCTGTGACGTCACAGACAGCAAGCCAATCACTGCAATGCCCTTCTCTAAGATGGTGGGGACCAGGACCTATGTCATCACGCTGCCCACACTCTGCGTTTACCTTCATTGGCTGAGAAATGGCGCTTTTCGCGTCATTGAAACGCGACTTTGGCGCGAAAGTCGCGTACCGCATGGCCGACCCCGCACAGGGGTCGGATCGGGTTTCATGAAACCCCGACTTAGCCAAAAGTCGGCGACTTTTGAAAATGTTCGACCCGTTTCGCTCAACCCTAATTATGACATCATCAGTTCATTATGACATCATCAGTTCATTATGACATCATCAGTTAATTATGACATCATCAGTTCATGATGACATCATCAAAATGATTATGACATCATCAGTTCATGATGACATCATCAAAATGATTATGACATCATCAGTTCATTATGACATCATCAGTTAATTATGACATCATCAAAATGATTATGACATCATCAGTTCATGATGACATCATCAAAATGATTATGACATCATCAGTTCATTATGACATCATCAGTTAATTATGACATCATCAAAATGATTATGACATCATCAGTTCATTATGACATCATCAAAATTATTATGACATCATCAGTCCATTATGACATCATCAAAATGATTATGACATAATCAGTTCATTATGACATCATCAGTCCATAATGACATCGTCAAAATGATTATGACATCATCAGTTCATTATGACATCATCAGTTCATTATGACATCATCAGTCCATTATGACATCATCAAAATGATTATGACATCATCAGTCCATTATGACATCATCAGTCCATTATGACATCATCAAAATGATTATGACATCATCAGTTCATTATGACATCATCAGGCTATTATGACATCATCAAAATGATTATGACATCATCAGTTCATTATGACATCATCAGTTCATTATGACATCATCAGTCCAATATGACATCATCAAAATGATTATGACATAATCAGTTCATTATGACATCATCAGTCCATAATGACATCGTCAAAATGATTATGACATCATCAGTTCATTATGACATCATCAGTTCATTATGACATCAGTCCATTATGACATCATCAAAATGATTATGACATCATCAGTCCATTATGACATCATCAGTCCATTATGACATCATCAAAATGATTATGACATCATCAGTTCATTATGACATCATCAGGCTATTATGACATCATCAAAATGATTATGACATCATCAGTTCATTATGACATCATCAGTTCATTATGACATCATCAGTCCAATATGACATCATCAGTTCATGATGACATCATGAGCCCATTATGACATCATCAAAATGATTATGACATCATCAGTTCATGATGACATCATCAGTCCATAATGACATCTTCAAAATGATTATGACATCATCAGTTCATTATGACATCATCAGTTCATTATGACATCATCAGTCCATTATGACATCATCAAAATGATTATGACATCATCAGTCCATTATGACATCATCAGTCCATTATGACATCATCAGCCCATTATGACATCATCAAAATGATTATGACATCATCAGTTCATTATGACATCATCAGTCTATTATGACATCATCAAAATGATTATGACATCATCAAAATGATTATGACATCATCAGTTCATTATGACATCATCAGTCCATTATGACATCATCAAAATGATTATGACATCATCAGTCCATTATGTCATCATCAAAATGATTATGACATCATCAGTTCATTATGACATCATCAGTCTATTATGTCATCATCAAAATTATTATGACATCATCAGTTCATTATGACATCATCAGTTCATTATGACATCATCAAAATGATTATGACATCATCAGTACATTATGACATCATCAGTGCATTATGACATCATCAAAATGTTTATGACATCATCAGTTCATTATGACATCATCAGTCCATTATGACATCATCAAAATGATTATGACATCATCAGTTCATTATGACATCATCAAAATGATTATGACATCATCAGATCATTAGACATCATCAGTTCATTCTGACATCATCAGTCCATTATGACATCATCAGTCCATTATGACATCATCAGTCCATTATGACATCATCAGTTCATTATGACATCATCAGTCCATTATGACATCATCAAAATGATTATGACATCATCAGTTCATTATGACATCATCAGTTCATTATGACATCATCAAAATGATTATGACATCATCAGTTCATTAGACATCATCAGTTCATTCTGACATCATCAGTTCATTCTGACATCATCAGTCCATTATGACATCATCAGTTCATTATGACATCATCAGTCCATTATGACATCATCAAAATGATTATGACATCATCAGTCCATTATGTCATCATCAAAATGATTATGACATCATCAGTTCATTATGACATCATCAGTCCATTATGTCATCATCAAAATTATTATGACATCATCAGTTCATTATGACATCATCAGTTCATTATGACATCATCAAAATGATTATGACATCATCAGTACATTATGACATCATCAGTGCATTATGACATCATCAAAATGTTTATGACATCATCAGTTCATTATGACATCATCAGTTCATTATGACATCATCAGTCCATTATGACATCATCAAAATGATTATGACATCATCAGTTCATTATGACATCATCAAAATGATTATGACATCATCAGATCATTAGACATCATCAGTTCATTCTGACATCATCAGTCCATTATGACATCATCAGTCCATTATGACATCATCAGTTCATTATGACATCATCAGTCCATTATGACATCATAAAAATGATTATGACATCATCAGTCCATTATGACATCATCAAAATGATTATGACATCATCAGTTCATTATGACATCATCAGTCCATTATGATATCATCAGTCCATTATGACATCATCAGTCCATTTTGACATCATCAGTTCATTATGACATCATCAAAATGATTATGACATCATCAGTTCATTATGACATCATCAGTGCATTATGACATCATAAAAATGATTATGACATCATCAGTTCATTATGATATCATCAGTTCATTATGACATCATCAGTTCATTATGACATCATCAAAATGATTATGACATCATCAGTTCATTATGACATCATCAAAATGACTATGACATCATCAGTTCATTATGACATCATCAGTTCATTATGACATCATCAAAATTATTATGACATCATCAGTTCATTATGACATCATCAGTCCATTATGACATCAGCAAAATGATTATGACATCATCAGTTCATTATTACATCATCAGTCCATTATGACATCATCAGTTCATTATGACATCATCAAAATTATTATGACATCATCAGTCCATAATGACATCATCAAAATGATTATGACATCATCAGTTCATTATGACATCATCAGTTCATTATGAGATCATCAGTCCATTATGACATCATCAAAATGATTATGACATCATCAGTCCATTATGACATCATCAGTCCATTATGACATCATCAGTTCATTATGACATCATCAAAATGATTATGACATCATCAGTTCATTATGACATCATGAGTCCATTATGACATCATCAGTTCATTATGACATCATCAGTCCATTATAACATCATCAGCCCATTATGACATCATCAGCCAATTATGACATCATCAAATTTTTTATGACATCATCAGTTCATTATGACATCATCAGTCCATAATGACATCTTCAAAATGATTATGACATCATCAGTTCATTATGACATCATCAGTTCATTATGACATCATCAGTCCATTATGACATCATCAGTCCATTATGACATCATCAAAATGATTATGACATCATCAGTCCATTATGACATCATCAGTCCATTATGACATCATCAGCCCATTATGACATCATCAGTTCATTATGACATCATCAGTCTATTACGACATCATCAAAATGATTATGACATCATCAGTTCATTATGACATCATCAGTTCATTATGACATCATCAGTCTATTACGACATCATCAAAATGATTATGACATCATCAGTTCATTATGACATCATCAGTCTATTACGACATCATCAAAATGATTATGACATCATCAGTTCATTATGACATCATCAGTTCATTATGACATCATCAGTCCATTATGACATCATCAGTTCATTATGACATCATCAGTCTATTATGACATCATCAAAATGATTATGACATCATCAGTTCATTATGACATCATCAGTTCATTATGACATCATCAGTTCATTATGACATCATCAGTTCATGATGACATCATCAAAATGATTATGACATCATCAAAATGATTATGACATCATCAGTTCATGATGACATCATCAAAATGATTATGACATCATCAGTTCATTATGATATCATCAGTTAATTATGACATCATCAAAATGATTATGACATCATCAGTTCATGATGACATCATCAAAATGATTATGACATCATCAGTTCATTATGACATCATCAGTTAATTATGACATCATCAAAATGATTATGACATCATCAGTTCATTATGACATCATCAGTCCATTATGACATCATCAAAATGATTATGACATAATCAGTTCATTATGACATCATCAGTCCATAATGACATCGTCAAAATGATTATGACATCATCAGTTCATTATGACATCATCAGTTCATTATGACATCATCAGTCCATTATGACATCATCAAAATGATTATGACATCATCAGTCCATTATGACATCATCAGTCCATTATGACATCATCAAAATGATTATGACATCATCAGTTCATTATGACATCATCAGGCTATTATGACATCATCAAAATGATTATGACATCATCAGTTCATTATGACATCATCAGTTCATTATGACATCATCAGTCCATTATGACATCATCAGTTCATTATGACATCATCAGTCCATTATGACATCATCAAAATGATTATGACATCATCAGTTCATTATGACATCATCAGTCCAATATGACATCATCAGTTCATTGTGACATCATCAGTTCATTATGACATCATCAGTTCATTATGACATCATCAGTCCATTATGACATCATCAAAATGATTATGACATCATCAGTCCATTATGACATCATCAGTCCATTATGACATCATCAAAATGATTATGACATCATCAAAATGATTATGACATCATCAGTTCATTATGACATCATCAGTCTATTATGACATCATCAAAATGATTATGACATCATCAAAATGATTATGACATCATCAGTTCATTATGACATCATCAGTTCATTATGACATCATCAGTCCATTATGACATCATCAGTTCATTATGACATCATCAGTCTATTATGACATCATCAAAATGATTATGACATCATCAGTTCATTATGACATCATCAGTTCATGATGACATCATCAAAATGATTATGACATCATCAGTTCATGATGACATCATCAAATTGTTTATGACATCATCAGTTCATTCTGACATCATCAGTGCATTATGACATCATCAAAATGATTATGACATCATCAGTTCATTATGACATCATCAGTTCATTATGACATCATCAGTCCATTATGACATCATCAGTTCATTATGACATCATCAGTCTATTATGACATCATCAAAATGATTATGACATCATCAGTTCATTATGACATCATCAGTTCATGATGACATCATCAAAATGATTATGACATCATCAGTTCATGATGACATCATCAAAATGATTATGACATCATCAGTTCATTCTGACATCATCAGTCCATTATGACATCATCAGTCCATTATGACATCATCAGTTCATTATGACATCATCAGTCCATTATGACATCATAAAAATGATTATGACATCATCAGTCCATTATGACATCATCAAGATGATTATGACATCATCAGTTCATTATGACATCATCAGTCCATTATGATATCATCAGTCCATTATGACATCATCAGTCCATGTTGACATCATCAGTTCATTATGACATCATCAAAATGATTATGACATCATCAGTTCATTATGACATCATCAGTGCATTATGACATCATAAAAATGATTATGACATCAGTTCATTATGATATCATCAGTTCATTATGACATCATCAGTTCATTATGACATCATCAAAATGATTATGACATCATCAGTTCATTATGACATCATCAAAATGACTATGACATCATCAGTTCATTATGACATCATCAGTTCATTATGACATCATCAAAATTATTATGACATCATCAGTTCATTATGACATCATCAGTCCATTATGACATCAGCAAAATGATTACGACATCATCAGTTCATTATTACATCATCAGTCCATTATGACATCATCAGTTCATTATGACATCATCAAAATTATTATGACATCATCAGTCCATAATGACATCATCAAAATGATTATGACATCAGTTCATTATGACATCATCAGTTCATTATGAGATCATCAGTCCATTATGACATCATCAAAATGATTATGACATCATCAGTCCATTATGACATCATCAGTCCATTATGACATCATCAGTTCATTATGACATCATCAAAATGATTATGACATCATCAGTTCATTATGACATCATGAGTCCATTATGACATCATCAGTTCATTATGACATCATCAGTCCATTATGACATCATCAGCCCATTATGACATCATCAGCCAATTATGACATCATCAAATTTTTTATGACATCATCAGTTCATTATGACATCATCAGTCCATAATGACATCTTCAAAATGATTATGACATCATCAGTTCATTATGACATCATCAGTTCATTATGACATCATCAGTCCATTATGACATCATCAGTCCATTATGACATCATCAAAATGATTATGACATCATCAGTCCATTATGACATCATCAGTCCATTATGACATCATCAGCCCATTATGACATCATCAAAATGATTATGACATCATCAGTTCATTATGACATCATCAGTCTATTACGACATCATCAAAATGATTATGACATCATCAGTTCATTATGACATCATCAGTTCATTATGACATCATCAGTCCATTATGACATCATCAGTTCATTATGACATCATCAGTCTATTATGACATCATCAAAATGATTATGACATCATCAGTTCATTATGACATCATCAGTTCATTATGACATCATCAGTTCATTATGACATCATCAGTTCATGATGACATCATCAAAATGATTATGACATCATCAAAATGATTATGACATCATCAGTTCATGATGACATCATCAAAATGATTATGACATCATCAGTTCATTATGATATCATCAGTTAATTATGACATCATCAAAATGATTATGACATCATCAGTTCATGATGACATCATCAAAATGATTATGACATCATCAGTTCATTATGACATCATCAGTTAATTATGACATCATCAAAATGATTATGACATCATCAGTTCATTATGACATCATCAGTCCATTATGACATCATCAAAATGATTATGACATAATCAGTTCATTATGACATCATCAGTCCATAATGACATCGTCAAAATGATTATGACATCATCAGTTCATTATGACATCATCAGTTCATTATGACATCATCAGTCCATTATGACATCATCAAAATGATTATGACATCATCAGTCCATTATGACATCATCAGTCCATTATGACATCATCAAAATGATTATGACATCATCAGTTCATTATGACATCATCAGGCTATTATGACATCATCAAAATGATTATGACATCATCAGTTCATTATGACATCATCAGTTCATTATGACATCATCAGTCCATTATGACATCATCAGTTCATTATGACATCATCAGCCCATTATGACATCATCAAAATGATTATGACATCATCAGTTCATTATGACATCATCAGTCCAATATGACATCATCAGTTCATTGTGACATCATCAGTTCATTATGACATCATCAGTTCATTATGACATCATCAGTCCATTATGACATCATCAAAATGATTATGACATCATCAGT
Organism: Ranitomeya imitator; assembly: GCF_032444005.1. NCBI lineage: Eukaryota > Metazoa > Chordata > Amphibia > Anura > Dendrobatidae > Ranitomeya > Ranitomeya imitator. The sequence continues at coordinate 915,396,032 of NC_091282.1, read as the reverse complement.
CCATTATGACATCATCAGTCCATTATGACATCATCAAAATGATTATGACATCATCAAAATGATTATGACATCATCAGTTCATTATGACATCATCAGTCTATTATGACATCATCAAAATGATTATGACATCATCAAAATGATTATGACATCATCAGTTCATTATGACATCATCAGTTCATTATGACATCATCAGTCCATTATGACATCATCAGTTCATTATGACATCATCAGTCTATTATGACATCATCAAAATGATTATGACATCATCAGTTCATTATGACATCATCAGTTCATGATGACATCATCAAAATGATTATGACATCATCAGTTCATGATGACATCATCAAATTGTTTATGACATCATCAGTTCATTATGACATCATCAGTGCATTATGACATCATCAAAATGATTATGACATCATCAGTTCATTATGACATCATCAGTTCATTATGACATCATCAAAATGATTATGACATCATCAGTTCATTATGACATCATCAGCCCATTATGACATCATCAAAATGATTATGACATCATCAGTTCATTATGACATCATCAGTCTATTATGACATCATCGAAATGATTATGACATCATCAGTTCATTATGACATCATCAGTTCATTATGACATCATCAGTCCAATATGACATCATCAGTTCATGATGACATCATCAGCCCATTATGACATCATCAAATTGTTTATGATATCATCAGTTCATTATGACATCATCAAAATGATTATGACATCATCAGTTCATTATGACATCATCAGTTCATTATGACATCATCAGTCCAATATGACATCATCAGTTCATGATGACATCATCAGCCCATTATGACATCATCAAATTGTTTATGATATCATCAGCCCATTATGACATCATCAAAATGATTATGACATCATCAGTTCATGATGACATCATCAAAATGATTATGACATCATCAGCTCATTATGACATCATCAGTTAATTATGACATAATCAAAATGATTATGACATCATCAGTTCATTATGACATCATCAAAATTATTATGACATCATCAGTCCATTATGACATCATCAAAATGATTATGACATCATCAGTTCATTATGACATCATCAGTCCATAATGACATCTTCAAAATGATTATGACATCATCAGTTCATTATGACATCATCAGTTCATTATGACATCATCAGTTCATTATGACATCATCAAAATGATTATGACATCATCAGTCCATTATGACATCATCAGTCCATTATGACATCATCAGCCCATTATGACATCATCAAAATGATTATGACATCATCAGTTCATTATGACATCATCAGTCTATTACGACATCATCAAAATGATTATGACATCATCAGTTCATTATGACATCATCAGTTCATTATGACATCATCAGTCCATTATGACATCATCAGTTCATTATGACATCATCAGTCTATTATGACATCATCAAAATGATTATGACATCATCAGTTCATTATGACATCATCAGTTCATTATGACATCATCAGTTAATTATGACATCATCAGTTCATGATGACATCATCAAAATGATTATGACATCATCAGTTCATGATGACATCATCAAAATGATTATGACATCATCAGTTCATTATGACATCATCAGTTAATTATGACATCATCAAAATGATTATGACATCATCAGTTCATGATGACATCATCAAAATGATTATGACATCATCAGTTCATTATGACATCATCAGTTAATTATGACATCATCAAAATGATTATGACATCATCAGTTCATTATGACATCATCAAAATTATTATGACATCATCAGTCCATTATGACATCATCAAAATGATTATGACATAATCAGTTCATTATGACATCATCAGTCCATAATGACATCGTCAAAATGATTATGACATCATCAGTTCATTATGACATCATCAGTTCATTATGACATCATCAGTCCATTATGACATCATCAAAATGATTATGACATCATCAGTCCATTATGACATCATCAGTCCATTATGACATCATCAAAATGATTATGACATCATCAGTTCATTATGACATCATCAGGCTATTATGACATCATCAAAATGATTATGACATCATCAGTTCATTATGACATCATCAGTTCATTATGACATCATCAGTCCATTATGACATCATCAGTTCATTATGACATCATCAGTCCATTATGACATCATCAAAATGATTATGACATCAGTTCATTATGACATCATCAGTCCAATATGACATCATCAGTTCATGATGACATCATGAGCCCATTATGACATCATCAAAATGATTATGACATCATCAGTTCATGATGACATCATCAGTCCATAATGACATCTTCAAAATGATTATGACATCATCAGTTCATTATGACATCATCAGTCCATTATGACATCATCAAAATGATTATGACATCATCAGTCCATTATGACATCATCAGTCCATTATATCATCAGCCCATTATGACATCATCAAAATGATTATGACATCATCAGTTCATTATGACATCATCAGTCTATTATGACATCATCAAAATGATTATGACATCATCAGTTCATTATGACATCATCAGTTCATTATGACATCATCAGTCCATTATGACATCATCAGTTCATTATGACATCATCAGTCTATTATGACATCATCAAAATGATTATGACATCATCAGTTCATTATGACATCATCAGTTCATGATGACATCATCAAAATGATTATGACATCATCGGTTCATGATGACATCATCAAATTGTTTATGACATCATCAGTTCATTATGACATCATCAGTGCATTATGACATCATCAAAATGATTATGACATCATCAGTTCATTATGACATCATCAGTTCATTATGACATCATCAGTTCATTATGACATCATCAGTTCATTATGACATCATCAAAATGATTATGACATCATCAGTTCATTATGACATCATCAGCCCTTTATGACATCAAAATGATTATGACATCATCAGTTCATTATGACATCATCAGTCCATTATGACATCATCAGCCCATTATGACATCATCAGCCCATTATGACATCATCAAATTGTTTATGACATCATCAGTTCATTATGATATCATCAGTTCATTATGACATCAAAATGATTATGACATCATCAGTTCATTATCACATCATCAGTCCATTATGACATCATCAGTCCATTATGACATCATCAGTTCATTATGACATCATCAAAATGATTATGACATCATCAGTTCATGATGACATCATCAGGTCTTTATGACATCATCAGTTCATTATGACATCAACAAAATGATTATGACATCATCAGTTCATTATGACATCTTCAAAATGATTATGACATCATCAGTACATTATGACATCATCAGTGCATTATGACATCATCAAAATGATTATGACATCATCAGATCATTGTGACATCATCAGTTCATTATGACATCATCAGTTCATTATGACATCATCAGTCCATTATGACATCATCAAAATGATTATGACATCATCAGTTCATTATGACATCATCAGTTCATTATGAGATCATCAGTCCATTATGACATCATCAAAATGATTATGACATCATCAGTCCATTATGACATCATCAGTCCATTATGACATCATCAGTTCATTATGACATCATCAAAATGATTATGACATCATCAATTCATTATGACATCATGAGTCCATTATGACATCATCAGTTCATTATGACATCATCAGTCCATTATGACATCATCAGCCCATTATGACATCATCAGCCAATTATGACATCATCAAATTTTTTATGACATCATCAGTTCATTATGACATCATCAGTCCATAATGACATCTTCAAAATGATTATGACATCATCAGTTCATTATGACATCATCAGTTCATTATGACATCATCAGTTCATTATGACATCATCAGTCCATTATGACATCATCAGTTCATTATGACATCATCAGTCTATTATGACATCATCGAAATGATTATGACATCATCAGTTCATTATGACATCATCAGTTCATTATGACATCATCAGTTCATTATGACATCATCAGTTCATTATGACATCATCAAAATGATTATGACATCATCAGTTCATGATGACATCATCAAAATGATTATGACATCATCAGTTCATTATGACATCATCAGTTAATTATGACATCATCAAAATGATTATGACATCATCAGTTCATGATGACATCATCAAAATGATTATGACATCATCAGTTCATTATGACATCATCAGTTAATTATGACATCATCAAAATAATTATGACATCATCAGTTCATTATGACATCATCAAAATTATTATGACATCATCAGTCCATTATGACATCATCAAAATGATTATGACATAATCAGTTCATTATGACATCATCAGTCCATAATGACATCGTCAAAATGATTATGACATCATCAGTTCATTATGACATCATCAGTTCATTATGACATCATCAAAATGATTATGACATCATCAAAATGATTATGACATCATCAGTCCATTATGACATCATCAGTCCATTATGACATCATCAAAATGATTATGACATCATCAGTTCATTATGACATCATCAGGCTATTATGACATCATCAAAATGATTATGACATCATCAGTTCATTATGACATCATCAGTTCATTATGACATCATCAGTCCATTATGACATCATCAGTTCATTATGACATCATCAGTCCATTATGACATCATCAAAATGATTATGACATCATCAGTCCATTATGACATCATCAGTCCATTATGACATCATCAAAATGATTATGACATCATCAAAATGATTATGACATCATCAGTTCATTATGACATCATCAGTCTATTATGACATCATCAAAATGATTATGACATCATCAAAATGATTATGACATCATCAGTTCATTATGACATCATCAGTCTATTATGACATCATCAAAATGATTATGACATCATCAGTTCATTATGACATCATCAGTTCATGATGACATCATCAAAATGATTATGACATCATCAGTTCATGATGACGTCATCAAATTGTTTATGACATCATCAGTTCATTATGACATCATCAGTGCATTATGACATCATCAAAATGATTATGACATCATCAGTTCATTATGACATCATCAGTTCATTATGACATCATCAAAATGATTATGACATCATCAGTTCATTATGACATCATCAGCCCATTATGACATCATCAAAATGATTATGACATCATCAGTTCATTATGACATCATCAGTCTATTATGACATCATCAAAATGATTATGACATCATCAGTTCATTATGACATCAGTTCATTATGACATCATCAGTCCAATATGACATCATCAGTTCATGATGACATCATCAGCCCATTATGACATCATCAAATTGTTTATGATATCATCAGTTCATTATGACATCATCAAAATGATTATGACATCATCAGTTCATTATGACATCATCAGTTCATTATGACATCATCAGTTCATTATGACATCATCAGTCCAATATGACATCATCAGTTCATGATGACATCATCAGCCCATTATGACATCATCAAATTGTTTATGATATCATCAGCCCATTATGACATCATCAAAATGATTATGACATCATCAGTTCATGATGACATCATCAAAATGATTATGACATCATCAGCTCATTATGACATCATCAGTTAATTATGACATCATCAAAATGATTATGACATCATCAGTTCATTATGACATCATCAAAATTATTATGACATCATCAGTCCATTATGACATCATCAAAATGATTATGACATCATCAGTTCATTATGACATCATCAGTCCATAATGACATCTTCAAAATGATTATGACATCATCAGTTCATTATGACATCATCAGTTCATTATGACATCATCAGTCCATTATGACATCATCAAAATGATTATGACATCATCAGTCCATTATGACATCATCAGTCCATTATGACATCATCAGCCCATTATGACATCATCAAAATGATTATGACATCATCAGTTCATTATGACATCATCAGTCTATTACGACATCATCAAAATGATTATGACATCATCAGTTCATTATGACATCATCAGTTCATTATGACATCATCAGTTCATTATGACATCATCAAAATGATTATGACATCATCAGTTCATGATGACATCATCAAAATGATTATGACATCATCAGTTCATTATGACATCATCAGTTCATTATGACATCATCAAAATGATTATGACATCATCAGTTCATTATGACATCATCAAAATTATTATGACATCATCAGTCCATTATGACATCATCAAAATGATTATGACATAATCAGTTCATTATGACATCATCAGTCCATAATGACATCGTCAAAATGATTATGACATCATCAGTTCATTATGACATCATCAGTTCATTATGACATCATCAGTCCATTATGACATCATCAAAATGATTATGACATCATCAGTCCATTATGACATCATCAGTCCATTATGACATCATCAAAATGATTATGACATCATCAGTTCATTATGACATCATCAGGCTATTATGACATCATCAAAATGATTATGACATCATCAGTTCATTATGACATCATCAGTTCATTATGACATCATCAGTCCATTATGACATCATCAGTTCATTATGACATCATCAGTCCATTATGACATCATCAAAATGATTATGACATCATCAGTTCATTATGACATCATCAGTTCAATATGACATCATCAGTTCATGATGACATCATGAGCCCATTGTGACATCATCAAAATGATTATGACATCATCAGTTCATGATGACATCATCAGTCCATAATGACATCTTCAAAATGATTATGACATCATCAGTTCATTATGACATCATCAGTTCATTATGACATCATCAGTCCATTATGACATCATCAAAATGATTATGACATCATCAGTCCATTATGACATCATCAGTCCATTATGACATCATCAGCCCATTATGACATCATCAAAATGATTATGACATCATCAGTTCATTATGACATCATCAGTTCATTATGACATCATCAGTCCATTATGACGTCATCAGTTCATTATGACATCATCAGTCTATTATGACATCATCAAAATGATTATGACATCATCAGTTCATTATGACATCATCAGTTCATGATGACATCATCAAAATGATTATGACATCATCGGTTCATGATGACATCATCAAATTGTTTATGACATCATCAGTTCATTATGACATCATCAGTGCATTATGACATCATCAAAATGATTATGACATCATCAGTTCATTATGACATCATCAGTTCATTATGACATCATCAGTTCATTATGACATCATCAGTTCATTATGACATCATCAAAATGATTATGACATCATCAGTTCATTATGACATCATCAGCCCTTTATGACATCATCAAAATGATTATGACATCATCAGTTCATTATGACATCATCAGTCCATTATGACATCATCAGCCCATTATGACATCATCAAATTGTTTATGACATCATCAGTTCATTATGATATCATCAGTTCATTATGACATCAAAATGATTATGACATCATCAGTTCATTATCACATCATCAGTCCATTATGACATCATCAGTCCATTATGACATCATCAGTTCATTATGACATCATCAAAATGATTATGACATCATCAGTTCATGATGACATCATCAGTTCTTTATGACATCATCAGTTCATTATGACATCAACAAAATGATTATGACATCATCAGTTCATTATGACATCTTCAAAATGATTATGACATCATCAGTACATTATGACATCATCAGTGCATTATGACATCATCAAAAATGATTATGACATCATCAGATCATTGTGACATCATCAGTTCATTATGACATCATCAGTTCATTATGACATCATCAGTCCATTATGACATCATCAAAATGATTATGACATCATCAGTTCATTATTAAATCATCAGTTCATTATGACATCATCAAAATTATTATGACATCATCAGTTCATTAGACATCATCAGTTCATTCTGACATCATCAGTTCATTCTGACATCATCAGTCCATTATGACATCATCAGTTCATTATGACATCATCAGTCCATTATGACATCATCAAAATGATTATGACATCATCAGTCCATTATGTCATCATCAAAATGATTATGACATCATCAGTTCATTATGACATCATCAGTTCATTATGACATCATCAAAATGATTATGACATCATCAGTGCATTATGACATCATCAAAATGTTTATGACATCATCAGTTCATTATGACATCATCAGTTCATTATGACATCATCAGTCCATTATGACATCATCAAAATGATTATGACATCATCAGTTCATTATGACATCATCAGTTCATTATGACATCATCAAAATGATTATGACATCATCAGATCATTAGACATCATCAGTTCATTCTGACATCATCAGTCCATTATGACATCATCAGTCCATTATGACATCATCAGTTCATTATGACATCATCAGTCCATTATGACATCATCAAAATGATTATGACATCATCAGTCCATTATGACATCATCAAAATGATTATGACATCATCAGTTCATTATGACATCATCAGTCCATTATGATATCATCAGTCCATTATGACATCATCAGTCCATTTTGACATCATCAGTTCATTATGACATCATCAAAATGATTATGACATCATCAGTTCATTATGACATCATCAGTGCATTATGACATCATCAAAAATGATTATGACATCATCAGATCATTGTGACATCATCAGTTCATTATGACATCATCAGTTCATTATGACATCATCAGTCCATTATGACATCATCAAAATGATTATGACATCATCAGTTCATTATTAAATCATCAGTTCATTATGACATCATCAAAATTATTATGACATCATCAGTTCATTAGACATCATCAGTTCATTCTGACATCATCAGTTCATTCTGACCATCAGTCCATTATGACATCATCAGTTCATTATGACATCATCAGTCCATTATGACATCATCAAAATGATTATGACATCATCAGTCCATTATGTCATCATCAAAATGATTATGACATCATCAGTTCATTATGACATCATCAGTTCATTATGACATCATCAAAATGATTATGACATCATCAGTGCATTATGACATCATCAAAATGTTTATGACATCATCAGTTCATTATGACATCATCAGTTCATTATGACATCATCAGTCCATTATGACATCATCAAAATGATTATGACATCATCAGTTCATTATGACATCATCAGTTCATTATGACATCATCAAAATGATTATGACATCATCAGATCATTAGACATCATCAGTTCATTCTGACATCATCAGTCCATTATGACATCATCAGTCCATTATGACATCATCAGTTCATTATGACATCATCAGTCCATTATGACATCATCAAAATGATTATGACATCATCAGTCCATTATGACATCATCAAAATGATTATGACATCATCAGTTCATTATGACATCATCAGTCCATTATGATATCATCAGTCCATTATGACATCATCAGTCCATTTTGACATCATCAGTTCATTATGACATCATCAAAATGATTATGACATCATCAGTTCATTATGACATCATCAGTGCATTATGACATCATAAAAATGATTATGACATCATCAGTTCATTATGATATCATCATTTCATTATGACATCATCAGTTCATTATGACATCATCAAAATGATTATGACATCATCAGTTCATTATGACATCATCAAAATGATTATGACATCATCAGTTCATTATGACATCATCAGTTCATTATGACATCATCAAAATTATTATGACATCATCAGTTCATTATGACATCATCAGTCCATTATGACATCAGCAAAATGATTATGACATCATCAGTTCATTATTACATCATCAGTCCATTATGACATCATCAGCTCATTATGACATCATCAAAATTATTATGACATCATCAGTCCATAATGACATCATCAAAATGATTATGACATCATCAGTTCATTATGACATCATCAGTTCATTATGAGATCATCAGTCCATTATGACATCATCAAAATGATTATGACATCATCAGTCCATTATGACATCATCAGTCCATTATGACATCATCAGTTCATTATGACATCATCAGAATGATTATGACATCATCAGTTCATTATGACATCATGAGTCCATTATGACATCATCAGTTCATTATGACATCATCAGTCCATTATGACATCATCAGCGCATTATGACATCATAAGTGCATTATGACATCATAAAAATGATTATGACATCATCAGTTCATTATGATATCATCAGTTCATTATGACATCATCAGTTCATTATGACATCATCAAAATGATTATGACATCATCAGTTCATTATGACATCATCAAAATGATTATGACATCATCAGTTCATTATGACATCATCAGTTCATTATGACATCATCAAAATTATTATGACATCATCAGTTCATTATGACATCATCAGTCCATAATGACATCTTCAAAATGATTATGACATCATCAGTTCATTATGACATCATCAGTTCATTATGACATCATCAGTTCATTATGACATCATCAGTCCATTATGACATCATCAAAATGATTATGACATCATCAGTCCATTATGACATCATCAGTCCATTATGACATCATCAGCCCATTATGACATCATCAAAATGATTATGACATCATCAGTTCATTATGACATCATCAGTCTATTACGACATCATCAAAATGATTATGACATCATCAGTTCATTATGACATCATCAGTTCATTATGACATCATCAGTCCATTATGACATCATCAGTTCATTATGACATCATCAGTCTATTATGACATCATCAAAATGATTATGACATCATCAGTTCATTATGACATCATCAGTTCATTATGACATCATCAGTTAATTATGACATCATCAGTTCATGATGACATCATCAAAGTGATTATGACATCATCAGTTCATGATGACATCATCAAAATGATTATGACATCATCAGTTCATTATGACATCATCAGTTAATTATGACATCATCAAAATGATTATGACATCATCAGTTCATGATGACATCATCAAAATGATTATGACATCATCAGTTCATTATGACATCATCAGTTAATTATGACATCATCAAAATGATTATGACATCATCAGTTCATTATGACATCATCAAAATTATTATGACATCATCAGTCCATTATGACATCATCAAAATGATTATGACATAATCAGTTCATTATGACATCATCAGTCCATAATGACATCGTCAAAATGATTATGACATCATCAGTTCATTATGACATCATCAGTTCATTATGACATCATCAGTCCATTATGACATCATCAAAATGGTTATGACATCATCAGTCCATTATGACATCATCAGTCCATTATGACATCATCAAAATGATTATGACATCATCAGTTCATTATGACATTATCGGGCTATTATGACATCATCAAAATGATTATGACATCATCAGTTCATTATGACATCATCAGTTCATTATGACATCATCAGTTCATTATGACATCATCAGTCCATTATGACATCATCAGTCCATTATGACATCATCAGTCCATTATGACATCATCAAAATGATTATGACATCATCAAAATGATTATGACATCATCAGTTCATGATGATATCATCAGTTCATGATGACATCATGAGCCCATTATGACATCATCAAAATGATTATGACATCATCAGTTCATTATGACATCATCAGTTCATTATGACATCATCAGTCCATTATGACATCATCAAAATGATTATGACATCATCAGTCCATTATGACATCATCAGTCTATTATGACATCATCAGCCCATTATGACATCGTCAAAATGATTATGACATCATCAGTTCATTATGACATCATCAGTCTATTATGACATCATCAAAATGATTATGACATCATCAAAATGATTATGACATCATCAGTTCATTATGACATCATCAGTTCATTATGACATCATCAGTTCATTATGACATCATCAGTCCATTATGACATCATCAGTTCATTATGACATCATCAGTCTATTATGACATCATCAAAATGATTATGACATCATCAGTTCATTATGACATCATCAGTTCATGATGACATCATCAAAATGATTATGACATCATCAGTTCATGATGACATCATCAAATTGTTTATGACATCATCAGTTCATTATGACATCATCAGTGCATTATGACATCATCAAAATGATTATGACATCATCAGTTCATTATGACATCATCAGTTCATTATGACATCATCAGTTCATTATGACATCATCAAAATGATTATGACATCATCAGTTCATTATGACATCATCAGCCCTTTATGACATCATCAAAATGATTATGACATCATCAGTTCATTATGACATCATCAGTCCATTATGACATCATCAGCCCATTATGACATCATCAAATTGTTTATGACATCATCAGTTCATTATGATATCATCAGTTCATTATGACATCAAAATGATTATGACATCATCAGTTCATTATCACATCATCAGTCCATTATGACATCATCAGTCCATTATGACATCATCAGTTCATTATGACATCATCAAAATGATTATGACATCATCAGTTCATGATGACATCATCAGTTCTTTATGACATCATCAGTTCATTATGACATCAACAAAATGATTATGACATCATCAGTTCATTATGACATCTTCAAAATGATTATGACATCATCAGTACATTATGACATCATCAGTGCATTATGACATCATCAAAATGATTATGACATCATCAGATCATTGTGACATCATCAGTTCATTATGACATCATTAGTTCATTATGACATCATCAGTCCATTATGACATCATCAAAATGATTATGACATCATCAGTTCATTATGACATCATCAGTTCATTAGACATCATCAGTTCATTCTGACTTCATCAGTTCATTATGACATCATCAGTCCATTATGACATTATCAAAATGATTATGACATCATCAGTCCATTATGTCATCATCAAAATGATTATGACATCATCAGTTCATTATGACATCATCAGTCCATTATGTCATCATCAAAATTATTATGACATCATCAGTTCATTATGACATCATCAGTTCATTATGACATCATCAAAATGATTATGACATCATCAGTACATTATGACATCATCAGTGCATTATGACATCATCAAAATGTTTATGACATCATCAGTTCATTATGACATCATCAGTTCATTATGACATCATCAGTCCATTATGACATCATCAAAATGATTATGACATCATCAGTTCATTATGACATCATCAGTTCATTATGACATCATCAAAATGATTATGACATCATCAGATCATTAGACATCATCAGTTCATTCTGACATCATCAGTCCATTATGACATCATCAGTCCATTATGACATCATCAGTTCATTATGACATCATCAGTCCATTATGACATCATCAAAATGATTATGACATCATCAGTCCATTATGACATCATCAAAATGATTATGACATCATCAGTTCATTATGACATCATCAGTCCATTATGACATCATCAAAATGATTATGACATCATCAGTTCATTATGACATCATCAGTTCATTATGATATCATCAGTTCATTATGACATCATCAGTTCATTATGACATCATCAAAATGATTATGACATCATCGGTTCATTATGATATCATCAAAATGATTATGACATCATCAGTTCATTATGACATCATCAGTTCATTATGACATCATCAAAATTATTATGACATCATCAGTTCATTATGACATCATCAGTCCATTATGACATCATCAAAATGATTATGACATCATCAGTTCATTATTACATCATCAGTCCATTATTACATCATCAGTTCATTATGACATCATCAAAATTATTATGACATCATCAGTCCATAATGACATCATCAAAATGATTATGACATCATCAGTTCATTGTGACATCATCAGTTCATTATGAGATCATCAGTCCATTATGACATCAACAGTTCATTGTGACATCATCAAAATGATTATGACATCATCAGTTCATTATGACATCATGAGTCCATTATGACATCATCAGTCCATTATGACATCATCAGCCCATTATGACATCATCAGCCAATTATGACATCATCAAATTTTTTATGACATCATCAGTTCATTATGACATCATCAGTTCATTATGACATCATCAAAATGATTATGACATCATCAGTTCATTATCACATCATCAGTCCATTATGACATCATCAGTCCATTATGACATCATCAGTCCATTATGACATCATCAGTTCATTATGACATCATCAAAATGATTATGACATCATCAAAATGATTATGACATCATCAAAATGATTATGACATCATCAGTTCATTATGACATCATCAGTGCATTATGACATCATAAAAATGATGACATCAGTTCATTATGACATGATCAGTTCATTATGACATCATCAGTTCATTATGACATCATCAGTTCATTATGACATCATCTAAATGATTATGGCATCATCAGTTCATTATGACATCATCAAAATCATTATGACATCATCAGTTCATTATGACATCATCAGTTCATTATGACATCATCAAAATGATTATGACATCATCAGTTCATTATGACATCATCATTCCATTATGACATCATCAAAATGATTATGACATCATCAGTTCATTATGACATCATCAGTTCATTATGACATCATCAGTTAATTATGACATCATCAGTTCATGATGACATCATCAAAGTGATTATGACATCATCAGTTCATGATGACATCATCAAAATGATTATGACATCATCAGTTCATTATGACATCATCAGTTAATTATGACATCATCAAAATGATTATGACATCATCAGTTCATGATGACATCATCAAAATGATTATGACATCATCAGTTCATTATGACATCATCAGTTAATTATGACATCATCAAAATGATTATGACATCATCAGTTCATGATGACATCATCAGTTCATTATGACATCATCAGTCCATAATGACATCGTCAAAATGATTATGACATCATCAGTTCATTATGATATCATCAGTTCATTATGACATCATCAGTCCATTATGACATCATCAAAATGATTATGACATCATCAGTTCATTATGACATTATCGGGCTATTATGACATCATCAAAATGATTATGACATCATCAGTTCATTATGACATCATCAGTTCATTATGACATCATCAGTCCATTATGACATCATCAGTTCATTATGACATCATCAGTCCATTATGACATCATCAAAATGATTATGACATCATCAAAATGATTATGACATCATCAAAATGATTATGACATCATCAGTTCATTATGACATCATCAGTGCATTATGACATCATAAAAATGATGACATCATCAGTTCATTATGACATGATCAGTTCATTATGACATCATCAGTTCATTATGACATCATCAGTTCATTATGACATCATCTAAATGATTATGGCATCATCAGTTCATTATGACATCATCAAAATCATTATGACATCATCAGTTCATTATGACATCATCAGTTCATTATGACATCATCAAAATGATTATGACATCATCAGTTCATTATGACATCATCATTCCATTATGACATCATCAAAATGATTATGACATCATCAGTTCATTATGACATCATCAGTTCATTATGACATCATCAGTTAATTATGACATCATCAGTTCATGATGACATCATCAAAGTGATTATGACATCATCAGTTCATGATGACATCATCAAAATGATTATGACATCATCAGTTCATTATGACATCATCAGTTAATTATGACATCATCAAAATGATTATGACATCATCAGTTCATGATGACATCATCAAAATGATTATGACATCATCAGTTCATTATGACATCATCAGTTAATTATGACATCATCAAAATGATTATGACATCATCAGTTCATGATGACATCATCAAAATGATTATGACATCATCAGTTCATTATGACATCATCAGTCCATAATGACATCGTCAAAATGATTATGACATCATCAGTTCATTATGATATCATCAGTTCATTATGACATCATCAGTCCATTATGACATCATCAAAATGATTATGACATCATCAGTTCATTATGACATTATCGGGCTATTATGACATCATCAAAATGATTATGACATCATCAGTTCATTATGACATCATCAGTTCATTATGACATCATCAGTCCATTATGACATCATCAGTTCATTATGACATCATCAGTCCATTATGACATCATCAAAATGATTATGACATCATCAAAATGATTATGACATCATCAGTTCATGATGACATCATCAGTTCATGATGACATCATCAGTTCATGACGACATCATGAGCCCATTATGACATCATCAAAATGATTATGACATCATCAGTTCATGATGACATCATCAGTCCATAATGACATCTTCAAAATGATTATGACATCATCAGTTCATTATGACATCATCAGTTCATTATGACATCATCAGTCCATTATGACATCATCAAAATGATTATGACATCATCAGTCCATTATGACATCATCAGTCCATTATGACATCATCAAAATGATTATGACATCATCAGTTCATTATGACATTATCGGGCTATTATGACATCATCAAAATGATTATGACATCATCAGTTCATTATGACATCATCAGTTCATTATGACATCATCAGTTCATTATGACATCATCAGTCCATTATGACATCATCAGTCCATTATGACATCATCAGTCCATTATGACATCATCAAAATGATTATGACATCATCAAAATGATTATGACATCGTCAGTTCATGATGATATCATCAGTTCATGATGACATCATGAGCCCATTATGACATCATCAAAATGATTATGACATCATCAGTTCATTATGACATCATCAGTTCATTATGACATCATCAGTCCATTATGACATCATCAAAATGATTATGACATCATCAGTCCATTATGACATCATCAGTCTATTATGACATCATCAGCCCATTATGACATCGTCAAAATGATTATGACATCATCAGTTCATTATGACATCATCAGTCTATTATGACATCATCAAAATGATTATGACATCATCAAAATGATTATGACATCATCAGTTCATTATGACATCATCAGTTCATTATGACATCATCAGTTCATTATGACATCATCAGTCCATTATGACATCATCAGTTCATTATGACATCATCAGTCTATTATGACATCATCAAAATGATTATGACATCATCAGTTCATTATGACATCATCAGTTCATGATGACATCATCAAAATGATTATGACATCATCAGTTCATGATGACATCATCAAATTGTTTATGACATCATCAGTTCATTATGACATCATCAGTGCATTATGACATCATCAAAATGATTATGACATCATCAGTTCATTATGACATCATCAGTTCATTATGACATCATCAGTTCATTATGACATCATCAAAATGATTATGACATCATCAGTTCATTATGACATCATCAGCCCTTTATGACATCATCAAAATGATTATGACATCATCAGTTCATTATGACATCATCAGTCCATTATGACATCATCAGCCCATTATGACATCATCAAATTGTTTATGACATCATCAGTTCATTATGATATCATCAGTTCATTATGACATCAAAATGATTATGACATCATCAGTTCATTATCACATCATCAGTCCATTATGACATCATCAGTCCATTATGACATCATCAGTTCATTATGACATCATCAAAATGATTATGACATCATCAGTTCATGATGACATCATCAGTTCTTTATGACATCATCAGTTCATTATGACATCAACAAAATGATTATGACATCATCAGTTCATTATGACATCTTCAAAATGATTATGACATCATCAGTACATTATGACATCATCAGTGCATTATGACATCATCAAAATGATTATGACATCATCAGATCATTGTGACATCATCAGTTCATTATGACATCATTAGTTCATTATGACATCATCAGTCCATTATGACATCATCAAAATGATTATGACATCATCAGTTCATTATGACATCATCAGTTCATTAGACATCATCAGTTCATTCTGACTTCATCAGTTCATTATGACATCATCAGTCCATTATGACATTATCAAAATGATTATGACATCATCAGTCCATTATGTCATCATCAAAATGATTATGACATCATCAGTTCATTATGACATCATCAGTCCATTATGTCATCATCAAAATTATTATGACATCATCAGTTCATTATGACATCATCAGTTCATTATGACATCATCAAAATGATTATGACATCATCAGTACATTATGACATCATCAGTGCATTATGACATCATCAAAATGTTTATGACATCATCAGTTCATTATGACATCATCAGTTCATTATGACATCATCAGTCCATTATGACATCATCAAAATGATTATGACATCATCAGTTCATTATGACATCATCAGTTCATTATGACATCATCAAAATGATTATGACATCATCAGATCATTAGACATCATCAGTTCATTCTGACATCATCAGTCCATTATGACATCATCAGTCCATTATGACATCATCAGTTCATTATGACATCATCAGTCCATTATGACATCATCAAAATGATTATGACATCATCAGTCCATTATGACATCATCAAAATGATTATGACATCATCAGTTCATTATGACATCATCAGTCCATTATGACATCATCAAAATGATTATGACATCATCAGTTCATTATGACATCATCAGTTCATTATGATATCATCAGTTCATTATGACATCATCAGTTCATTATGACATCATCAAAATGATTATGACATCATCGGTTCATTATGATATCATCAAAATGATTATGACATCATCAGTTCATTATGACATCATCAGTTCATTATGACATCATCAAAATTATTATGACATCATCAGTTCATTATGACATCATCAGTCCATTATGACATCATCAAAATGATTATGACATCATCAGTTCATTATTACATCATCAGTCCATTATTACATCATCAGTTCATTATGACATCATCAAAATTATTATGACATCATCAGTCCATAATGACATCATCAAAATGATTATGACATCATCAGTTCATTGTGACATCATCAGTTCATTATGAGATCATCAGTCCATTATGACATCAACAGTTCATTGTGACATCATCAAAATGATTATGACATCATCAGTTCATTATGACATCATGAGTCCATTATGACATCATCAGTCCATTATGACATCATCAGCCCATTATGACATCATCAGCCAATTATGACATCATCAAATTTTTTATGACATCATCAGTTCATTATGACATCATCAGTTCATTATGACATCATCAAAATGATTATGACATCATCAGTTCATTATCACATCATCAGTCCATTATGACATCATCAGTCCATTATGACATCATCAGTCCATTATGACATCATCAGTTCATTATGACATCATCAAAATGATTATGACATCATCAAAATGATTATGACATCATCAAAATGATTATGACATCATCAGTTCATTATGACATCATCAGTGCATTATGACATCATAAAAATGATGACATCAGTTCATTATGACATGATCAGTTCATTATGACATCATCAGTTCATTATGACATCATCAGTTCATTATGACATCATCTAAATGATTATGGCATCATCAGTTCATTATGACATCATCAAAATCATTATGACATCATCAGTTCATTATGACATCATCAGTTCATTATGACATCATCAAAATGATTATGACATCATCAGTTCATTATGACATCATCATTCCATTATGACATCATCAAAATGATTATGACATCATCAGTTCATTATGACATCATCAGTTCATTATGACATCATCAGTTAATTATGACATCATCAGTTCATGATGACATCATCAAAGTGATTATGACATCATCAGTTCATGATGACATCATCAAAATGATTATGACATCATCAGTTCATTATGACATCATCAGTTAATTATGACATCATCAAAATGATTATGACATCATCAGTTCATGATGACATCATCAAAATGATTATGACATCATCAGTTCATTATGACATCATCAGTTAATTATGACATCATCAAAATGATTATGACATCATCAGTTCATGATGACATCATCAGTTCATTATGACATCATCAGTCCATAATGACATCGTCAAAATGATTATGACATCATCAGTTCATTATGATATCATCAGTTCATTATGACATCATCAGTCCATTATGACATCATCAAAATGATTATGACATCATCAGTTCATTATGACATTATCGGGCTATTATGACATCATCAAAATGATTATGACATCATCAGTTCATTATGACATCATCAGTTCATTATGACATCATCAGTCCATTATGACATCATCAGTTCATTATGACATCATCAGTCCATTATGACATCATCAAAATGATTATGACATCATCAAAATGATTATGACATCATCAAAATGATTATGACATCATCAGTTCATTATGACATCATCAGTGCATTATGACATCATAAAAATGATGACATCATCAGTTCATTATGACATGATCAGTTCATTATGACATCATCAGTTCATTAT
Source organism: Ranitomeya imitator (assembly GCF_032444005.1). NCBI lineage: Eukaryota > Metazoa > Chordata > Amphibia > Anura > Dendrobatidae > Ranitomeya > Ranitomeya imitator. The sequence continues at coordinate 915,375,567 of NC_091282.1, read as the reverse complement.
GACATCATCAGTTCATTATGACATCATCTAAATGATTATGGCATCATCAGTTCATTATGACATCATCAAAATCATTATGACATCATCAGTTCATTATGACATCATCAGTTCATTATGACATCATCAAAATGATTATGACATCATCAGTTCATTATGACATCATCATTCCATTATGACATCATCAAAATGATTATGACATCATCAGTTCATTATGACATCATCAGTTCATTATGACATCATCAGTTAATTATGACATCATCAGTTCATGATGACATCATCAAAGTGATTATGACATCATCAGTTCATGATGACATCATCAAAATGATTATGACATCATCAGTTCATTATGACATCATCAGTTAATTATGACATCATCAAAATGATTATGACATCATCAGTTCATGATGACATCATCAAAATGATTATGACATCATCAGTTCATTATGACATCATCAGTTAATTATGACATCATCAAAATGATTATGACATCATCAGTTCATGATGACATCATCAAAATGATTATGACATCATCAGTTCATTATGACATCATCAGTCCATAATGACATCGTCAAAATGATTATGACATCATCAGTTCATTATGATATCATCAGTTCATTATGACATCATCAGTCCATTATGACATCATCAAAATGATTATGACATCATCAGTTCATTATGACATTATCGGGCTATTATGACATCATCAAAATGATTATGACATCATCAGTTCATTATGACATCATCAGTTCATTATGACATCATCAGTCCATTATGACATCATCAGTTCATTATGACATCATCAGTCCATTATGACATCATCAAAATGATTATGACATCATCAAAATGATTATGACATCATCAGTTCATGATGACATCATCAGTTCATGATGACATCATCAGTTCATGACGACATCATGAGCCCATTATGACATCATCAAAATGATTATGACATCATCAGTTCATGATGACATCATCAGTCCATAATGACATCTTCAAAATGATTATGACATCATCAGTTCATTATGACATCATCAGTTCATTATGACATCATCAGTCCATTATGACATCATCAAAATGATTATGACATCATCAGTCCATTATGACATCATCAGTCCATTATGACATCATCAGCCCATTATGACATCATCAAAATGATTATGACATCATCAGTCCATTATGACATCATCAAAATGATTATGACATCATCAGTTCATTATGACATCATCAGTCCATTATGATATCATCAGTCCATTATGACATCATCAGTCCATTTTGACATTATCAGTTCATTATGACATCATCAAAATGATTATGACATCATCAGTTCATTATGACATCATCAGTGCATTATGACATCATAAAAATGATTATGACATCATCAGTTCATTATGATATCATCAGTTCATTATGACATCATCAGTTCATTATGACATCATCAAAATGATTATGACATCATCGGTTCATTATGATATCATCAAAATGATTATGACATCATCAGTTCATTATGACATCATCAGTTCATTATGACATCATCAAAATTATTATGACATCATCAGTTCATTATGACATCATCAGTCCATTATGACATCATCAAAATGATTATGACATCATCAGTTCATTATTACATCATCAGTCCATTATGACATCATCAGTTCATTATGACATCATCAAAATTATTATGACATCATCAGTCCATAATGACATCATCAAAATGATTATGACATCATCAGTTCATTGTGACATCATCAGTTCATTATGAGATCATCAGTCCATTATGACATCATCAAAATGATTATGACATCATCAGTCCATTATGACATCATCAGTCCATTATGACATCATCAGTTCATTGTGACATCATCAAAATGATTATGACATCATCAGTTCATTATGACATCATGAGTCCATTATGACATCATCAGTCCATTATGACATCATCAGCCCATTATGACATCATCAGCCAATTATGACATCATCAAATTTTTTATGACATCATCAGTTCATTATGACATCATCAGTTCATTATGACATCATCAAAATGATTATGACATCATCAGTTCATTATCACATCATCAGTCCATTATGACATCATCAGTCCATTATGACATCATCAGTCCATTATGACATCATCAGTTCATTATGACATCATCAAAATGATTATGACATCATCAAAATGATTATGACATCATCAAAATGATTATGACATCATCAGTTCATTATGACATCATCAGTGCATTATGACATCATAAAAATGATGACATCATCAGTTCATTATGACATGATCAGTTCATTATGACATCATCAGTTCATTATGACATCAGTTCATTATGACATCATCTAAATGATTATGGCATCATCAGTTCATTATGACATCATCAAAATCATTATGACATCATCAGTTCATTATGACATCATCAGTCCATTATGACATCATCAAAATGATTATGACATCATCAGTTCATTATGACATCATCATTCCATTATGACATCATCAAAATGATTATGACATCATCAGTTCATTATGACATCATCAGTTCATTATGACATCATCAGTTAATTATGACATCATCAGTTCATGATGACATCATCAAAGTGATTATGACATCATCAGTTCATGATGACATCATCAAAATGATTATGACATCATCAGTTCATTATGACATCATCAGTTAATTATGACATCATCAAAATGATTATGACATCATCAGTTCATGATGACATCATCAAAATGATTATGACATCATCAGTTCATTATGACATCATCAGTTAATTATGACATCATCAAAATGATTATGACATCATCAGTTCATGATGACATCATCAAAATGATTATGACATCATCAGTTCATTATGACATCATCAGTCCATAATGACATCGTCAAAATGATTATGACATCATCAGTTCATTATGATATCATCAGTTCATTATGACATCATCAGTCCATTATGACATCATCAAAATGATTATGACATCATCAGTTCATTATGACATTATCGGGCTATTATGACATCATCAAAATGATTATGACATCATCAGTTCATTATGACATCATCAGTTCATTATGACATCATCAGTCCATTATGACATCATCAGTTCATTATGACTTCATCAGTCCATTATGACATCATCAAAATGATTATGACATCATCAAAATGATTATGACATCATCAGTTCATGATGACATCATCAGTCCATAATGACATCTTCAAAATGATTATGACATCATCAGTTCATTATGAAATCATCAGTTCATTATGACATCATCAGTCCATTATGACATCATCAAAATGATTATGACATCATCAGTCCATTATGACATCATCAGTCCATTATGACATCATCAGCCCATTATGACATCATCAAAATGATTATGACATCATCAGTCCATTATGACATCATCAGTTCATTATGACATCATCAGTCTATTATGACATCATCAAAATGATTATGACATCATCAAAATGATTATGACCTCATCAAAATGATTATGACATCATCAGTTCATTATGACATCATCAGTTCATTATGACATCATCAGTCCATTATGACATCATCAGTTCATTATGACATCATCAGTCTATTATGACATCATCAAAATGATTATGACATCATCAGTTCATTATGACATCATCAGTTCATGATGACATCATCAAAATGATTATGACATCATCAGTTCATGATGACATCATCAAATTGTTTATGACATCATCAGTTCATTATGACATCATCAGTGCATTATGACATCATCAAAATGATTATGACATCATCAGTTCATTATGACATCATCAGTTCATTATGACATCATCAGTTCATTATGACATCATCAAAATGATTATGACATCATCAGTTCATTATGACATCATCAGCCCTTTATGACATCATCAAAATGATTATGACATCATCAGTTCATTATGACATCATCAGTCCATTATGACATCACCAGCCCATTATGACATCATCAAATTGTTTATGACATCATCAGTTCATTATGATATCATCAGTTCATTATGACATCAAAATGATTATGACATCATCAGTTCATTATCACATCATCAGTCCATTATGACATCATCAGTCCATTATGACATCATCAGTTCATTATGACATCATCAAAATGATTATGACATCATCAGTTCATGATGACATCATCAGTTCTTTATGACATCATCAGTTCATTTTGACATCAACAAAATGATTATGACATCATCAGTTCATTATGACATCTTCAAAATGATTATGACATCATCAGTACATTATGACATCATCAGTGCATTATGACATCATCAAAATGATTATGACATCATCAGATCATTGTGACATCATCAGTTCATTATGACATCATCAGTTCATTATGACATCATCAGTCCATTATGACATCATCAAAATGATTATGACATCATCAGTTCATTATGACATCATCAAAATGATTATGACATCATCAGTTCATTAGACATCATCAGTTCATTCTGACTTCATCAGTTCATTATGACATCATCAGTCCATTATGACATCATCAAAATGATTATGACATCATCAGTCCATTATGTCATCATCAAAATGATTATGACATCATCAGTTCATTATGACATCATCAGTCCATTATGTCATCATCAAAATTATTATGACATCATCAGTTCATTATGACATCATCAGTTCATTATGACATTATCAAAATGATTATGACATCATCAGTACATTATGACATCATCAGTGCATTATGACATCATCAAAATATTTATGACATCATCAGTTCATTATGACATCACCAGTTCATTATGACATCATCAGTCCATTATGACATCATCAAAATGATTATGACATCATCAGTTCATTATGACATCATCAGTTCATTATGACATCATCAAAATGATTATGACATCATCAGATCATTAGACATCATCAGTTCATTCTGACATCATCAGTCCATTATGACATCATCAGTCCATTATGACATCATCAGTTAATTATGACATCATCAGTCCATTATGACATCATCAAAATGATTATGACATCATCAGTCCATTATGACATCATCAAAATGATTATGACATCATCAGTTCATTATGACATCATCAGTCCATTATGATATCATCAGTCCATTATGACATCATCAGTCCATTTTGACATCATCAGTTCATTATGACATCATCAAAATGATTATGACATCATCAGTTCATTATGACATCATCAGTGCATTATGACATCATAAAAATGATTATGACATCATCAGTTCATTATGATATCATCAGTTCATTATGACATCATCAAAATGATTATGACATCATCAGTTCATTATGACATCATCAAAATGATTATGACATCATCAGTTCATTATGACATCATCAGTTCATTATGACATCATCAAAATTATTATGACATCATCAGTTCATTATGACATCATCAGTCCATTATGACATCATCAAAATGATTATGACATCATCAGTTCATTATTACATCATCAGTCCATTATGACATCATCAGTTCATTATGACATCATCAAAATTATTATGACATCATCAGTCCATAATGACATCATCAAAATGATTATGACATCATCAGTTCATTGTGACATCATCAGTTCATTATAAGATCATCAGTCCATTATGACATCATCAAAATGATTATGACATCATCAGTCCATTATGACATCATCAGTCCATTATGACATCATCAGTTCATTGTGACATCATCAAAATGATTATGACATCATCAGTTCATTATGACATCATGAGTCCATTATGACATCATCAGTTCATTATGACATCATCAGTCCATTATAACATCATCAGCCCATTATGACATCATCAGCCAATTATGACATCATCAAATTTTTTATGACATCATCAGTTCATTATGACATCATCAGTTCATTATGACATCATCAAAATGATTATGACATCATCAGTTCATTATCACATCATCAGTCCATTATGACATCATCAGTCCATTATGACATCATCAGTCCATTATGACATCATCAGTTCATTATGACATCATCAAAATGATTATGACATCATCAAAATGATTATGACATCATCAGTTCATTATGACATCATCAGTGCATTATGACATCATCAAAATGATTATGACATCATCAGTTCATTATGACATCATCAGTTCATTATGACATCATCAGTTCATTATGACATCATCAGTTCATTATGACATCATCTAAATGATTATGGCATCATCAGTTCATTATGACATCATCAAAATCATTATGACATCATCAGTTCATTATGACATCATCAGTTCATTATGACATCATCAAAATGATTATGACATCATCAGTTCATTATGACATCATCATTCCATTATGACATCATCAAAATGATTATGACATCATCAGTTCATTATTACATCATCAGTCCATTATGACATCATCAGTTCATTATGACATCATCAAAATTATTATGACATCATGAGTCCATAATGACATCATCAAAATGATTATGACATCATCAGTTCACTATGACATCATCAGTTCATTATGAGATCATCAGTCCATTATGACATCATCAAAATGATTATGACATCATCAGTCCATTATGACATAGTAACATAGTAACATAGTAACATAGTTAGTAAGGCCGAAAAAAGACATTTGTCCATCCAGTTCAGCCTATATTCCATCATAATAAATACCCAGATCTACGTCCTTCTACAGAACCTAATAATTGTATGATACAATATTGTTCTGCTCCAGGAAGACATCCAGGCCTCTCTTGAACCCCTCGACTGAGTTCGCCATCACCACCTCCTCAGGCAAGCAATTCCAGATTCTCACTGCCCTAACAGTAAAGAATCCTCTTCTATGTTGGTGGAAAAACCTTCTCTCCTCCAGACGCAAAGAATGCCCCCTTGTGCCCGTCACCTTCCTTGGTATAAACAGATCCTCAGCAAGATATTTGTATTGTCCCCTTATATACTTATACATGGTTATTAGATCGCCCCTCAGTCGTCTTTTTTCTAGACTAAATAATCCTAATTTCGCTAATCTATCTGGGTATTGTAGTTCTCCCATCCCCTTTATTAATTTTGTTGCCCTCCTTTGTACTCTCTCTAGTTCCATTATATCCTTCCTGAGCACCGGTGCCCAAAACTGGACACAGTACTCCATGTGCGGTCTAACTAGGGATTTGTACAGAGGCAGTATAATGCTCTCATCATGTGTATCCAGACCTCTTTTAATGCACCCCATGATCCTGTTTGCCTTGGCAGCTGCTGCCTGGCACTGGCTGCTCCAGGTAAGTTTATCATTAACTAGGATCCCCAAGTCCTTCTCCCTGTCAGATTTACCCAGTGGTTTCCCGTTCAGTGTGTAATGGTGATATTGATTCCCTCTTCCCATGTGTATAACCTTACATTTATCATTGTTAAACCTCATCTGCCACCTTTCAGCCCAAGTTTCCAACTTATCCAGATCCATCTGTAGCAGAATACTATCTTCTCTTGTATTAACTGCTTTACATAGTTTTGTATCATCTGCAAATATCGATATTTTACTGTGTAAACCTTCTACCAGATCATTAATGAATATGTTGAAGAGAACAGGTCCCAATACCGACCCCTGCGGTACCCCACTGGTCACAGCGACCCAGTTAGAGACTATACCATTTATAACCACCCTCTGCTTTCTATCACTAAGCCAGTTACTAACCCATTTACACACATTTTCCCCCAGACCAAGCATTCTCATTTTGTGTACCAACCTCTTGTGCGGCACGGTATCAAACGCTTTGGAAAAATCGAGATATACCACGTCCAATGACTCACCGTGGTCCAGCCTATAGCTTACCTCTTCATAAAAACTGATTAGATTGGTTTGACAGGAGCGATTTCTCATAAACCCATGCTGATATGGAGTTAAACAGTTATTCTCATTGAGATAATCCAGAATAACATCCCTCAGAAACCCTTCAAATATTTTACCAACAATAGAGGTTAGACTTACTGGCCTATAATTTCCAGGTTCACTTTTAGAGCCCTTTTTGAATATTGGCACCACATTTGCTATGCGCCAGTCCTGCGGAACAGACCCTGTCGCTATAGAGTCACTAAAAATAAGAAATAATGGTTTATCTATTACATTACTTAGTTCTCTTAGTACTCGTGGGTGTATGCCATCCGGACCCGGAGATTTATCTATTTTAATCTTATTTAGCCGGTTTCACACCTCTTCTTGGGTTAGATTGGTGACCCTTAATATAGGGTTTCCATTGTTTCTTGGGATTTCACCTAGCATTTCATTTTCCACCGTGAATACCGTGGAGAAGAAGGTGTTTAATATGTTAGCTTTTTCCTCATCATCTACAACCATTCTTTCCTCACTATTTTTTAAGGGGCCTACATTTTCAGTTTTTATTCTTTTACTATTGATATAGTTGAAGAACAGTTTGGGATTAGTTTTACTCTCCTTAGCAATGTGCTTCTCTGTTTCCTTTTTGGCAGCTTTAATTAGTTTTTTTAGATAAAGTATTTTTCTCCCTATAGTTTTTTAGAGCTTCAATGGTGCCATCCTGCTTTAGTAGTGCAAATGCTTTCTTTTTACTGTTAATTGCCTGTCTTACTTCTTTGTTTAGCCACATTGGGTTTTTCCTATTTCTAGTCCTTTTATTCCCACAAGGTATAAACCGCTTACACTGCCTATTTAGGATGTTCTTAAACATTTCCCATTTATTATCTGTATTCTTATTTCTGAGGATATTGTCCCAGTCTACCAGATTAAGGGCATCTCTAAGCTGGTCAAACTTTGCCTTCCTAAAGTTCAATGTTTTTGTGACTCCCTGACAAGTCCCCCTAGTGAAAGACAGGTGAAACTGCACAATATTGTGGTCGCTATTTCCTAAATGCCCAACCACCTGCAGATTTGTTATTCTGTCAGGTCTATTAGATAGTATTAGGTCTAAAAGTGCTGCTCCTCTGGTTGGATTCTGCACCAATTGTGAAAGATAATTTTTCTTGGTTATTAGCAGAAACCTGTTGCCTTTATGGGTTTCACAGGTTTCTGTTTCCCAGTTAATATCCGGGTAGTTAAAGTCCCCCATAACCAGGACCTCATTATGGGTTGCAGCTTCATCTATCTGCTTTAGAAGTAGACTTTCCATGCTTTCTGTTATATTTGGGGGTTTGTAACAGACCCCAATGAGAATTTTGTTACCATTTTTCCCTCCATGAATTTCAACCCATATGGACTCGACATCCTCATTCCCTTCGCTAATATCCTCCCTTAAAGTGGACTTTAGACAAGACTTTACATAGAGACAAACCCCTCCTCCTCTCCGATTTTTACGATCCTTTCTAAACAGACTGTAACCCTGTAAGTTAACTGCCCAGTCATAGCTTTCATCTAACCATGTCTCGGTTATTCCCACTATGTCAAAGTTACCTGTAGATATTTCTGCTTCTAGTTCTTCCATCTTGTTTGTCAGGCTTCTGGCGTTTGCGAGCATGCAGTTTAGAGGATTTTGTTTTGTTCCAATCTCCTCACTGTGGATTGTTTTAGAAATGTTCTTACCTCCCTTCTGAGTATGTTTTCCTGGGTCGTCTTTGTTCGAGTCTAATGTTTTTCTTCCCGTCCCCTCTTCTTCTAGTTTAACGCCCTCCTGATGAGTGTAGCGAGTCTTCTGGCGAATGTGTGTTTCCCAGGTTTGTTGAGGTGTAGTCCGTCTCTGGCGAGGAGTCCATCATACCAGTAATTCACACCGTGGTCCAGGAATCCAAATCCTTGTTGTCTGCACCATCGTCTTAGCCAGACATCATCAGTCCATTATGACATCATCAGTTCATTATGACATCATCAAAATGATTATGACATCATCAGTTCATTATGACATCATCAGTTCACTATGACATCATCAGTTCATTATGACATCATCAAGATGATTATGACATCATCAGTTCATTATGACATCATCAAAATGATTATGACATCATCAGTTCATTATGACATCATCAGTGCATTATGACATCATCAAAATGATTATGACATCATCAATTCATTATGACATCATCAGTTCATTATGACATCATCAGTTCCTTATGACATCATCAGACCATTATGACATCATCAAAATGATAATGACATCATCAGTTCATTATGACATCATCAGTCCATTATGACATCATCAGTCCATTATGACATCATCAAAATGATTATGACATCATCAGTTCATTAGACATCATCAGTTCATTCTGACATCATCAGTCCATTATGAGATCATCAGTCAATTATGACATCATCAGTTCATTGTGACATCATCAGTCCATTATGACATCATCAAAATGATTATGACATCATCAGTCCATTATGACATCATCAAAATGATTATGACATCATCAGTTCATTATGACATCATCAGTCCATTATGACATCATCAGTTCATTATGACATCATCAGTTCATTATGACATCATCAGTTCATTATGACATCATCAGTGCATTATGACATCATCAAAATGATTATGACATCATCAGTTCATTATGACATCATCAGTTCATTATGACATCATCAGTTCATTATGACATCATCAAAATGATTATGACATCATCAGTTCATTATGACATCATCAGCCCTTTATGACATCATCAAAATGATTATGACATCATCAGTTCATTATGACATCATCAGTCCATTATGACATCATCAGCCCATTATGACATCATCAGCCCATTATGACATCATCAAATTGTTTATGACATCATCAGTTCATTATGACATCATCAGTTCATTATGACATCATCAAAAAGATTATGACATCATCAGTTCATTATCACATCATCAGTCCATTATGACATCATCAGTCCATTATGACATCATCAGTTTATTATAACATCATCAAAATGATTATGACATCATCATTTCATTATGACATCATCAGTTCATTATGAGATCATCAGTCCATTATGACATCATCAAAATGAGTATGACATCATCAGTCCATTATGACATCATCAGTCCATTATGACATCATCAGTTCATTATGACATCATCAAAATGATTATGACATCATCAGTTCATTATGACATCATCAGTCCATTATGACATCATCAGCCCTTTATGACATCATCAAAATGATTATGACATCATCAGTTCATTATGCCATCATGCGTCCATTATGACATCATCAGTTCATTATGACATCATCAGTTCATTATGACATCATCAGTTCATTATGACATCATCAAAATGATTATGACATCATCAGTTCATTATGACATCATCAGTGCATTATGACATCATCAAAATGATTATGACATCATCAGTTCATTATGACATCATCAGTTCATTATGACATCATCAGTCCATTATGACATCATCAAAATGATTATGACATCATCAGTTCATTAGACATCATCAGTTCATTCTGACATCATCAGTCCATTATGACATCATCAGTCCATTATGACATCATCAGTTCACTATGACATCATCAGTGCATTATGACATAATAAAAAATGATTATGACATCATCAGTTCATTATGACAACATCAGTTCATTATGATATCATCAGTTCATTATGACATCATCAAAATGATTATGAAATCATCAGTTCATTATGACATCATCAGTCCATTATGACATCATCAAAATGATTATGACATCATCAGTTCATTATGACATCATCAGTTCATTATGACATCATCAAAATGATTATGACATCATTAGTTCATTATGACATCATCAGTTCATTATGACATCATCAAATTGTTTATGATATCATCAGTTCATTATGACATCATCAAAATGATTATGACATCATCAGTTCATTATGACATCATCAGTCCATTATGACATCATCAGTCCATTATGACATCATCAAATTGTTTATGATATCATCAGCCCATTATGACATCATCAAAATGATTATGACATCATCAGTTCATGATGACATCATCAAAATGATTATGACATCATCAGCTCATTATGACATCATCAGTTAATTATGACATCATCAAAATGATTATGACATCATCAGTTCATTATGACATCATCAAAATTATTATGACATCATCAGTCCATTATGACATCATCAAAATGATTATGACATCATCAGTTCATTGTGACATCATCAGTCCATAATGACATCTTCAAAATGATTATGACATCATCAGTTCATTATGACATCATCAGTTCATTATGACATCATCAGCCCATTATGACATCATCAAAATGATTATGACATCATCAGTTCATTATGACATCATCAGTCAATTACGACATCATCAAAATGATTATGACATCATCAGTTCATTATGACATCATCAGTTCATTATGACATCATCAGTCCATTATGACATCATCAATCTATTATGACATCATCAAAATGATTATGACATCATCAGTTCATTATGACATCATCAGTTCATTATGACATCATCAGTTAATTATGACATCATCAGTTCATGATGACATCATCAAAATGATTATGACATCATCAGTTCATGATGACATCATCAAAATGATTTTGACATCATCAGTTCATTATGACATCATCAGTTAATTATGACATCATCAAAATGATTATGACATCATCAGTTCATGATGACATCATCAAAATGATTATTACATCATCAGTTCATTATGACATCATCAGTTAATTATGACATCATCAAAATGATTATGACATCATCAGTTCATTATGACATCATCAAAATTATTATGACATCATCAGTCCATTATGACATCATCAAAATGATTATGACATAATCAGTTCATTATGACATCATCAGTCCATTATGACATCATCAAAATGATTATGATATCATCAGTTCATTATGACATCATCAGTTCATTATGACATCATCAGTCCATTATGACATCATCAAAATGATTATGACATCATCAGTCCATTATGACATCATCAGTCCATTATGACATAAAAATGATTATGACATCATCAGTTCATTATGACATCATCAGTTCATTATGACATCATCAGTCCATTATGACATCATCAGTTCATTATGACATCGTCAGTCCATTATGACATCATCAAAATGATTATGACATCATCAGTTCATTATGACATCATCAGTCCAATATGACATCATCAGTTCATGATGACATCATGAGCCCATTATGACATCATCAAAATGATTATGACATCATCAGTTCATGATGACATCATCAGTCCATAATGACATCTTCAAAATGATTATGACATCATCAGTTCATTATGACATCATCAGTTCATTATGACATCATCAGTCCATTATGACATCATCAAAATGATTATGACATCATCAATCCATTATGACATCATCAGTCCATTATGACATCATCAGCCCATTATGACATCATCAGTTCATTATGACATCGTCAGTCCATTATGACATCATCAAAATGATTATGACATCGTCAGTTCATTATGACATCATCAGTCCAATATGACATCATCAGTTCATGATGACATCATGAGCCCATTATGACATCATCAAAATGATTATGACATCATCAGTTCATGATGACATCATCAGTCCATAATGACATCTTCAAAATGATTATGACATCATCAGTTCATTATGACATCATCAGTTCATTATGACATCATCAGTCCATTATGACATCATCAAAATGATTATGACATCATCAGTCCATTATGACATCATCAGTTCATTATGACATCATCAGTCTATTATGACATCATCAAAATAATTATGACATCATCAGTTCATTATGCCATCATCAGTTCATTATGACATCATCAGTCCATTATGACATCATCAGTTCATTATGACATCATCAGTCTATTATGACATCATCAAAATGATTATGACATCATCAGTTCATTATGACATCATCAAAATGATTATGACATCATCAGTTCATGATGACATCATCAAATTGTTTATGACATCATCAGTTCATTATGACATCATCAGTGCATTATGACCTCATCAAAATGATTATGACATCATCAGTTCATTATGACATCATCAGTTCATTATGACATCATCAGTTCATTATGACATCATCAGTTCATTATGACATCATCAAAATGATTATGACATCATCAGTTCATTATGACATCATCAGCCCTTTATGACATCATCAAAATGATTATGACATCATCAGTTCATTATGACATCATCAGTCCATTATGACATCATCAGCCCATTATGACATCATCAGCCCATTATGACATCATCAAATTGTTTATGACATCATCAGTTCATTATGATATCATCAGTTCATTATGACATCAAAATGATTATGACATCATCAGTTCATTATCACATCATCAGTCCATTATGACATCATCAGTCCATTATGACATCATCAGTTCATTATGACATCATCAAAATGATTATGACATCATCAGTTCATGATGACATCATCAGTTCTTTATGACATCATCAGTTCATTATGACATCAACAAAATGATTATGACATCATCAGTTCATTATGACATCTTCAAAATGATTATGACATCATCAGCACATTATGACATCATCAGTGCATTATGACATCATCAAAATGATTATGACATCATCAGATCATTATGACATCATCAGTTCATTATGACATCATCAGTTCATTATGACATCATCAGTCCATTATGACATCATCAAAATGATTATGACATCATCAGTTCATTATGACATCATCAGTTTATTATGACATCATCAAAATGATTATGACATCATCAGTTCATTAGACATCATCAGTTCATTCTGACATCATCAGTTCATTCTGACATCATCAGTCCATTATGACATCATCAGTTCATTATGACATCATCAGTCCATTATGACATCATCAAAATGATTATGACATCATCAGTCCATTATGTCATCATCAAAATGATTATGACATCATCAGTTCATTATGACATCATCAGTCCATTATGTCATCATCAAAATTATTATGACATCATCAGTTCATTATGACATCATCAGTTCATTATGACATCATCAAAATGATTATGACATCATCAGTACATTATGACATCATCAGTGCATTATGACATCATCAGTGCATTATGACATCATCAAAATGATTATGACATCATCAGTTCATTATGACATCATCAGTTCATTATGACATCATCAGTCCATTATGACATCATCAAAATGATTATGACATCATCAGTTCATTATGACATCATCAGTCCATTATGACATCAAAATGATTATGACATCATCAGATCATTAGACATCATCAGTTCATTCTGACATCATCAGTCCATTCTGACATCATCAGTCCATTATGACATCATCAGTTCATTATGATATCATCAGTCCATTATGACATCATCAAAATGATTATGACATCATCAGTCCATTATGACATCATCAAAATGATTATGACATCATCAGTTCATTATGACATCATCAGTCCATTATGACATCATCAGTCCATTATGACATCATCAGTCCATTATGACATCATCAGTCCATTATGACATCATCAGTCCATTATGACATCATCAGCTCATTATGACATCATCAAAATGATTATGACATCATCAGTTCATTATGACATCATCAGTGCATTATGACATCATCAAAATGATTATGACATCATCAGTTCATTATGACATCATCAGTTCATTATGACATCATCAAAATGATTATGACATCATCAGTTCATTATGGCATCATCAGCCCTTTATGACATCATCAAAATGATTATGACATCATCAGTTCATTATGACATCATCAGTCCATTATGACATCATCAGCCCATTATGACATCATCAGCCCATTATGACATCATCAAATTGTTTATGACATCATCAGTTCATTATGACATCATCAGTTCATTATGACATCAAAAAGATTATGACATCATCAGTTCATTATCACATCATCAGTCCATTATGACATCATCAGTCCATTATGACATCATCAGTTTATTATGACATCATCAAAATGATTATGACATCATCATTTCATTATGACATCATCAGTTCATTATGAGATCATCAGTCCATTATGACATCATCAAAATGAGTATGACATCATCAGTCCATTATGACATCATCAGTCCATTATGACATCATCAGTTCATTATGACATAATCAAAATGATTATGACATCATCAGTTCATTATGACGTCATGAGTCCATTATGACATCATCAGTTCATTATGACATCATCAGTCCATTATGACATCATCAGCCCTTTATGACATCATCAAAATGATTATGACATCATCAGTTCATTATGCCATCATGCCTCCATTATGACATCATCAGTTCATTATGACATCATCAGTTCATTATGACATCATCAAAATGATTATGACATCATCAGTTCATTATGACATCATCAGTTCATTATGACATCATCAGTCCATTATGACATCATCAAATTGTTTATGATATCATCAGCCCATTATGACATCATCAAAATGATTATGACATCATCAGTTCATGATGACATCATCAAAATGATTATGACATCATCAGCTCATTATGACATCATCAGTTAATTATGACATCATCAAAATGATTATGACATCATCAGTTCATTATGACATCATCAAAATTATTATGACATCATCAGTCCATTATGACATCATCAAAATGATTATGACATCATCAGTTCATTGTGACATCATCAGTCCATAATGACATCTTCAAAATGATTATGACATCATCAGTTCATTATGACATCATCAGTTCATTATGACATCATCAGCCCATTATGACATCATCAAAATGATTATGACATCATCAGTTCATTATCACATCATCAGTCCATTATGACATCATCAGTCCATTATGACATCATCAGTTCATTATGACATCATCAAAATGATTATGACATCATCAGTTCATGATGACATCATCAGTTCTTTATGACATCATCAGTTCATTTTGACATCAACAAAATGATTATGACATCATCAGTTCATTATGACATCTTCAAAATGATTATGACATCATCAGTACATTATGACATCATCAGTGCATTATGACATCATCAAAATGATTATGACATCATCAGATCATTGTGACATCATCAGTTCATTATGACATCATCAGTTCATTATGACATCATCAGTCCATTATGACATCATCAAAATGATTATGACATCATCAGTTCATTATGACATCATCAAAATGATTATGACATCATCAGTTCATTAGACATCATCAGTTCATTCTGACTTCATCAGTTCATTATGACATCATCAGTCCATTATGACATCATCAAAATGATTATGACATCATCAGTCCATTATGTCATCATCAAAATGATTATGACATCATCAGTTCATTATGACATCATCAGTCCATTATGTCATCATCAAAATTATTATGACATCATCAGTTCATTATGACATCATCAGTTCATTATGACATTATCAAAATGATTATGACATCATCAGTACATTATGACATCATCAGTGCATTATGACATCATCAAAATATTTATGACATCATCAGTTCATTATGACATCACCAGTTCATTATGACATCATCAGTCCATTATGACATCATCAAAATGATTATGACATCATCAGTTCATTATGACATCATCAGTTCATTATGACATCATCAGTCCATTATGACATCATCAGTCCATTATGACATCATCAGTTAATTATGACATCATCAGTCCATTATGACATCATCAAAATGATTATGACATCATCAGTCCATTATGACATCATCAAAATGATTATGACATCATCAGTTCATTATGACATCATCAGTCCATTATGATATCATCAGTCCATTATGACATCATCAGTCCATTTTGACATCATCAGTTCATTATGACATCATCAAAATGATTATGACATCATCAGTTCATTATGACATCATCAGTGCATTATGACATCATAAAAATGATTATGACATCATCAGTTCATTATGATATCATCAGTTCATTATGACATCATCAAAATGATTATGACATCATCAGTTCATTATGACATCATCAAAATGATTATGACATCATCAGTTCATTATGACATCATCAGTTCATTATGACATCATCAAAATTATTATGACATCATCAGTTCATTATGACATCATCAGTCCATTATGACATCATCAAAATGATTATGACATCATCAGTTCATTATTACATCATCAGTCCATTATGACATCATCAGTTCATTATGACATCATCAAAATTATTATGACATCATCAGTCCATAATGACATCATCAAAATGATTATGACATCATCAGTTCATTGTGACATCATCAGTTCATTATAAGATCATCAGTCCATTATGACATCATCAAAATGATTATGACATCATCAGTCCATTATGACATCATCAGTCCATTATGACATCATCAGTTCATTGTGACATCATCAAAATGATTATGACATCATCAGTTCATTATGACATCATGAGTCCATTATGACATCATCAGTTCATTATGACATCATCAGTCCATTATAACATCATCAGCCCATTATGACATCATCAGCCAATTATGACATCATCAAATTTTTTATGACATCATCAGTTCATTATGACATCATCAGTTCATTATGACATCATCAAAATGATTATGACATCATCAGTTCATTATCACATCATCAGTCCATTATGACATCATCAGTCCATTATGACATCATCAGTTCATTATGACATCATCAAAATGATTATGACATCATCAAAATGATTATGACATCATCAGTTCATTATGACATCATCAGTGCATTATGACATCATAAAAATGATTATGACATCATCAGTTCATTATGACATCATCAGTTCATTATGACATCATCAGTTCATTATGACATCATCAGTTCATTATGACATCATCTAAATGATTATGGCATCATCAGTTCATTATGACATCATCAAAATCATTATGACATCATCAGTTCATTATGACATCATCAGTTCATTATGACATCATCAAAATGATTATGACATCATCAGTTCATTATGACATCATCATTCCATTATGACATCATCAAAATGATTATGACATCATCAGTTCATTATTACATCATCAGTCCATTATGACATCATCAGTTCATTATGACATCATCAAAATTATTATGACATCATGAGTCCATAATGACATCATCAAAATGATTATGACATCATCAGTTCACTATGACATCATCAGTTCATTATGAGATCATCAGTCCATTATGACATCATCAAAATGATTATGACATCATCAGTCCATTATGACATAGTAACATAGTAACATAGTAACATAGTTAGTAAGGCCGAAAAAAGACATTTGTCCATCCAGTTCAGCCTATATTCCATCATAATAAATACCCAGATCTACGTCCTTCTACAGAACCTAATAATTGTATGATACAATATTGTTCTGCTCCAGGAAGACATCCAGGCCTCTCTTGAACCCCTCGACTGAGTTCGCCATCACCACCTCCTCAGGCAAGCAATTCCAGATTCTCACTGCCCTAACAGTAAAGAATCCTCTTCTATGTTGGTGGAAAAACCTTCTCTCCTCCAGACGCAAAGAATGCCCCCTTGTGCCCGTCACCTTCCTTGGTATAAACAGATCCTCAGCAAGATATTTGTATTGTCCCCTTATATACTTATACATGGTTATTAGATCGCCCCTCAGTCGTCTTTTTTCTAGACTAAATAATCCTAATTTCGCTAATCTATCTGGGTATTGTAGTTCTCCCATCCCCTTTATTAATTTTGTTGCCCTCCTTTGTACTCTCTCTAGTTCCATTATATCCTTCCTGAGCACCGGTGCCCAAAACTGGACACAGTACTCCATGTGCGGTCTAACTAGGGATTTGTACAGAGGCAGTATAATGCTCTCATCATGTGTATCCAGACCTCTTTTAATGCACCCCATGATCCTGTTTGCCTTGGCAGCTGCTGCCTGGCACTGGCTGCTCCAGGTAAGTTTATCATTAACTAGGATCCCCAAGTCCTTCTCCCTGTCAGATTTACCCAGTGGTTTCCCGTTCAGTGTGTAATGGTGATATTGATTCCCTCTTCCCATGTGTATAACCTTACATTTATCATTGTTAAACCTCATCTGCCACCTTTCAGCCCAAGTTTCCAACTTATCCAGATCCATCTGTAGCAGAATACTATCTTCTCTTGTATTAACTGCTTTACATAGTTTTGTATCATCTGCAAATATCGATATTTTACTGTGTAAACCTTCTACCAGATCATTAATGAATATGTTGAAGAGAACAGGTCCCAATACCGACCCCTGCGGTACCCCACTGGTCACAGCGACCCAGTTAGAGACTATACCATTTATAACCACCCTCTGCTTTCTATCACTAAGCCAGTTACTAACCCATTTACACACATTTTCCCCCAGACCAAGCATTCTCATTTTGTGTACCAACCTCTTGTGCGGCACGGTATCAAACGCTTTGGAAAAATCGATATATTCCACGTCCAATGACTCACCGTGGTCCAGCCTATAGCTTACCTCTTCATAAAAACTGATTAGATTGGTTTGACAGGAGCGATTTCTCATAAACCCATGCTGATATGGAGTTAAACAGTTATTCTCATTGAGATAATCCAGAATAACATCCCTCAGAAACCCTTCAAATATTTTACCAACAATAGAGGTTAGACTTACTGGCCTATAATTTCCAGGTTCACTTTTAGAGCCCTTTTTGAATATTGGCACCACATTTGCTATGCGCCAGTCCTGCGGAACAGACCCTGTCGCTATAGAGTCACTAAAAATAAGAAATAATGGTTTATCTATTACATTACTTAGTTCTCTTAGTACTCGTGGGTGTATGCCATCCGGACCCGGAGATTTATCTATTTTAATCTTATTTAGCCGGTTTCACACCTCTTCTTGGGTTAGATTGGTGACCCTTAATATAGGGTTTACATTGTTTCTTGGGATTTCACCTAGCATTTCATTTTCCACCGTGAATACCGTGGAGAAGAAGGTGTTTAATATGTTAGCTTTTTCCTCATCATCTACAACCATTCTTTCCTCACTATTTTTTAAGGGGCCTACATTTTCAGTTTTTATTCTTTTACTATTGATATAGTTGAAGAACAGTTTGGGATTAGTTTTACTCTCCTTAGCAATGTGCTTCTCTGTTTCCTTTTTGGCAGCTTTAATTAGTTTTTTTAGATAAAGTATTTTTCTCCCTATAGTTTTTTAGAGCTTCAATGGTGCCATCCTGCTTTAGTAGTGCAAATGCTTTCTTTTTACTGTTAATTGCCTGTCTTACTTCTTTGTTTAGCCACATTGGGTTTTTCCTATTTCTAGTCCTTTTATTCCCACAAGGTATAAACCGCTTACACTGCCTATTTAGGATGTTCTTAAACATTTCCCATTTATTATCTGTATTCTTATTTCTGAGGATATTGTCCCAGTCTACCAGATTAAGGGCATCTCTAAGCTGGTCAAACTTTGCCTTCCTAAAGTTCAATGTTTTTGTGACTCCCTGACAAGTCCCCCTAGTGAAAGACAGGTGAAACTGCACAATATTGTGGTCGCTATTTCCTAAATGCCCAACCACCTGCAGATTTGTTATTCTGTCAGGTCTATTAGATAGTATTAGGTCTAAAAGTGCTGCTCCTCTGGTTGGATTCTGCACCAATTGTGAAAGATAATTTTTCTTGGTTATTAGCAGAAACCTGTTGCCTTTATGGGTTTCACAGGTTTCTGTTTCCCAGTTAATATCCGGGTAGTTAAAGTCCCCCATAACCAGGACCTCATTATGGGTTGCAGCTTCATCTATCTGCTTTAGAAGTAGACTTTCCATGCTTTCTGTTATATTTGGGGGTTTGTAACAGACCCCAATGAGAATTTTGTTACCATTTTTCCCTCCATGAATTTCAACCCATATGGACTCGACATCCTCATTCCCTTCGCTAATATCCTCCCTTAAAGTGGACTTTAGACAAGACTTTACATAGAGACAAACCCCTCCTCCTCTCCGATTTTTACGATCCTTTCTAAACAGACTGTAACCCTGTAAGTTAACTGCCCAGTCATAGCTTTCATCTAACCATGTCTCGGTTATTCCCACTATGTCAAAGTTACCTGTAGATATTTCTGCTTCTAGTTCTTCCATCTTGTTTGTCAGGCTTCTGGCGTTTGCGAGCATGCAGTTTAGAGGATTTTGTTTTGTTCCAATCTCCTCACTGTGGATTGTTTTAGAAATGTTCTTACCTCCCTTCTGAGTATGTTTTCCTGGGTCGTCTTTGTTCGAGTCTAATGTTTTTCTTCCCGTCCCCTCTTCTTCTAGTTTAACGCCCTCCTGATGAGTGTAGCGAGTCTTCTGGCGAATGTGTGTTTCCCAGGTTTGTTGAGGTGTAGTCCGTCTCTGGCGAGGAGTCCATCATACCAGTAATTCACACCGTGGTCCAGGAATCCAAATCCTTGTTGTCTGCACCATCGTCTTAGCCAGACATCATCAGTCCATTATGACATCATCAGTTCATTATGACATCATCAAAATGATTATGACATCATCAGTTCATTATGACATCATCAGTTCACTATGACATCATCAGTTCATTATGACATCATCAAGATGATTATGACATCATCAGTTCATTATGACATCATCAAAATGATTATGACATCATCAGTTCATTATGACATCATCAGTGCATTATGACATCATCAAAATGATTATGACATCATCAATTCATTATGACATCATCAGTTCATTATGACATCATCAGTTCCTTATGACATCATCAGACCATTATGACATCATCAAAATGATAATGACATCATCAGTTCATTATGACATCATCAGTCCATTATGACATCATCAGTCCATTATGACATCATCAAAATGATTATGACATCATCAGTTCATTAGACATCATCAGTTCATTCTGACATCATCAGTCCATTATGAGATCATCAGTCAATTATGACATCATCAGTTCATTGTGACATCATCAGTCCATTATGACATCATCAAAATGATTATGACATCATCAGTCCATTATGACATCATCAAAATGATTATGACATCATCAGTTCATTATGACATCATCAGTCCATTATGACATCATCAGTTCATTATGACATCATCAGTTCATTATGACATCATCAGTGCATTATGACATCATCAAAATGATTATGACATCATCAGTTCATTATGACATCATCAGTTCATTATGACATCATCAGTTCATTATGACATCATCAAAATGATTATGACATCATCAGTTCATTATGACATCATCAGCCCTTTATGACATCATCAAAATGATTATGACATCATCAGTTCATTATGACATCATCAGTCCATTATGACATCATCAGCCCATTATGACATCATCAGCCCATTATGACATCATCAAATTGTTTATGACATCATCAGTTCATTATGACATCATCAGTTCATTATGACATCATCAAAAAGATTATGACATCATCAGTTCATTATCACATCATCAGTCCATTATGACATCATCAGTCCATTATGACATCATCAGTTTATTATAACATCATCAAAATGATTATGACATCATCATTTCATTATGACATCATCAGTTCATTATGAGATCATCAGTCCATTATGACATCATCAAAATGAGTATGACATCATCAGTCCATTATGACATCATCAGTCCATTATGACATCATCAGTTCATTATGACATCATCAAAATGATTATGACATCATCAGTTCATTATGACATCATCAGTCCATTATGACATCATCAGCCCTTTATGACATCATCAAAATGATTATGACATCATCAGTTCATTATGCCATCATGCGTCCATTATGACATCATCAGTTCATTATGACATCATCAGTTCATTATGACATCATCAGTTCATTATGACATCATCAAAATGATTATGACATCATCAGTTCACTATGACATCATCAGTGCATTATGACATCATCAAAATGATTATGACATCATCAGTTCATTATGACATCATCAGTTCATTATGACATCATCAGTCCATTATGACATCATCAAAATGATTATGACATCATCAGTTCATTAGACATCATCAGTTCATTCTGACATCATCAGTCCATTATGACATCATCAGTCCATTATGACATCATCAGTTCACTATGACATCATCAGTGCATTATGACATAATAAAAAATGATTATGACATCATCAGTTCATTATGACAACATCAGTTCATTATGATATCATCAGTTCATTATGACATCATCAAAATGATTATGAAATCATCAGTTCATTATGACATCATCAGTCCATTATGACATCATCAAAATGATTATGACATCATCAGTTCATTATGACATCATCAGTTCATTATGACATCATCAAAATGATTATGACATCATTAGTTCATTATGACATCATCAGTTCATTATGACATCATCAAATTGTTTATGATATCATCAGTTCATTATGACATCATCAAAATGATTATGACATCATCAGTTCATTATGACATCATCAGTCCATTATGACATCATCAGTCCATTATGACATCATCAAAATGATTATGACATCATCAGTTCATGATGACATCATCAAAATGATTATGACATCATCAGCTCATTATGACATCATCAGTTAATTATGACATCATCAAAATGATTATGACATCATCAGTTCATTATGACATCATCAAAATTATTATGACATCATCAGTCCATTATGACATCATCAAAATGATTATGACATCATCAGTTCATTGTGACATCATCAGTCCATAATGACATCTTCAAAATGATTATGACATCATCAGTTCATTATGACATCATCAGTTCATTATGACATCATCAGCCCATTATGACATCATCAAAATGATTATGACATCATCAGTTCATTATGACATCATCAGTCAATTACGACATCATCAAAATGATTATGACATCATCAGTTCATTATGACATCATCAGTTCATTATGACATCATCAGTCCATTATGACATCATCAATCTATTATGACATCATCAAAATGATTATGACATCATCAGTTCATTATGACATCATCAGTTCATTATGACATCATCAGTTAATTATGACATCATCAGTTCATGATGACATCATCAAAATGATTATGACATCATCAGTTCATGATGACATCATCAAAATGATTTTGACATCATCAGTTCATTATGACATCATCAGTTAATTATGACATCATCAAAATGATTATGACATCATCAGTTCATTATGACATCATCAAAATTATTATGACATCATCAGTCCATTATGACATCATCAAAATGATTATGACATAATCAGTTCATTATGACATCATCAGTCCATTATGACATCATCAAAATGATTATGATATCATCAGTTCATTATGACATCATCAGTTCATTATGACATCATCAGTCCATTATGACATCATCAAAATGATTATGACATCATCAGTCCATTATGACATCATCAGTCCATTATGACATAAAAATGATTATGACATAATCAGTTCATGATGACATCATCAAAATGATTTTGACATCATCAGTTCATTATGACATCATCAGTTAATTATGACATCATCAAAATGATTATGACATCATCAGTTCATTATGACATCATCAAAATTATTATGACATCATCAGTCCATTATGACATCATCAAAATGATTATGACATAATCAGTTCATTATGACATCATCAGTCCATTATGACATCATCAAAATGATTATGATATCATCAGTTCATTATGACATCATCAGTTCATTATGACATCATCAGTCCATTATGACATCATCAGTTCATTATGACATCGTCAGTCCATTATGACATCATCAAAATGATTATGACATCATCAGTTCATTATGACATCATCAGTCCAATATGACATCATCAGTTCATGATGACATCATGAGCCCATTATGACATCATCAAAATGATTATGACATCATCAGTTCATGATGACATCATCAGTCCATAATGACATCTTCAAAATGATTATGACATCATCAGTTCATTATGACATCATCAGTTCATTATGACATCATCAGTCCATTATGACATCATCAAAATGATTATGACATCATCAGTCCATTATGACATCATCAGTCCATTATGACATCATCAGCCCATTATGACATCATCAGTTCATTATGACATCGTCAGTCCATTATGACATCATCAAAATGATTATGACATCATCAGTTCATTATGACATCATCAGTCCAATATGACATCATCAGTTCATGATGACATCATGAGCCCATTATGACATCATCAAAATGATTATGACATCATCAGTTCATGATGACATCATCAGTCCATAATGACATCTTCAAAATGATTATGACATCATCAGTTCATTATGACATCATCAGTTCATTATGACATCATCAGTCCATTATGACATCATCAAAATGATTATGACATCATCAGTCCATTATGACATCATCAGTTCATTATGACATCATCAGTCTATTATGACATCATCAAAATAATTATGACATCATCAGTTCATTATGCCATCATCAGTTCATTATGACATCATCAGTCCATTATGACATCATCAGTTCATTATGACATCATCAGTCTATTATGACATCATCAAAATGATTATGACATCATCAGTTCATTATGACATCATCAGTTCATGATGACATCATCAAAATGATTATGACATCATCAGTTCATGATGACATCATCAAATTGTTTATGACATCATCAGTTCATTATGACATCATCAGTGCATTATGACCTCATCAAAATGATTATGACATCATCAGTTCATTATGACATCATCAGTTCATTATGACATCATCAGTTCATTATGACATCATCAAAATGATTATGACATCATCAGTTCATTATGACATCATCAGCCCTTTATGACATCATCAAAATGATTATGACATCATCAGTTCATTATGACATCATCAGTCCATTATGACATCATCAGCCCATTATGACATCATCAGCCCATTATGACATCATCAAATTGTTTATGACATCATCAGTTCATTATGATATCATCAGTTCATTATGACATCAAAATGATTATGACATCATCAGTTCATTATCACATCATCAGTCCATTATGACATCATCAGTCCATTATGACATCATCAGTTCATTATGACATCATCAAAATGATTATGACATCATCAGTTCATGATGACATCATCAGTTCTTTATGACATCATCAGTTCATTATGACATCAACAAAATGATTATGACATCATCAGTTCATTATGACATCTTCAAAATGATTATGACATCATCAGCACATTATGACATCATCAGTGCATTATGACATCATCAAAATGATTATGACATCATCAGATCATTATGACATCATCAGTTCATTATGACATCATCAGTTCATTATGACATCATCAGTCTATTATGACATCATCAAAATGATTATGACATCATCAGTTCATTATGACATCATCAGTTTATTATGACATCATCAAAATGATTATGACATCATCAGTTCATTAGACATCATCAGTTCATTCTGACATCATCAGTTCATTCTGACATCATCAGTCCATTATGACATCATCAGTTCATTATGACATCATCAGTCCATTATGACATCATCAAAATGATTATGACATCATCAGTCCATTATGTCATCATCAAAATGATTATGACATCATCAGTTCATTATGACATCATCAGTCCATTATGTCATCATCAAAATTATTATGACATCATCAGTTCATTATGACATCATCAGTTCATTATGACATCATCAAAATGATTATGACATCATCAGTACATTATGACATCATCAGTGCATTATGACATCATCAAAATGATTATGACATCATCAGTTCATTATGACATCATCAGTTCATTATGACATCATCAGTCCATTATGACATCATCAAAATGATTATGACATCATCAGTTCATTATGACATCATCAGTCCATTATGACATCAAAATGATTATGACATCATCAGATCATTAGACATCATCAGTTCATTCTGACATCATCAGTCCATTATGACATCATCAGTCCATTATGACATCATCAGTTCATTATGATATCATCAGTCCATTATGACATCATCAAAATGATTATGACATCATCAGTCCATTATGACATCATCAAAATGATTATGACATCATCAGATCATTAGACATCATCAGTTCATTATGACATCATCAGTCCATTATGACATCATCAGTCCATTATGACATCATCAGTCCATTATGACATCATCAGTCCATTATGACATCATCAGTTCATTATGACATCATCAAAATGATTATGACATCATCAGTTCATTATGACATCATCAGTGCATTATGACATCATCAAAATGATTATGACATCATCAGTTCATTATGACATCATCAGTTCATTATGACATCATCAGTTCATTATGACATCATCAAAATGATTATGACATCATCAGTTCATTATGGCATCATCAGCCCTTTATGACATCATCAAAATGATTATGACATCATCAGTTCATTATGACATCATCAGTCCATTATGACATCATCAGCCCATTATGACATCATCAGCCCATTATGACATCATCAAATTGTTTATGACATCATCAGTTCATTATGACATCATCAGTTCATTATGACATCAAAAAGATTATGACATCATCAGTTCATTATCACATCATCAGTCCATTATCACATCATCAGTCCATTATGACATCATCAGTTTATTATGACATCATCAAAATGATTATGACATCATCATTTCATTATGACATCATCAGTTCATTATGAGATCATCAGTCCATTATGACATCATCAAAATGAGTATGACATCATCAGTCCATTATGACATCATCAGTCCATTATGACATCATCAGTTCATTATGACATAATCAAAATGATTATGACATCATCAGTTCATTATGACGTCATGAGTCCATTATGACATCATCAGTTCATTATGACATCATCAGTCCATTATGACATCATCAGCCCTTTATGACATCATCAAAATGATTATGACATCATCAGTTCATTATGCCATCATGCCTCCATTATGACATCATCAGTTCATTATGACATCATCAGTTCATTATGACATCATCAAAATGATTATGACATCATCAGTTCATTATGACATCATCAGTTCATTATGACATCATCAGTCCATTATGACATCATCAAATTGTTTATGATATCATCAGCCCATTATGACATCATCAAAATGATTATGACATCATCAGTTCATGATGACATCATCAAAATGATTATGACATCATCAGCTCATTATGACATCATCAGTTAATTATGACATCATCAAAATGATTATGACATCATCAGTTCATTATGACATCATCAAAATTATTATGACATCATCAGTCCATTATGACATCATCAAAATGATTATGACATCATCAGTTCATTGTGACATCATCAGTCCATAATGACATCTTCAAAATGATTATGACATCATCAGTTCATTATGACATCATCAGTTCATTATGACATCATCAGCCCATTATGACATCATCAAAATGATTATGACATCATCAGTTCATTATGACATCATCAGTCAATTACGACATCATCAAAATGATTATGACATCATCAGTTCATTATGACATCATCAGTTCATTATGACATCATCAGTCCATTATGACATCATCAATCTATTATGACATCATCAAAATGATTATGACATCATCAGTTCATTATGACATCATCAGTTCATTATGACATCATCAGTTAATTATGACATCATCAGTTCATGATGACATCATCAAAATGATTATGACATCATCAGTTCATGATGACATCATCAAAATGATTTTGACATCATCAGTTCATTATGACATCATCAGTTAATTATGACATCATCAAAATGATTATGACATCATCAGTTCATGATGACATCATCAAAATGATTATTACATCATCAGTTCATTATGACATCATCAGTTAATTATGACATCATCAAAATGATTATGACATCATCAGTTCATTATGACATCATCAAAATTATTATGACATCATCAGTCCATTATGACATCATCAAAATGATTATGACATAATCAGTTCATTATGACATCATCAGTCCATTATGACATCATCAAAATGATTATGATATCATCAGTTCATTATGACATCATCAGTTCATTATGACATCATCAGTCCATTATGACATCATCAAAATGATTATGACATCATCAGTCCATTATGACATCATCAGTCCATTATGACATCAAAATGATTATGACATCATCAGTTCATTATGACATCATCAGTTCATTATGACATCATCAGTCCATTATGACATCATCAGTTCATTATGACATCGTCAGTCCATTATGACATCATCAAAATGATTATGACATCATCAGTTCATTATGACATCATCAGTCCAATATGACATCATCAGTTCATGATGACATCATGAGCCCATTATGACATCATCAAAATGATTATGACATCATCAGTTCATGATGACATCATCAGTCCATAATGACATATTCAAAATGATTATGACATCATCAGTTCATTATGACATCATCAGTTCATTATGACATCATCAGTCCATTATGACATCATCAAAATGATTATGACATCATCAGTCCATTATGACATCATCAGTCCATTATGACATCATCAGCCCATTATGACATCATCAGTTCATTATGACATCGTCAGTCCATTATGACATCATCAAAATGATTATGACATCATCAGTTCATGATGACATCATCAGTCCAATATGACATCATCAGTTCATGATGACATCATGAGCCCATTATGACATCATCAAAATGATTATGACATCATCAGTTCATGATGACATCATCAGTCCATAATGACATCTTCAAAATGATTATGACATCATCAGTTCATTATGACATCATCAGTTCATTATGACATCATCAGTCCATTATGACATCATCAAAATGATTATGACATCATCAGTCCATTATGACATCATCAGTTCATTATGACATCATCAGTCTATTATGACATCATCAAAATAATTATGACATCATCAGTTCATTATGCCATCATCAGTTCATTATGACATCATCAGTCCATTATGACATCATCAGTTCATTATGACATCATCAGTCTATTATGACATCATCAAAATGATTATGACATCATCAGTTCATTATGACATCATCAGTTCATGATGACATCATCAAAATGATTATGACATCATCAGTTCATGATGACATCATCAAATTGTTTATGACATCATCAGTTCATTATGACATCATCAGTGCATTATGACCTCATCAAAATGATTATGACATCATCAGTTCATTATGACATCATCAGTTCATTATGACATCATCAGTTCATTATGACATCATCAAAATGATTATGACATCATCAGTTCATTATGACATCATCAGCCCTTTATGACATCATCAAAATGATTATGACATCATCAGTTCATTATGACATCATCAGTCCATTATGACATCATCAGCCCATTATGACATCATCAGCCCATTATGACATCATCAAATTGTTTATGACATCATCAGTTCATTGTGATATCATCAGTTCATTATGACATCAAAATGATTATGACATCATCAGTTTATTATCACATCATCAGTCCATTATGACATCATCAGTCCATTATGACATCATCAGTTAATTATGACATCATCAAAATGATTATGACATCATCAGTTCATGATGACATCAGTTCTTTATGACATCATCAGTTCATTATGACATCAACAAAATGATTATGACATCATCAGTTCATTATGACATCTTCAAAATGATTATGACATCATCAGCACATTATGACATCATCAGTGCATTATGACATCATCAAAATGATTATGACATCATCAGATCATTATGACATCATCAGTTCATTATGACATCATCAGTTCATTATGACATCATCAGTCCATTATGACATCATCAAAATGATTATGACATCATCAGTTCATTATGACATCATCAAAATGATTATGACATCATCAGTTCATTAGACATCATCAGTTCATTCTGACATCATCAGTTCATTCTGACATCATCAGTCCATTATGACATCATCAGTTCATTATGACATCATCAGTCCATTATGACATCATCAAAATGATTATGACATCATCAGTCCATTATGTCATCATCAAAATGATTATGACATCATCAGTTCATTATGACATCATCAGTCCATTATGTCATCATCAAAATTATTATGACATCATCAGTTCATTATGACATCATCAGTTCATTATGACATCATCAAAATGATTATGACATCATCAGTACATTATGACATCATCAGTGCATTATGACATCATCAAAATGATTATGACATCATCAGTTCATTATGACATCATCAGTTCATTATGACATCATCAGTCCATTATGACATCATCAAAATGATTATGACATCATCAGTTCATTATGACATCATCAGTCCATTATGACATCATCAAAATGATTATGACATCATCAGATCATTAGACATCATCAGTTCATTCTGACATCATCAGTCCATTATGACATCATCAGTCCATTATGACATCATCAGTTCATTATGATATCATCAGTCCATTATGACATCATCAAAATGATTATGACATCATCAGTCCATTATGACATCATCAAAATGATTATGACATCATCAGTTCATTATGACATCATCAGTCCATTATGACATCATCAGTCCATTATGACATCATCAGTCCATTATGACATCATCAGTTCATTATGACATCATCAAAATGATTATGACATCATCAGTTCATTATGACATCATCAGTGCATTATGACATCATCAAAATGATTATGACATCATCAGTTCATTATGACATCATCAGTTCATTATGACATCATCAGTTCATTATGACATCATCAAAATGATTATGACATCATCAGTTCATTATGGCATCATCAGCCCTTTATGACATCATCAAAATGATTATGACATCATCAGTTCATTATGACATCATCAGTCCATTATGACATCATCAAAAAGATTATGACATCATCAGTTCATTATCACATCATCAGTCCATTATGACATCATCAGTCCATTATGACATCATCAGTTTATTATGACATCATCAAAATGATTATGACATCATCATTTCATTATGACATCATCAGTTCATTATGAGATCATCAGTCCATTATGACATCATCAAAATGAGTATGACATCATCAGTCCATTATGACATCATCAGTCCATTATGACATCATCAGTTCATTATGACATAATCAAAATGATTATGACATCATCAGTTCATTATGACGTAATGAGTCCATTATGACATCATCAGTTCATTATGACATCATCAGTCCATTATGACATCATCAGCCCTTTATGACATCATCAAAATGATTATGACATCATCAGTTCGTTATGCCATCATGCGTCCATTATGACATCATCAGTTCATTATGACATCATCAGTTCATTATGACATCATCAGTTCATTATGACATCATCAAAATGATTATGACATCATCAGTTCATTATGACATCATCAGTGCATTATGACATCATCAAAATGATTATGACATCATCAGTTCATTATGACATCATCAGTTCATTATGACATCATCAGTCCATTATGACATCAGCAAAATGATTATGACATCATCAGTTCATTATTACATCATCAGTCCATTATGACATCATCAGTTCATTATGACATCAAATTTATTATGACATCATCAGTCCATAATGACATCATCAAAATGATTATGACATCATCAGTTCATTATGACATCATCAGTCCATTATGTCATCATCAAAATTATTATGACATCATCAGTTCATTATGACTAGTGTTGAGCGATACCATCCGATACTTGAAAGTATCGGTATCGGATAGTATCGGCCGATATCCGAAAAATATCGGATATCGCCGATACCGATATCCGATACCAATACAAGTCAATGGGACATCAAGTATCGGAAGGTATTCTCATGGTTCCCAGGGTCTGAAGGAGAGGAAACTCTCCTTCAGGCCCTGGGATCCATAGGGAGGTGTAAAATAAAGAATAAAAATAAAAAATATTGATATATTTACCTCTCCGGCGGCCCCTGAACTCAGCGCGGGTAACCGGCAGGCTTCCTTGTTCAAAATCAGCGCTTTTAGGACCTGAGAATCACATCCCGGCTTCTGATTGGTCGCGGGCCGCCCATGTGACCGCCACGCGACCAATCACAAGCCGCGACGTCACCGCAAGCTATTAGCGCGCTCATTTTTGAAAAATGAGCGCGTTAATGACTTTCAAAGACGTAGCGGCTTGTGATTGGTCGCGGCCACGCGACCAATCACAAGCCGCGACGTCACCGCAAGCTATTAGCGCGCTCATTTTTGAAAAATGAGCGCGTTAATGACTTTCAAAGACGTAGCGGCTTGTGATTGGTCGCGGCCACGCGACCAATCACAAGCCGCGACGTCACCGCAAGCTATTAACGCGCTCATTTTTAAAAATGAGCGCGTTAATGGCTTTGAAAGACGTAGCGGGTTGTGATTGGTCGCGGCCACTCGACCAATCACAAGCCGCTATGTCTTTCAAAGCCATTAACGCGCTCATTTTTAAAAATGAGCGCGTCAATAGCTTGCGGTGACGTCGCGGCTTGTGATTGGTCGCGGCCACTCGACCAATCACAACCCGCTACGTCTTTGAAAGCCATTAACGCGCTCATTTTTAAAAATGAGCGCGTTAATAGCTTGCGGTGACGTCGCGGCTAGTGATTGGTCGCGGCCACGCGACCAATCACAACCCGCTACGTCTTTGAAAGTCATTAACGCGCTCATTTTTCAAAAATGAGCGCGCTAATAGCTTGCGGTGACGTCGCGGCTTGTGATTGGTCGCGTGGCGGTCACATGGGCGGCCCGCGACCAATCAGAAGCCGGGACGTAATTCTCAGGTCCTAAAAGCGCTGATTTTGAACAACGAAGCCTGCCGGTTACCCACGGACTCACCAGGGGCCGCCAGAGAGGTAAATATATCAATATTTTTTATTTTAATTCTTTATTTTACACATCTCTATGTATCCGATACCGATACCCGATACCACAAAAGTATCGGATCTCGGTATCGGAATTCCGATACCGCAAGTATCGGCCGATACCCGATACTTGCGGTATCGGAATGCTCAACACTAATTATGACATCATCAGTTCATTATGACATCATCAAAATGATTATGACATCATCAGTACATTATGACATCATCAGTGCATTATGACATCATCAAAATGTTTATGACATCATCAGTTCATTATGACATCATCAGTTCATTATGACATCATCAGTTAATTATGACATCATCAGTTCATGATGACATCATCAAAATGATTATGACATCATCAGTTCATGATGACATCATCAAAATGATTATGACATCATCAGTTAATTATGACATCATCAGTTAATTATGACATCATCAAAATGATTATGACATCATCAGTTCATGATGACATCATCAAAATGATTATGACATCATCAGTTCATTATGACATCATCAGTTAATTATGACATCATCAAAATGATTATGACATCATCAGTTCATTATGACATCATCAAAATTATTATGACATCATCAGTCCATTATGACATCATCAAAATGATTATGACATAATCAGTTCATTATGACATCATCAGTCCATAATGACATCGTCAAAATGATTATGACATCATCAGTTCATTATGACATCATCAGTTCATTATGACATCATCAGTCCATTATGACATCATCAAAATGATTATGACATCATCAAAATGATTATGACATCATCAGTTCATTATGACATCATCAGTCCAATATGACATCATCAGTTCATAATGACATCATGAGCCCATTATGACATCATCAAAATGATTATGACATCATCAGTTCATGATGACATCATCAAAATGATTATGACATCATCAGTTCATTATGACATCATCAGTTCATTATGACATCACCAAAATTATTATGACATCATCAGTCCATTATGACATCATCAAAATGATAATGACA
The DNA here is from genome assembly GCF_032444005.1 of Ranitomeya imitator. Lineage (NCBI taxonomy): Eukaryota > Metazoa > Chordata > Amphibia > Anura > Dendrobatidae > Ranitomeya > Ranitomeya imitator. The sequence goes on along the minus strand of NC_091282.1, from coordinate 915,339,777 downwards.
TCATCAGTTCATTATGACATCATCAGTCCATAATGACATCATCAAAATGATTATGACATCATCAGTTCATTATGACATCATCAAAATTATTATGACATCATCAGTCCATTATGACATCATCAAAATGATTATGACATAATCAGTTTATTATGACATCATCAGTCCATAATGACATCGTCAAAATGATTATGACATCATCAGTTCATTATGACATCATCAGTCCATTATGACATCATCAAAATGATTATGACATCATCAGTCCATTATGACATCATCAGTCCATTATGACATCATCAAAATGATTATGACATCATCAGTTCATTATTACATCATCAGGCTATTATGACATCATCAAAATGATTATGACATCATCAGTTCATTATGACATCATCAGTTCATTATGACATCATCAGTCCATTATGACATCATCAGTTCATTATGACATCATCAGTCCATTATGACATCATCAGTTCATGATGACATCATCAGCCCATTATGACATCATCAAAATGATTATGACATCATCAGTTCATTATGACATCATCAGTCCAATATGACATCATCAGTTCATGATGACATCATCAGCCCATTATGACATCATCAAAATGATTATGACATAATCAGTTCATTATGACATCATCAGTCCATAATGACATCGTCAAAATGATTATGACATCATCAGTTCATTATGACATCATCAGTCCATTATGACATCATCAAAATGATTATGACATCATCAGTCCATTATGACATCATCAGTCCATTATGACATCATCAAAATGATTATGACATCATCAGTTTATTATTACATCATCAGGCTATTATGACATCATCAAAATGATTATGACATCATCAGTTCATTATGACATCATCAGTCCAATATGACATCATCAGTTCATGATGACATCATCAGCCCATTATGACATCATCAAAATGATTATGACATCATCAGTTAATTATGACATCATCAGTTCATGATGACATCATCAAAATGATTATGACATCATCAGTCCATTATGTCATCATCAAAATGATTATGACATCATCAGTTCATTATGACATCATCAGTCCATTATGTCATCATCAAAATGATTATGACATCATCAGTTCATTATGACATCATCAGTTCAATATAACATCATCAAAATGATTATGACATCATCAGTACATTATGACATCATCAGTGCATTATGACATCATCAAAATGATTATGACATCATCAGTTCATTATGACATCATCAGTTCATTATGACATCATCAGTCCATTATGTCATCATCAAAATGATTATGACATCATCAGTTCATTATGACATCATCAGTCCATTATGTCATCATCAAAATGATTATGACATCATCAGTTCATTATGACATCATCAGTTCAATATAACATCATCAAAATGATTATGACATCATCAGTACATTATGACATCATCAGTGCATTATGACATCATCAAAATGATTATGACATCATCAGTTCATTATGACATCATCAGTTCATTATGACATCATCAGTCCATTATGACATCATCAAAATGATTATGACATCATCAGTTCATTATGACATCATCAGTCCATTATGACATCATCAAAATGATTATGACATCATCAGATCATTAGACATCATCAGTTCATTCTGACATCATCAGTCCATTATGACATCATCAGTCCATTATGACATCATCAGTTCATTATGACATCATCAGTCCATTATGACATCATCAAAATGATTATGACATCATCAGTCCATTATGACATCATCAAAATGATTATGACATCATCAGTTCATTATGACATCATCAGTCCATTATGATATCATCAGTCCATTATGACATCATCAGTCCATTTTGACATCATCAGTTCATTATGACATCATCAAAATGATTATGACATCATCAGTTCATTATGACATCATCAGTGCATTATGACATCATAAAAATGATTATGACATCATCAGTTCATTATGATATCATCAGTTCATTATGACATCATCAGTTCATTATGACATCATCAAAATGATTATGACATCATCAGTTCATTATGACATCATCAAAATGATTATGACATCATCAGTTCATTATGACATCATCAGTTCATTATGACATCATCAAAATTATTATGACATCATCAGTTCATTATGACATCATCAGTCCATTATGACATCAGCAAAATGATTATGACATCATCAGTTCATTATTACATCATCAGTCCATTATGACATCATCAGTTCATTATGACATCATCAAAATTATTATGACGTCATCAGTCCATAATGACATCATCAAAATGATTATGACATCATCAGTTCATTATGACATCATCAGTAGTGTTGAGCGATACCTTCCGATATCGGAAAGTATCGGTATCGGTTTGGATCGGCCGATATTCAAAAAATATCGGATATCGCCGATACCGATACCCGATCCCAATGCAAGTCAATGGGACCAAAATATCGGAATTAAAATAAACCCTTTCTTTCCTTGTAGGTTCATTCTACATGAAGGAAAACAACTAAGAATAATGTAGGATGTATGGGGGAGGTGGCGGAGACATTAAAGGCAATGAGGATTAGTCCAATCAAATAGAATAGCATGTTTTTTTTTTTTTTTAAAGACGTTCGGATTGAAAAAGATATTGACTATGTAAATTTTTTTTATTTTGTCAGATATTGATGTTTCACTATTCCACGCCCTTCCCCTTCTTTTTTTTCTTTTTTTTTTTTTCTTTTCCCACACTTTCATCTTCATCATCATCAGCATCTTTGACATCAACTTCTTCACCTTATTCATCTTCTTCTTCATCTTCTACCTATTTTTTTTTTTTATTACATTCTTCATATTCATTTTCTTCAACTATTATTATTCTTCCTATTCTACATATTCTTTTTATTCCACTGTTATTATTCTTCCTATTCTACTTCTTCATCATATTCTCATTTGTGACAGGCATTCCCGTAGTTGTTATCTATAAAAGTTGGAAGATTACACCTTCCGTTCTGCCAGTCACAAAAGTTACATTTGTCCGCGTTCAGTTTGGCCTGTAGCATCAGGCTTTATCCAGGGGCACCACGAGGAGGAACGGACTCACCCCCATACACTGCTTAGTCTTCTTCTGCATATAATTTAGATAATATCTTTTGCTCTGATATTAAGTCTTATGCTTAATGCTCTTCTGCTCTTTGTTCTGCAGCCTCTTGTTCTTCTGCTTCTCGGTCTTCCATGTTGTCGTCTCCAGGGTCGTCGTCTCCAGTGTCGTCATCTCCGCCATCGTCGTCTCAGCCGTCGTCGTCTCCGCCGTCGTCGTCTCCGCCGTCGTCGTCGTCGTCATCGGGGTGGTCTTCCGGGTCGTCGTCATCGGGGTGGTCTTCCGGGTCGTCGACGTTAGGGTCTTCAACTTGGAAATGTAGCAGAAGGTACAAGAAGGCTGAGAAAATGCCAAGAACCAGCTGATGGAACTGGAACTCGGATGGCTACCCGAAGGTTCAAGAGCCTATGGAACTACCGAGGACCAGCTGACGTTACTGGAACCCGGTTACTAAGCAGGAGGTACCCGTGCTAAAAAGCACTACCAAGGACCGCCTGACGTTGGCGGAACTCGGATACCCAGAAGGAGGCACCTAAGCCAAAGGCTCTGCCCGGAACCAGCTGACGTTACTGGAACCAGGATGGGGAGCAGAAGGTACAAGAGTAAAAGACACTGCCGAGAACCAGCTGACGGTACTGGAACCCGGATGGGTAGCCGAATGTCCAAGAGCCAATGGAACTACCAAGGACCAGCTGACGTTACTGGAACCCGGTTACTAAGCAGGAGGTACCCGTGCCTGAAAGCACTACCAAGGACCACCTGACATTGGTGGAACTTGGATACCCAGAAGGAGGCACCTAAGCCAAAGGCTCTGCCCGGAACCAGCTGACGGTACTGGAACCAGGATGGGGAGCAGAAGGTACAAGAGCAAAAGACACTGCCGAGAACCAGCTGACGGTGCTGGAACCAGGTGGTGGACCCGAAGGCCCACAGGAGAGGAGAGAACAGCTAGGCCGCGAGGCAGCCGCAGTTACCGAACCCCAACAGTCCTACAGGGGGAGCTGGGCCTACTGGCACTACAGAACCAGCCTTGACTACCAGTTCACGCAGCCCACATAGGAAGCTCCTAAACTGGAGGCACCCTGGAGTTGGCTAACTCGACCGCACCACGACGGGGCAAGCATAGGCGTCTCAGTGAAGTTGACACAACCCGGAAACAGCTGACGGTGCTGAAACCAGGCTTGGCACAAGGGAGTACCTGTGACAAGAACACTGCCGAGAACCAGCTGGCGGTGCTGGAACCCGGATGCGTTGCCCCAGTGTGCAAGAGCCAATGGCACGACCGAGGACCAGCTGACGGTGCTGGAACCCGGTTACTAAGCTGTAGGTGCCCGCGCTTAAAAGCACTACCAAGGACCGCCTGGCGTTGGCGGAACTCGGATACCCAGGAGGAGGCACCTAAGCCAAAGGCTCGGCCCGGAACCAGCTGACGGTGCTGGAACCAGGTGGTGGACCCGAAGGCCCACAGGAGAGGAGAGAACAGCTAGGCCGCGAGGCAGCCGCAGTTACCGAACCCCAACAGTCCTACAGGGGGAGCTGGGCCTACTGGCACTACAGAACCAGCCTTGACTACCAGTTCACGCAGCCCACATAGGAAGCTCCTAAACTGGAGGCACCCTGGAGTTGGCTAACTCGACCGCACCACGACGGGGCAAGCATAGGCGTCTCAGTGAAGTTGACACAACCCGGAAACAGCTGACGGTGCTGAAACCAGGCTTGGCACGAGGGAGTACCTGTGACAAGAACACTGCCGAGAACCAGCTGGCGGTGCTGGAACCCGGATGCGTTGCCCCAGTGTGCAAGAGCCAATGGCACGACCGAGGACCAGCTGACGGTGCTGGAACCCGGTTACTAAGCTGTAGGTGCCCGCGCTTAAAAGCACTACCAAGGACCGCCTGGCGTTGGCGGAACTCGGATACCCAGGAGGAGGCACCTAAGCCAAAGGCTCGGCCCGGAACCAGCTGACGGTGCTGGAACCAGGTGGTGGACCCGAAGGCCCACAGGAGAGGAGAGAACAGCTAGGCCGCGAGGCAGCCGCAGTTACCGAACCCCAACAGTCCTACAGGGGGAGCTGGGCCTACTGGCACTACAGAACCAGCCTTGACTACCAGTTCACGCAGCCCACATAGGAAGCTCCTAAACTGGAGGCACCCTGGAGTTGGCTAACTCGACCGCACCACGACGGGGCAAGCATAGGCGTCTCAGTGAAGTTGACACAACCCGGAAACAGCTGACGGTGCTGAAACCAGGCTTGGCACGAGGGAGTACCTGTGACAAGAACACTGCCGAGAACCAGCTGGCGGTGCTGGAACCCGGATGCGTTGCCCCAGTGTGCAAGAGCCAATGGCACGACCGAGGACTAGCTGACGGTGCTGGAACCCGGTTACTAAGCTGTAGGTGCCCGCGCTTAAAAGCACTACCAAGGACCGCCTGGCGTTGGCGGAACTCGGATACCCAGGAGGAGGCACCTAAGCCAAAGGCTCGGCCCGGAACCAGCTGACGGTGCTGGAACCAGGTGGTGGACCCGAAGGCCCACAGGAGAGGAGAGAACAGCTAGGCCGCGAGGCAGCCGCAGTTACCGAACCCCAACAGTCCTACAGGGGGAGCTGGGCCTACTGGCACTACAGAACCAGCCTTGACTACCAGTTCACGCAGCCCACATAGGAAGCTCCTAAACTGGAGGCACCCTGGAGTTGGCTAACTCGACCGCACCACGACGGGGCAAGCATAGGCGTCTCAGTGAAGTTGACACAACCCGGAAACAGCTGACGGTGCTGAAACCAGGCTTGGCACGAGGGAGTACCTGTGACAAGAACACTGCCGAGAACCAGCTGGCGGTGCTGGAACCCGGATGCGTTGCCCCAGTGTGCAAGAGCCAATGGCACGACCGAGGACCAGCTGACGGTGCTGGAACCCGGTTACTAAGCTGTAGGTGCCCGCGCTTAAAAGCACTACCAAGGACCGCCTGGCGTTGGCGGAACTCGGATACCCAGGAGGAGGCACCTAAGCCAAAGGCTCGGCCCGGAACCAGCTGACGGTGCTGGAACCAGGTGGTGGACCCGAAGGCCCACAGGAGAGGAGAGAACAGCTAGGCCGCGAGGCAGCCGCAGTTACCGAACCCCAACAGTCCTACAGGGGGAGCTGGGCCTACTGGCACTACAGAACCAGCCTTGACTACCAGTTCACGCAGCCCACATAGGAAGCTCCTAAACTGGAGGCACCCTGGAGTTGGCTAACTCGACCGCACCACGACGGGGCAAGCATAGGCGTCTCAGTGAAGTTGACACAACCCGGAAACAGCTGACGGTGCTGAAACCAGGCTTGGCACGAGGGAGTACCTGTGACAAGAACACTGCCGAGAACCAGCTGGCGGTGCTGGAACCCGGATGCGTTGCCCCAGTGTGCAAGAGCCAATGGCACGACCGAGGACTAGCTGACGGTGCTGGAACCCGGTTACTAAGCTGTAGGTGCCCGCGCTTAAAAGCACTACCAAGGACCGCCTGGCGTTGGCGGAACTCGGATACCCAGGAGGAGGCACCTAAGCCAAAGGCTCGGCCCGGAACCAGCTGACGGTGCTGGAACTAGGTGGTGGACCCCAAGGCCCACAGGAGAGGAGAGAACAGCTAGGCCGCGAGGCAGCCGCAGTTACCGAACCCCAACAGTCCTACAGGGGGGGCTGGGCCTACTGGCACTACAGAACCAGCCTTGACTACCAGTTCACGCAGCCCACATAGGAAGCTCCTAAACTGGAGGCACCCTGGAGTTGGCTAACTCGACCGCACCACGACGGGGCAAGCATAGGCGTCTCAGTGAAGTTGACACAACCCGGAAACAGCTGACGGTGCTGAAACCAGGCTTGGCACGAGGGAGTACCTGTGACAAGAACACTGCCGAGAACCAGCTGGCGGTGCTGGAACCCGGATGCGTTGCCCCAGTGTGCAAGAGCCAATGGCACGACCGAGGACTAGCTGACGGTGCTGGAACCCGGTTACTAAGCTGTAGGTGCCCGCGCTTAAAAGCACTACCAAGGACCACCTGGCGTTGGCGGAACTCGGATACCCAGGAGGAGGCACCTAAGCCAAAGGCTCGGCCCGGAACCAGCTGACGGTGCTGGAACCAGGTGGTGGACCCGAAGGCCCACAGGAGAGGAGAGAACAGCTAGGCCGCGAGGCAGCCGCAGTTACCGAACCCCAACAGTCCTACAGGGGGAGCTGGGCCTACTGGCACTACAGAACCAGCCTTGACTACCAGTTCACGCAGCCCACATAGGAAGCTCCTAAACTGGAGGCACCCTGGAGTTGGCTAACTCGACCGCACCACGACGGGGCAAGCATAGGCGTCTCAGTGAAGTTGACACAACCCGGAAACAGCTGACGGTGCTGAAACCAGGCTTGGCACGAGGGAGTACCTGTGACAAGAACACTGCCGAGAACCAGCTGGCGGTGCTGGAACCCGGATGCGTTGCCCCAGTGTGCAAGAGCCAATGGCACGACCGAGGACCAGCTGACGGTGCTGGAACCCGGTTACTAAGCTGTAGGTGCCCGCGCTTAAAAGCACTACCAAGGACCGCCTGGCGTTGGCGGAACTCGGATACCCAGGAGGAGGCACCTAAGCCAAAGGCTCGGCCCGGAACCAGCTGACGGTGCTGGAACCAGGTGGTGGACCCGAAGGCCCACAGGAGAGGAGAGAACAGCTAGGCCGCGAGGCAGCCGCAGTTACCGAACCCCAACAGTCCTACAGGGGGAGCTGGGCCTACTGGCACTACAGAACCAGCCTTGACTACCAGTTCACGCAGCCCACATAGGAAGCTCCTAAACTGGAGGCACCCTGGAGTTGGCTAACTCGACCGCACCACGACGGGGCAAGCATAGGCGTCTCAGTGAAGTTGACACAACCCGGAAACAGCTGACGGTGCTGAAACCAGGCTTGGCACGAGGGAGTACCTGTGACAAGAACACTGCCGAGAACCAGCTGGCGGTGCTGGAACCCGGATGCGTTGCCCCAGTGTGCAAGAGCCAATGGCACGACCGAGGACCAGCTGACGGTGCTGGAACCCGGTTACTAAGCTGTAGGTGCCCGCGCTTAAAAGCACTACCAAGGACCGCCTGGCGTTGGCGGAACTCGGATACCCAGGAGGAGGCACCTAAGCCAAAGGCTCGGCCCGGAACCAGCTGACGGTGCTGGAACCAGGTGGTGGACCCGAAGGCCCACAGGAGAGGAGAGAACAGCTAGGCCGCGAGGCAGCCGCAGTTACCGAACCCCAACAGTCCTACAGGGGGAGCTGGGCCTACTGGCACTACAGAACCAGCCTTGACTACCAGTTCACGCAGCCCACATAGGAAGCTCCTAAACTGGAGGCACCCTGGAGTTGGCTAACTCGACCGCACCACGACGGGGCAAGCATAGGCGTCTCAGTGAAGTTGACACAACCCGGAAACAGCTGACGGTGCTGAAACCAGGCTTGGCACGAGGGAGTACCTGTGACAAGAACACTGCCGAGAACCAGCTGGCGGTGCTGGAACCCGGATGCGTTGCCCCAGTGTGCAAGAGCCAATGGCACGACCGAGGACTAGCTGACGGTGCTGGAACCCGGTTACTAAGCTGTAGGTGCCCGCGCTTAAAAGCACTACCAAGGACCGCCTGGCGTTGGCGGAACTCGGATACCCAGGAGGAGGCACCTAAGCCAAAGGCTCGGCCCGGAACCAGCTGACGGTGCTGGAACCAGGTGGTGGACCCGAAGGCCCACAGGAGAGGAGAGAACAGCTAGGCCGCGAGGCAGCCGCAGTTACCGAACCCCAACAGTCCTACAGGGGGAGCTGGGCCTACTGGCACTACAGAACCAGCCTTGACTACCAGTTCACGCAGCCCACATAGGAAGCTCCTAAACTGGAGGCACCCTGGAGTTGGCTAACTCGACCGCACCACGACGGGGCAAGCATAGGCGTCTCAGTGAAGTTGACACAACCCGGAAACAGCTGACGGTGCTGAAACCAGGCTTGGCACGAGGGAGTACCTGTGACAAGAACACTGCCGAGAACCAGCTGGCGGTGCTGGAACCCGGATGCGTTGCCCCAGTGTGCAAGAGCCAATGGCACGACCGAGGACCAGCTGACAGTGCTGGAACCCGGTTACTAAGCTGTAGGTGCCCGCGCTTAAAATCACTACCAAGGACCGCCTGGCGTTGGCGGAACTCGGATACCCAGGAGGAGGCACCTAAGCCAAAGGCTCGGCCCGGAACCAGCTGACGGTGCTGGAACCAGGTGGTGGACCCGAAGGCCCACAGGAGAGGAGAGAACAGCTAGGCCGCGAGGCAGCCGCAGTTACCGAACCCCAACAGTCCTACAGGGGGAGCTGGGCCTACTGGCACTACAGAACCAGCCTTGACTACCAGTTCACGCAGCCCACATAGGAAGCTCCTAAACTGGAGGCACCCTGGAGTTGGCTAACTCGACCGCACCACGACGGGGCAAACATAGGCGTCTCAGTGAAGTTGACACAACCCGGAAACAGCTGACGGTGCTGAAACCAGGCTTGGCACGAGGGAGTACCTGTGACAAGAACACTGCCGAGAACCAGCTGGCGGTGCTGGAACCCAGATGCGTTGCCTTGCCTATTAAAGATTGTCTTCCTAGAGCCCCAACTAGCGGTGTTGGAGCAAAGGGTAAGCAGGGGGAGATGAGTGTAGGCCGAAGCCTGCACTGGAGGCAGCTTTGTGTCTGCGTTGCGTTTGCAGGACACTTTGCCGGCTACACACTGGGGGAACAGCTGGCGTTGCTGAACCCCACTAACACAATGGCGTGTGTTTTTCTCTGTGCAGCTAGCACTTGCGGGCAAAAACTAGCGATGTTAGAGCCCGTGTTGAAGCAGGAGGAGGAGGAGAGGAGCAGAGTGTAGGCCGAAGCCTAGTTGAACCAATTTCAAAGGAAACCTTTAACCCCCCCCTCAGGTGTTACAAAGTACAAGAGACACACCTTGTGCAGTATTAATGCTGCACAAGTGAAAGGTTGCTCTATTAATTTGTCTACTTGCACACGCTGAATGAAAGACATACACAATTTACCCCATTCTACAGTCAAACTGTAGTGGATGCGTGACTTGGTTTTTTGATGAGACGCAGCACAGGTGTCCAAAATAACGCCTTGGTGCTTGGCGCAGCTTCCTGAGCGTTGTTATTTGCTGTACAGGAGTCTGCGCTCTTGTGTTATCCCTTGGCAATGCCCTGTTAGCGCTGCCCATCTTATGACATCATTTCATGTTGGCCGGTGCGGTTAACGATGGCCATAAATCCCAGACCCACAGTGTCTTTTCATAAAGCCACACTGCGGTGCTGGGATTCGTGGCCTTGAGCAGTAAATATTTTGGCCGCTCACACACGTCCTTACACCTGCTTCAGACTAGGCGGCCTCTGCTGATCCCTTCTCGCATGCCGCGGCCATGAGGCTGCACAGTCTGAAGAAGGCGGAAGGAGATGAGTTAAGACAGGCGAAGATATGCACTGCTCGTGCCCATCAATCACACCCTCGCAGTCAAAATAATTAAGACAACGAGGAGCATTTTATTCAGGCAGGGCGGACGAACAGGCGCAAGTAGCCAACCAATGATGTCAGAAGACGGGAAGCGCTACCAAGGGGGGTGCTGCGTATCATTAGAAAGGAAAGTCACACCTCAGGGACAGTGGAATGGTCTCAAAGAGACACATTTTGTACGTGTTGAGTTCCACGTGGGCAAGGAGAAAACATCAGCCACCTTGTACAAATGCAGCAGTACTGCTGTACAAGGTGGCTGTTATACATATAAACACCTGGGGGTGGGGGCCAGGCTCCCTTCAATTTCAGTTCATGTGCCTGCGTGGCGTTTGCAGGTCACGTTGCAAGCTGCACAGCAGGGGAACAGCTGGCGGTGCTGAACCCCACTAACACATTGGCTGGTGTTTTTCTCTGTGCAGCTAGCATGTCCGGGCAGAAACTGGCGTTGTTTGAGCCCAGGGTCAGCAGGAGGAGGAGAGGAGCAAAGTGTAGGCCGAAGCCTGCACTGGTGGCGACTTTTGTTCTCTTGTGCCAGCGTGGCTTGTGCTGGACACGTTGCCGACTACACAGCAGGGGAACAGCTGGCGTTGCTGAACCCCACTAACACATTGGCTGGTGTTTTTCTCTGTGCAGCTAGCATTTCCGGGCAAAAACTAGCGGTGTTTGAGCCCAGGGTCAGCAGGAGGAGGAGAGGAGCAAAGTGTAGGCCGAAGCCTGCACTGGTGGCAGCTTTTGTTCTGTTGTGCCAGCGTGGCTTGTGCTGGACACGTTGCCGACTACACAGCAGGGGAACAGCTGGCGGTGCTGAACCCCACTAACACATTGGCTGATGTTTTTCTCTGTGCAGCTAGCATTTCCGGGCAAAAACTAGCGGTGTTTGAGCCCAGGGTCAGCAGGAGGAGTAGAGGAGCAGAGTGTTGGCCAAAGCCTAGTTGAACCAATTTCAAAGGTTACCTTTAACCCCCCCTCAGGTGTTGCAAGGTACAAGAGCCACACCTTGAACAGCATTATTGATGCACAAGTCAAAGGTTGCTCTATTTAATTTTGCTCCTTGCACACGCTGAATTAAACACGTACACTATTTAGCCCATTATACTGTCAAACAGTAGTGGAGGCGTGACTACTAGTCTTTTTAAGGAGACGCAGCACAGGTGTACAAATTTACACCTAGGTGCTGTGCGCTGATTCCTTACCGTTGTTATTTGCAGTACAGGAAACTGCGCTCTTGTGTTATCCCTTGGCAATACCCTGTTAGTGCAGGCCGTCTCATGACCTCATTTCATGTTGGCCGGTGCGGTTAACGATGGCCATAAATCCCAGACCCACAGTGGCTTTTCCTAAAGTCACACTGCGGTGCTGGGATTCGTGGCCTTGTGCAGTAAATATGTTCGCCGCTCACACATGTCCTTACACCTGCTTCAGACTGGGCGGCCTCAGCTGATCCCTTATCGCATGCCGCGGCCATGAGGCCGCACAGTCAGAAGAAGGCGGAAGGAGGGGAGTGAAAACAGGGGAACATATGCACTGCTCGTGCCCATCAATCACACCCTCGCAGTCAAAATATATGAGACAACGGGGGGCGTTGTGTCGGGCAGGGGGGACGCACAGGCACAGCCAGCCAACCAATGATGTCAGGAGACGGGCAGCGCTAACAATGGGGGTGCTGCGTGTCATTAAAAAGGAAAGTCACACCTCAGGGACATTGTAATGGTCTGTAATGAGACACATTTTGTACTTGTTGAGTTCCACGTGTGCAAGGAGAAAAAGTCAGCCACCTTGTACAAATGCAGCAGTACTGCTGTACAAGGTGGCTGTTATACATAGAAACACCTGGGGGGGTGGGGGGCAGGCTCCCTTCAATTTCAGTTCATGTTCCTGCGTGGCGTTTGCGGGAAACGTTGCAAGCTACACAGCAGGGGAACAGCTGGCGGTGCTGAACCCCACTAACACATTGGCTGGTGTTTTTCTCTGTGCAGCTAGCATGTCCGGGCAGAAACTGGCGTTGTTTTAGCCGAGGGTCAGCAGGAGGAGGAGAGGAGCAAAGTGTAGGCCGAAGCCTGCACTGGTGGCAGCTTTTGGTCAGTTGTGACAGCGTGGCTTGTGCTGGACACGATGCCGACTACACAGCAGAGGAACAGCTGGCGGTGCTGAACCCCACTAACACATTGGCTGGTGTTTTTCTCTGTGCAGCTAGCATGTCCGGGCAGAAACTGGCGTTGTTTTAGCCCAGGGTCAGCAGGAGGAGGAGAGGAGCAAAGTGTAGGCCGAAGCCTGCACTGGTGGCAGCTTTTGGTCGGTTGTGCCAGCGTGGCTTGTGCTGGACACGATGCCGGCTACACAGCGGGGGAACAGCTGGCGGTGCTGAACACCACTAACACATTGGCTGGTGTTTTTCTCTGTGCAGCTAGCATTTCCGGGCAGAAACTGGCGTTGTTTGAGCCCAGGGTCAGCAGGAGGAGGAGAGGAGCAAAGTGTAGGCCGAAGCCTGCACTGGTGGCAGCTTTTGTTCTGTTGTGCCAGCGTGGCTTGTGCTGGACACGTTGCCGACTACACAGCAGGGGAACAGCTGGCGGTGCTGAACCCCACTAACACATTGGCTGGTGTTTTTCTCTGTGCAGCTAGCATTTCCGGGCAAAAACTAGCGGTGTTTGAGCCCAGGGTCAGCAGGAGGAGTAGAGGAGCAGAGTGTTGGCCAAAGCCTAGTTGAACCAATTTCAAAGGTTACCTTTAACCCCCCCCTCAGGTGTTGCAAGGTACAAGAGCCACACCTTGAACAGCATTATTGATGCACAAGTCAAAGGTTGCTCTATTTAATTTTGCTCCTTGCACACGCTGAATTAAACACGTACACTATTTAGCCCATTATACTGTCAAACAGTAGTGGAGGCGTGACTACTAGTCTTTTTAAGGAGACGCAGCACAGGTGTACAAATTTACACCTAGGTGCTGTGCGCTGATTCCTTACCATTGTTATTTGCAGTACAGGAAACTGCGCTCTTGTGTTATCCCTTGGCAATACCCTGTTAGTGCAGGCCGTCTCATGACCTCATTTCATGTTGGCCGGTGCGGTTAACGATGGCCATAAATCCCAGACCCACAGTGGCTTTTCCTAAAGTCACACTGCGGTGCTGGGATTCGTGGCCTTGTGCAGTAAATATGTTCGCCGCTCACACATGTCCTTACACCTGCTTCAGACTGGGCGGCCTCAGCTGATCCCTTATCGCATGCCGCGGCCATGAGGCCGCACAGTCAGAAGAAGGCGGAAGGAGGGGAGTGAAAACAGGGGAACATATGCACTGCTCGTGCCCATCAATCACACCCTCGCAGTCAAAATATATGAGACAACGGGGGGCGTTGTGTCGGGCAGGGGGGACGCACAGACACAGCCAGCCAACCAATGATGTCAGGAGACGGGCAGCGCTAACAATGGGGGTGCTGCGTGTCATTAAAAAGGAAAGTCACACCTCAGGGACATTGTAATGGTCTGTAATGAGACACATTTTGTACTTGTTGAGTTCCACGTGTGCAAGGAGAAAAAGTCAGCCACCTTGTACAAATGCAGCAGTACTGCTGTACAAGGTGGCTGTTATACATAGAAACACCTGGGGGGGTGGGGGGCAGGCTCCCTTCAATTTCAGTTCATGTTCCTGCGTGGCGTTTGCAGGAAACGTTGCAAGCTACACAGCAGGGGAACAGCTGGCGGTGCTGAACCCCACTAACACATTGGCTGGTGTTTTTCTCTGTGCAGCTAGCATGTCCGGGCAGAAACTGGCGTTGTTTTAGCCCAGGGTCAGCAGGAGGAGGAGAGGAGCAAAGTGTAGGCCGAAGCCTGCACTGGTGGCAGCTTTTGGTCGGTTGTGCCAGCGTGGCTTGTGCTGGACACGATGCCGGCTACACAGCGGGGGAACAGCTGGCGGTGCTGAACCCCACTAACACATTGGCTGGTGTTTTTCTCTGTGCAGCTAGCATTTCCGGGCAAAAACTAGCGTTGTTAGAGCCCAGGGTCAGCAGGAGGAGGAGAGGAGCAGAGTGTAGGCCGAAGCCTAGTTGAACCAATTTCAAAGGTTACCTTTAACCCCCCCTCAGGTGTTACAAAGTACAAGAGCCACTCCTTCTGCAGCATTAATGCTGCACAAGTAAAAGGTTGCTCTATTAATTTTTCTACTTGCACAAGCTGAATGCAACACGTAGACTATTTAGCCCATTATACTGTTAATCAGTAGTGGAGGCGTGACTTGTCTTTTTAAAGAAAAGCAGCACAGGTGTCGAAAACAACACCTTTTTGCATGGGCGCAGCTTCCTGAGCATTGTTAGTTGCTGTACAGGAGTCTGCGCTCTTGTGATCCTTTGGCCATGCGCTGTGAGTGCTTCCTGTCTTATGACCTCATTTCATGTTGGCCGTTGCGGTTAGCGATGGACATGAATCCCAGACCCACAGTGTGTTTTTAAAAAATCACACTGCGGTGCTGGGATTCGTGCCCTGGTGCACTAAATATGTTTGCCGCTCACACATGTCCTTACACCTGCTTCAGACTGGGCGGCCTCATCTGATCCCTTATCGCCTGCCGCGGCCATGAGGACACCCAGTCTGAAGAAGGTGGAAGGAGATGAGTGAACACAGGCAAACATATGCACTGCACATGCCCATCAATCACACCCTCGCTGTCCAAAAAAATAAGACACCGAGGGCCGTTGTTTCGAGCAGGGGAGATGCACAGGCGCAGCCAGCTAACCAATGATGTCAAAAGACGGGCAGCGCTAACAAGGGTGGTGCTGCGTGTCATTACAAAGGAAAGTCACACCTCAGGGACATTGTAATGGTCTCTAATGAGACACATTTTGTACGTGTTGAGTTCCACGTGGGCAAGGAGAAAAAGTCAGCCACCTTGTACAAATGCAGCAGTACTGCTGTACAAGGTGGCTGATATACATAGAAACACCTGTGGGTGGGGGGCAGGCTCCCTTCAATTTCAGTTCATGTGCCTGCGTGGCGTTTGCAGGTCACGTTGCAAGCTACACAGCAGGGGAACAGCTGGCGTTGCTGAACCCCACTGACACATTGACTGGTGTTTTTCTCTGTGCAGATTGCATGTCCGGGCAAAAACTAGCGGTGTTAGAGCCCAGGGTCAGCAGGAGGAGGAGGAGAGGAGCAAAGTGTAGGCCGAAGCCTGCACTGGTGGCAGCTTTTGGTCGGTTGTGCCAGCGTGGCTTGTGCTGGACACGATGCCGGCTACACAGCGGGGGAACAGCTGGCGGTGCTGAACCCCACTAACACATTGGCTGGTGTTTTTCTCTGTGCAGCTAGCATGTCCGGGCAGAAACTGGCGTTGTTTGAGCCCAGGGTCAGCAGGAGGAGGAGAGGAGCAAAGTGTAGGCCGAAGCCTGCACTGGTGGCAGCTTTTGTTCTGTTGTGCCAGCGTGGCTTGTGCTGGACACGTTGCCGACTACACAGCAGGGGAACAGCTGGCGGTGCTGAACCCCACTAACACATTGGCTGGTGTTTTTCTCTGTGCAGCTAGCATTTCCGGGCAAAAACTAGCGGTGTTTGAGCCCAGGGTCAGCAGGAGGAGTAGAGGAGCAGAGTGTAGGCCGAAGCCTAGTTGAACCAATTTCAAAGGTTACCTTTAACCCCCCCCTCAGGTGTTGCAAGGTACAAGAGCCACACCTTGTGCAGCATTAATGCTGCACAAGTAAAAGGTTGCTCTATTTGTTTTGCTCCTTGCACACGCTGACTAAAACACGTACACTATTTAGCCCATTATACTGTCAAACAGTTGTGGAGGCGTGACTTGTCTTTTTAACGAGACGCAGCACAGGTGTCAAAATTTGCACCTAGGTACTGGGCGCAGATTCCTGAGCGTTGTTATTTGCTGTACAGGAGTCTGCGCTATTGTGATCCCTTGGCCATGCGCTGTGAGCGCTTCCTGTCTTCTGACCTCATTTCATGTCGGCCGTTGCGGTTAGCGATGGACATGAATCCCAGACCCACAGTGTGTTTTCAAAAAATCACACTGCGTGGCTGGGATTCGTGGCCTTGTGCAGTAAATAGGTTTGCCGCTTACACATGTCCTTACACTTGCTCCAGACTGGGCGGCCTCAGCTGATCCCTTATCGCCTACCACGGCCAGGAGGCAGCACAGTCTGAAGAAGGCGGAAGGAGATGAGTTAAGACAGGCGAACATATGCACTGCTCGTGCCCATAAACCACACCCTCGCTGACAAAATAAATATGACAACGAGGGGCGTTGTTTCTAGCAGGGCGGATGCACAGGCGCAGCCAGCTAACCATGATGACAAAAGACGGGAAACGCTACCAAGGGGGGTGCTGCGTATCATTACAAAGGAAAGTCACACCTCAGGGACAGTGGAATGGTCTCAATGAGACACATTTTGTACGTGTTGAGTTCCACGTGGGCAAGGAGAAAAAGTCAGCCACCTTGTACAAATGCAGCAGTACTGCTGTACTAGGTGGCTGTTATACATAGAAACACCTGGGGGGGTGGGGCCAGGTTCCCTTTTAATTTCAGTTCCTGTGCCTGCATGGCGTTTGCAGGTCACGTTGCCGGCTACACAGCAGGGGAACAGCTGGCGTTGCTGAACCCCACTAACACATTGGCTGGTGTTTTTCTCTGTGCAGCTAGCACTTCCGGGCAAAAACTAGCGGTGTTTGAGCCCAGGGTCAGCAGGAGGAGGAGAGGAGCAGAGTGTAGGCCGAAGCCTGCACTGGTGGCAGCTTTTGTTCTGTTGTGCCAGCGTGGCTTGTGCTGGACACGTTGCCGACTACACAGCAGGGGAACAGCTGGCGGTGCTGAACCCTACTGACACATCACCTAGTGTTTTTTCTGTGTAGACAACACTTCCAGGTGGCAACTGACAGTGTTGAAACCCAGGGAATCAAAGAGGAGCAGAGTGTAGGCCGAAGCCTGCAGTGGAGCAAGTTGAAAGGGAACCTTTAACCCCCCTCCCCAGGCATTTGTTGCTGAAAGAGCCATCTTGTACAGCAGTAATACTGCACATGGAAAATGGTGGCTCCGAAAATTATGCTCCTTGCAAACGCTGAAGTACACACTCATATAATGTGTCCCCTCACACCGTCAAACCATCCCGGAAGTGGGACTTTCCTTTGTAATGTGACACAGCACAGCCGTCATTCCAACCCCCTTGGTGCCGGGCACCACCTCCTCAACGTTGTTTGGTTCTGTCACGGAGCCCGCACTGTAATGTTATCCCTTGGCCATGCACAGTTAGCGGTGCCCGTCTTCTGACATCATGTAGGTGTCAGGCTGGCAGTGCCTGTGCGTCCAAGCTGCCCGAGATCCAACCTTGCAGTGTCATCTAATGTAGTCCCACTGCGGGCCAGGGATCCATGGGCATGCGCAGTGCATATCATCGCCTCTCACTCACCTCCTTCCTGCTTCTTCAGACTGTGCGGCGTCACGACCGTGGCATGCTATTAGGGATCAGCTGACGCCGCCTAGTCTGAAGAAGCGTGAAGAAGGGGAGTGAGAGGCTAGTATATGCACTGCGCATGGCCATGGATACCAGGCCCACTGTGGGATCACATTAGACGACACTGCGAGGTGTGATTTCGGGCAGCGTGGACGCACAGGCGCAGCCAGGACGACAACAAATGATGTCAGAGGACGGGCAGCGCAAACTGTGCATGGCCAAGGGATAACATAACAGCGCAGGGTCCATGACGGAATCAAACAACGCTAAGGAGGCAGCGCACGGTGCCAAGGGGGTAGCAATGACGGCTGTGCTGCGTCACATTACAAAGGAAAGTCCCACCTCCGGGACGGTTGGACGGTGTGAGGGGACACATTACATGAGTGTGTAGTTCAGCGTTTGCAAGGAGCATAATTTCAAGAGCGACCTTTCCCTTGTGCAGTATTAGTGCTGCACATGGTGCCTCTTTCAGTAACAAACGCCTAGGGGGGGGGGGACAGGTCCCCTTACATTTTAGTTGTGCCAGCGTGGCGGTCGCATGACACGTTGCCGGATACACAGCTGGGGATCAGCTGACGTTACTGAACCCCAATAACAGAGGAGCGACTGTTGACTGTGCACACAGCACTTCCAGGCACCAACTGGCGGTGTTAGAGCCCAGGGACAGCAGGAGGAGCAGATTGGAGGTATTGCCGCACACACAGCTGGGGATCAGCTGACGTTACTGAACCCCAATAACAGAGGAGCGACTGTTGACTGTGCACACAGCACTTCCAGGCACCAACTGGCGGTGTTAGAGCCCAGGGACAGCAGGAGGAGCAGATTGGAGGTATTGCCGCACACACAGCTGGGGATCAGCTGACGTTACTGAACCCCAATAACAGAGGAGCGACTGTTGACTGTGCACACAGCACTTCCAGGCACCAACTGGCGGTGTTAGAGCCCAGGGACAGCAGGAGGAGCAGAGGAACAGAGTGTAGGCCGAAGCCTGATTGGAGCAAGTTGAAAGGAAACCTTTAACCCCCCCCCCCAAGACGTTTGTAGCTGAAAGAGCCATGTTGTGCAGCACTAAGGATGCAAAAGGAAAAGGTTGCTCTTTTAATTATGCTCCTTGCAAACACCGAAGTAAACACTAAAAATGTGTCCCTTTATACCGTTAAACCGTTCCGGAGGTGCGAATTTCCTTCGTAATGGGACACAGCACAGCTGTCATTCCTATCCCCTTGATGCCGTGCGCTGCCTCCTCAGCGTTGTTTTAAGCTGTCACGGAGCCTGCGCTGTTCTGTTAGCCCTTGGCCATGCCCAATTAGCGCTGCCTGTCTTCTGACATGATTTGGTGTCAGGCTGTCAGTGCCTGTGCGTCCACGCTGCTCCAGATCCCACCTCGCAGTCTCATCTAACGTAATCCCACTGCGGGCCTTGGAACCATGGGCATGCACAGTGCATAACCTCGACTCTCACTCCCCTCCTTCCCTCTTCTTCAGACTGTGCGGTGTCACGGCCGTGGCATGCTAGGGATCAGCTGACGGCGCACAGTCTAAAGAAGGCGGAGGGAAATGAGCGAGAGCCCGAGGGGAAGATATGCACTGCGCATGCCCATGGATCCCAGGCCCGCAGTGTGACTCAATCAGAAGACACTGCGAGGCGGGATCTCGGGCACCGCGGCCGCACAGGCGCAGCCAGCCTGACACCAAATTATGTCAGAAGACAGGCAGCGCAAATAGGGCATGCCCAAGGGATAACAGAACAGCGCAGGCTCCGTGACAGCTTAAAACAACGCTGAGGAGGCAGCGCATGGCACCAAGGGGGTAGGAATGACGGCTGTGCTGCGTCACATTACGAAGGAAAGTCCCAGCTCCGGGACGGTATAACGGTATCAGTGAACACATTTTATAAGTGTTAAGTTCTGCGTGTGCAAAGAGCTAAAAAAAAAAGAGCTACCTTTTCCTTGTGCAGCATTACTGCTGCACAAGATGGCTCTTTCAGTAACAAACGACGGGGGGGGGGGACAGGTTCCCTTACATTTAGGTTGTTGTGCCAGCGTGGCGGTCGCAGGACACATTGCCGGCTACACAGCTGGGGATCAGCTGACGTTACTGAAACCCAATAACACTGGGTCGTATGTTTTTACTGTGCAGCCTGCACTTCTGAGCCGCAACTGGCGGTGTTGGAGCCCAGGAATAGCAGTTCAGGTGGTAGAAAGATGAACACAGCAGGAGACCTGGATGACACCCAATTACTTAATCAGGCAGAGGAGTGGCAAATTCCTGCGAGATCCAGGCCTGGTTCATTTTCAGGAAAGTAAGCCGGTCAACGTTATCGGAGGATAGTCGCATGCGACGGTCTGTTAGTACACCACCTGCGGCACTAAAGACACGTTCCAATAAGACACTAGCCGCAGGGCAAGCCAGCACCTCCAATGCATACTGGCTTAGCTCTGGCCATGTATCCAGCTTAGAGACCCAAAACTTGAACGGGGAAGAGCCGTCTGGGAGTACAGTAAGAGGGCAAGCCATGTAGTCTGTCACCATCTGACGGAACCGTTGCCTCCTGCTGACTGGAGCCGCCGGTGATGGTGTAGACATTTGGGGCGGGCACACAAAAGTGTGCCAGAGTTGTGCCATACTGGGCTTGCCTTGGGCAGAGGCACTGCTTCTGCTCCCTCTTTGGGCAGAGCCTCCCCCACTGCCTCGACGCACTGAGCTGCTTTGTAAAGCACTAGCAGCACTCCTCTCAGTTGGACAGGAGAAGATGATGGAATTCACCAGTGTGTCGTGGTACTCCCGCAATTTACGCTCCCGGGTCAACGCAGGGATGAGGTTTTGGACGTTGTCCCGGTAGCGAGGATCGAGGAGGGTGAACACCCAATAATCAGGCATGTTGAGAATGTGGTCGATGCGGCGGTCGTTTCTCAGGCACTGCAGCATGAAATCCACCATGTGCTGCAGAGTGCCAACCGGCCCAGAAACGCTGTCCCCTGCTTGAGACATGATCTCTGCCCGCTCGTCATCACCCCACCCTCGCTGTACACACTGACCACTGGACAATTGTGTCGCTCCCTCCTCTGGACGGAGCTCTTCCTCCTCCATTGACTCCTCCTCATCCTCCTCACAAATTGGCCCCTGCGTACCCCTTTGTGAGGAACCACGTGGCGCTGACTCTCCAGAAGCTGATGGAAAAGGTGACTCCTCATCCTCCACCTCTTCCACCACATCATCCCTTAACCCTTGCAAAGTTTGCTGAAGCAGGCAGATAAGGGGGACAGTCATGCTGACTAGTGCATCATCTGCACTTGCCATCCGCGTGGAATAATCAAAAGGACGCAAAACCGGGCAGACGTCCTTCATAGTGGCCCACTCTGTGGTTGTGAAGTCTGATCGGCGCTGACTGCGACTTCTTTGCGCCTGATGCAGCTGGTACTCCATAACTGCTTGCTGCTGCTCACACAACCGCTCCAACATATGTAACGTGGAATTCCACCGGGTAGGTAGGTCACATATGATGCGGTGTTCCGGAAGGCGGAATCGGCGCTGCAGAGCAGCAATGCGGGATCTGGCCAAGCTGGAACGCCGCAAGTGAGCACACTCTAGGCGGACCTTGTGCAGCAGGGCATCAAGATCCGGATAGTCCCTCAGAAAACTCTGCACAACCAAATTGAGCACATGTGCCAGACATGGGATGTGAGTGAGGTTGCCAAGGGCCAAAGCTGCCACCAGATTTCGGCCATTGTCACACACTACCATGCCTGGCTGGAGATTCGCTGGCAGTAACCACACATCGCTCTCCTGCTTTATGGCATTCCAGAGCTCCTGCGCTGTGTGGCTTCGATGCCCCAATGAAACTAGTTTCAAGACGGCCTGCTGACGTTTGGCCACGGCTGTGCTCATGTCGGTCATAGGTAAACGTTCACGGGTCCATGTGGGGGTGGACTGTGACGGATCCTGCAGAGAGGAATCAGAGGAACTGGTGTAAGAGGAGGAGTCGATGCGTACAGACTGGATTCCTGCAATCCTTGGAGTGGGCAGGACACGTCCTGCGCCACTCGCACGATCTGTACCTGGCTCAACAACATTAACCCAATGGGCAGTGAGGGAAACATATCGCCCCTGTCCATGCTGACTGGTCCACGCATCGGTGGTGAGGTGGACCTTGCTACTGACGGCGTTCAGTAGCGCATGTTTTATGTTTGCCTCAACATGCCTGTGCAGGGCAGGGACAGCCTGCCTGCTGAAGTAAAAGCGGCTGGGCACCTTGTACTGTGGGACTGCCAATGCCATCAAGTCACGGAAGCTGTCAGTCTCCACCAGCCTGAACGAGAGCATTTCCAGGGACAACAGTTTGGCAATGCCTGCATTCAGAGCCTGTGCTCGGGGGTGGTTGGCCGAGAATGCCCGCCTTTTCTCCCATGCCTGTACTACCGATGGCTGTAGAGTAGACTGGGAGTGTGAGGATGACTGGGAAGGTGGTGCTGTGGGTGGAATTACACAAGGTCTCTGGGAGGAAGCCAAACCAGCTGTGCGTGAGCTGGAGGAAGAGGCAACACGAGCTGAAGAGGTGGTAGCTGCCGCTGTTGGTTGGCCTACATCTTCAGTGTGTTTCTGTAACTCCACCGCGTGCCTGGTCCGCACATGTTTCCACATATTTGTGGTATTGAGGTTGCTGACATTTTTCCCTCTTTTTACTTTATGATGACACAGCTTGCATTTGACAAAACAAATGTCATCTGCAACTGTGTCAAAAAAGGACCAGGCACTGCAAGTCTTGGGAGCGCCCTTTTTGGCTTTGGAAAGAGACAGGCTCCTAACGGGTGCCAAAGTGGAGGCTACAGGCTCCGCAGTCTTCCCCCTCCCTCTCCCTCTTTGGCCCGTAAGAGGAAGCTCTTCCTCTGAGCTGCTCCCACCACCTTCCTGTTCCTCACGCCACGATGGGTCAAGGACCTCATCATCTCCACTACCCTCTGCCACCAACTGCTCCTCCTGGGTAGTCTCAGCAGCACAGTACGCACGAGAAAGCGGCACCTGAGTTTCATCATCAGATGCGTACTGCGCTGTGGTCACCGGAGGCACTGGCCCACCTGCCTCTTCAGAGTCAGAGAGAAAAAGGTGTTGGGCATCACTGCACACTGCCTCTTCTTCCATTTCTCCAATGCTGCTTGGCTGGCCCCCTGTTTCCAAGCCAAGAGATTCAGAGAACAGAAGTAGAGACGGCTCCTGTCCTGGGCTCTCTGACTGCCTGGCCAATTTGGCAGGTGGTGAAGAGACAGATGGCTGCTCTCCAGTGCTCTGTGCCTGAGAGGATGTGGCACTAACTGAAGTCGATGCCGAGGCGTTAGCTGCCATCCACCCGACAACGGCTTCAATTTGGTCTTCACGCAGCAGCGGTGCACGGCGCTCTCCGACAAAGCTGCGCATGAAGGACTGTTCCCTGCTGAAACTGAGTGACGACGAGTCACCGGCGCCCGCAGCAGGCACAAAATCACCACGTCCTCTCCCTGCTCCTCTCCCTGCTCCGCGCCCACGCCCACGTGCCTTACTCCCTGCCCTCTTCATCTTGGTTGACAGATAAAGATAAGCAGAAAAGTACTAAGGCCTTAGTGTGCTTATTCCTGTAATGCTCCTCCTAACAGGTGTAAGAAACACTAATGTTGTAAATTGTGGACTAAACTTTATTATTTTTCAAATGTGGCCTACACAAGTGTTAAGTTGTGTTTGGTGAACTTAACCTTTTTTTTGGTGCAGATCGGGCTACAGAGCTAGTTTAAATCACACGGAGAACGTGCAGACAGCCGTAAACGGCGCTGCAAGGCCCCAAAAAAACCCTCTAGGTTATCCTATGTAGTGTTTTTCCACAATTGAGCTGGAGACTGGTGGAAAGACACTAATAGGAATTTTTTTTTTTTCAAATTTTAAACAGGCTGCACTATTTCAAAAAAAGGAAAATTTTTCTCAAGGTATGAGCCAGTAACGAACCCTGAGCTGAATCCAACCGGCTATGGCTGCACACAGACTACAGGGCGAGCTGGGCTCACACGGAGACCGTGCAGACAGCCGTAAACGGCGCTGCAAGGCCCAAAAACCCCCCTCTAGGTTATCCTATGTAGTGTTTTTCCACAATAGAGCTGGAGACTGGTGGAAAAACACTAATAGGAAATTTGAGAAAAAATGTGCAGCAGGCTGCACTAAGAGCAAAAAAGAACAACTGTGTGAGGCAGTGTGAACCCCCCCTGAGCTGAATACAACCGGGTATATGGCTGCACACAGACTACAGAGTGAGCTGCACACACACACACACACAGAGACCTTGCAGAACGCTGTTAAAACAGCGCTGCAAGGCAAGAGCAAGGTGAACAGTGAAGAACACACAGCGTTTTGCTAAATTAGCCTTTGGAAAGGAAAATAAAGCAATTAGCAAGCTCAACTGGCCCTCAGTTAGAACACAGCGTCCTGTCCCTAACTGAAATCACAGCAGAGTGAGCGCAAAATGGCGGCAGCGCTTTTTTATGACATCATTTCAGCAGCCAATCCAAGCCTTGCCAGTACTTACATGCCCACCATGCTAAACAGGATGTGCCCACACTTTCATTCATTCCTCATTGGCTGCTGCGTTCAATTTGAATTCTGGGAACTTCCGATTCCGGTATCCGATACGCGGGAAGTATCGGAATTCAGTATCGGAATTCCGATACCGCAAATATCGGCCGATACCCGATACTTGCGGTATCGGAATGCTCAACACTAATCATCAGTCCATTATGTCATCATCAAAATTATTATGACATCATCAGTTCATTATGACTAGTGTTGAGCGATACCGTCCGATACTTGAAAGTATCGGTATCGGATAGTATCGGCCGATATCCGAAAAATATCGGATATCGCCGATACCGATATCCGATACCAATACAAGTCAATGGGACATCAAGTATCGGAAGGTATTCTCATGGTTCCCAGGGTCTGAAGGAGAGGAAACTCTCCTTCAGGCCCTGGGATCCATAGGGAGGTGTAAAATAAAGAATAAAAATAAAAAATATTGATATATTTACCTCTCCGGCGGCCCCTGAACTCAGCGCGGGTAACCGGCAGGCTTCCTTGTTCAAAATCAGCGCTTTTAGGACCTGAGAATCACGTCCCGGCTTCTGATTGGTCGCGGGCCGCCCATGTGACCGCCACGCGACCAATCACAAGCCGCGACGTCACCGCAAGCTATTAGCGCGCTCATTTTTGAAAAATGAGCGCGTTAATGACTTTCAAAGACGTAGCGGCTTGTGATTGGTCGCGGCCACGCGACCAATCACAAGCCGCGACGTCACCGCAAGCTATTAGCGCGCTCATTTTTGAAAAATGAGCGCGTTAATGACTTTCAAAGATGTAGCGGCTTGTGATTGGTCGCGTGGCCGCGACCAATCACAAGCCGCGACGTCACCGCAAGCTATTAACGCGCTCATTTTTAAAAATGAGCGCGTTAATGGCTTTGAAAGACATAGCGGCTTGTGATTGGTCGCGTGGCCGCGACCAATCACAAGCCGCGACGTCACCGCAAGCTATTAACGCGCTCATTTTTAAAAATGAGCGCGTTAATGGCTTTGAAAGACGTAGCGGGTTGTGATTGGTCGCGGCCACTCGACCAATCACAAGCCGCTATGTCTTTCAAAGCCATTAACGCGCTCATTTTAAAAAATGAGCGCGTCAATAGCTTGCGGTGACGTCGCGGCTTGTGATTGGTCGCGGCCACGCGACCAATCACAAGTCGCTATGTCTTTCAAAGCCATTAGCGCGCTCATTTTTAAAAATGAGCGCGTCAATAGCTTGCGGTGACGTCGCGGCTTGTGATTGGTCGCGGCCGCGACCAATCACAACCCGCTACGTCTTTGAAAGCCATTAACGCGCTCATTTTTAAAAATGAGCGCGTTAATAGCTTGCGGTGACGTCGCGGCTAGTGATTGGTCGCGGCCACGCGACCAATCACAACCCGCTACGTCTTTGAAAGTCATTAACGCGCTCATTTTTCAAAAATGAGCGCGCTAATAGCTTGCGGTGACGTCGCGGCTTGTGATTGGTCGCGTGGCGGTCACATGGGCGGCCCGCGACCAATGCGAAACGCCGGGACGTGATTCTCAGGTCCTAAAAGCGCTGATTTTGAACAACGAAGCCTGCCGGTTACCCACGGACTCACCAGGGGCCGCCGGAGAGGTAAATATATCAATATTTTTTATTTTAATTCTTTATTTTACACATCTCTATGTATCCGATACCGATACCCGATACCACAAAAGTAGCGGATCTCGGTATCGGAATTCCGATACCGCAAGTATCGGCCGATACCCGATACTTGCGGTATCGGAATGCTCAACACTAATTATGACATCATCAGTTCATTATGACATCATCAAAATGATTATGACATCATCAGTACATTATGACATCATCAGTGCATTATGACATCATCAAAATGTTTATGACATCATCAGTTCATTATGACATCATCAGTTCATTATGACATCATCAGTTAATTATGACATCATCAGTTCATGATGACATCATCAAAATGATTATGACATCATCAGTTCATGATGACATCATCAAAATGATTATGACATCATCAGTTAATTATGACATCATCAGTTAATTATGACATCATCAAAATGATTATGACATCATCAGTTCATGATGACATCATCAAAATGATTATGACATCATCAGTTCATTATGACATCATCAGTTAATTATGACATCATCAAAATGATTATGACATCATCAGTTCATTATGACATCATCAAAATTATTATGACATCATCAGTCCATTATGACATCATCAAAATGATTATGACATAATCAGTTCATTATGACATCATCAGTCCATAATGACATCGTCAAAATGATTATGACATCATCAGTTCATTATGACATCATCAGTTCATTATGACATCATCAGTCCATTATGACATCATCAAAATGATTATGACATCATCAAAATGATTATGACATCATCAGTTCATTATGACATCATCAGTCCAATATGACATCATCAGTTCATGATGACATCATGAGCCCATTATGACATCATCAAAATGATTATGACATCATCAGTTCATGATGACATCATCAAAATGATTATGACATCATCAGTTCATTATGACATCATCAGTCCATTATGACATCATCAAAATGATTATGACATCATCAGTCCATTATGACATTATCAGTCCATTATGACATCATCAAAATGATTATGACATCATCAGTTCATTATTACATCATCAGGCTATTATGACATCATCAAAATGATTATGACATCATCAGTTCATTATGACATCAGTCCAATATGACATCATCAGTTCATGATGACATCATCAGCCCATTATGACATCATCAAAATGATTATGACATCATCAGTTAATTATGACATCATCAGTTCATGATGACATCATCAAAATGATTATGACATCATCAGTTCATTATGACATCATCAGTTAATTATGACATCATCAAAATGATTATGACATCAAAAGTTCATGATGACATCATCAAAATGATTATGACATTATCAGTTCATTATGACATCATCAGTTAATTATGACATCATCAAAATGATTATGACATCATCAGTTCATTATGACATCATCAAAATTATTATGACATCATCAGTCCATTATGACATCATCAAAATGATTATGACATAATCAGTTCATTATGACATCATCAGTCCATAATGACATCGTCAAAATGATTATGACATCATCAGTTCATTATGACATCATCAGTTCATTATGACATCATCAAAATGATTATGACATCATCAGTCCATTATGACATCATAGTCCATTATGACATCATCAAAATGATTATGACATCATCAGTTCATTATGACATCATCAAAATGATTATGACATCATCAGTTCATTATGACATCATCAGTTAATTATGACATCATCAAAATGATTATGACATCATCAGTTCATTATGACATCATCAAAATTATTATGACATCATCAGTCCATTATGACATCATCAAAATGATTATGACATAATCAGTTCATTATGACATCATCAGTCCATAATGACATCGTCAAAATGATTATGACATCATCAGTTCATTATGACATCATCAGTTCATTATGACATCAGTCCATTATGACATCATCAAAATGATTATGACATCATCAGTCCATTATGACATCATCAGTCCATTATGACATCATCAAAATGATTATGACATCATCAGTTCATTATGACATCATCAGGCTATTATGACATCATCAAAATGATAATGACATCATCAGTTCATTATGACATCATCAGTCCATAATGACATCGTCAAAATGATTATGACATCATCAGTTCATTATGACATCATCAAAATTATTATGACATCATCAGTCCATTATGACATCATCAAAATGATTATGACATAATCAGGTCATTCTGACATCATCAGTCCATAATGACATCGTCAAAATGATTATGACATCATCAGTTCATTATGACATCATCAGTTCATTATGACATCATCAGTCCATTATGACATCATCAAAATGATTATGACATCATCAGTCCATTATGACATCATCAGTCCATTATGACATCATCAAAATGATTATGACATCATCAAAATGATTATGACATCATCAGTTCATTATTACATCATCAGGCTATTATGACATCATCAAAATGATTATGACATCATCAGTTCATTATGACATCATCAGTTCATTATGACATCATCAGTCCATTATGACATCATCAGTTCATTATGACATCATCAGTCCATTATGACATCATCAAAATGATTATGACATCATCAGTTCATGATGACATCATCAAAATGATTATGACATCATCAGTTCATGATGACATCATCAAAATGATTATGACATCATCAGTTCATTATGACATCATCAGTTCATTATGACATCATCAAAATTATTATGACATCATCAGTCCATTATGACATCATCAGTTCATTATGACATCATCAGTCCATTATGACATCATCAAAATGATTATGACATCATCAGTTCATGATGACATCATCAAAATGATTATGACATCATCAGTTCATGATGACATCATCAAAATGATTATGACATCATCAGTTCATTATGACATCATCAAAATGATTATGACATCATCAGTTCATTATGACATCATCAGTTAATTATGACATCATCAAAATGATTATGACATTATCAGTTCATGATGACATCATCAAAATGATTATGACATCATCAGTTCATTATGACATCAGTTAATTATGACATCATCAAAATGATTATGACATCATCAGTTCATTATGACATCATCAAAATGATTATGACATCATCAGTTCATTATGGCATCATCAGTTAATTATGACATCATCAAAATGATTATGACATCATCAGTTCATGATGACATCATCAAAATGATTATGACATCATCAGTTCATTATGACATCATCAGTTAATTATGACATCATCAAAATGATTATGACATCATCAGTTCATTATGACATCATCAAAATTATTATGACATCATCAGTCCATTATGACATCATCAAAATGATTATGACATAATCAGTTCATTATGACATCATCAGTCCATAATGACATCGTCAAAATGATTATGACATCATCAGTTCATTATGACATCATCAGTCCATTATGACATCATCAAAATGATTATGACATCATCAGTCCATTATGACATCAGTCCATTATGACATCATCAAAATGATTATGACATCATCAGTTCATTATGACATCATCAGGCTATTATGACATCATCAAAATGATTATGACATCATCAGTTCATTATGACATCACCAAAATTATTATGACATCATCAGTCCATTATGACATCATCAAAATGATAATGACATCATCAGTTCATTATGACATCATCAGTCCATAATGACATCGTCAAAATGATTATGACATCATCAGTTCATTATGACATCATCAAAATTATTATGACATCATCAGTCCATTATGACATCATCAAAATGATTATGACATAATCAGTTCATTATGACATCATCAGTCCATAATGACATCGTCAAAATGATTATGACATCATCAGTTCATTATGACATCATCAGTTCATTATGACATCATCAGTCCATTATGACATCATCAAAATGATTATGACATCATCAGTCCATTATGACATCATCAGTCCATTATGACATCATCAAAATGATTATGACATCATCAGTTCATTATTACATCATCAGGCTATTATGACATCATCAAAATGATTATGACATCATCAGTTCATTATGACATCATCAGTTCATTATGACATCATCAGTCCATTATGACATCATCAGTTCATTATGACATCATCAGTCCATTATGACATCATCAAAATGATTATGACATCATCAGTTCATTATGACATCATCAGTCCAATATGACATCATCAGTTCATGATGACATCATCAGCCCATTATGACATCATCAAAATGATTATGACATCATCAGTTAATTATGACATCATCAGTTCATGATGACATCATCAAAATGATTATGACATCATCAGTTCATGATGACATCATCAAAATGATTATGACATCATCAGTTCATTATGACATCATCAGTTAATTATGACATCATCAAAATGATTATGACATCATCAGTTCATTATGACATCATCAAAATGATTATGACATCATCAGTTCATTATGACATCATCAGTTAATTATGACATCATCAAAATGATTATGACATCATCAGTTCATGATGACATCATCAAAATGATTATGACATCATCAGTTCATTATGACATCATCAGTTAATTATGACATCAAAATGATTATGACATCATCAGTTCATTATGACATCATCAAAATGATTATGACATCATCAGTCCATTATGACATCATCAAAATGATTATGACATAATCAGTTCATTATGACATCATCAGTCCATAATGACATCGTCAAAATGATTATGACATCATCAGTTCATTATGACATCATCAGTTCATTATGACATCATCAGTCCATTATGACATCATCAAAATGATTATGACATCATCAGTCCATTATGACATCATCAGTTCATTATGACATCATCAAAATGATTATGACATCATCAGTTCATTATGACATCATCAGGCTATTATGACATCATCAAAATGATTATGACATCATCAGTTCATGATGACATCATCAAAATGATTATGACATCATCAGTTCATTATGACATCATCAGTTAATTATGACATCAAAATGATTATGACATCATCAGTTCATTATGACATCATCAAAATTATTATGACATCATCAGTCCATTATGACATCATCAAAATGATTATGACATAATCAGTTCATTATGACATCATCAGTCCATAATGACATCGTCAAAATGATTATGACATCATCAGTTCATTATGACATCATCAGTTCATTATGACATCATCAGTCCATTATGACATCATCAAAATGATTATGACATCATCAGTCCATTATGACATCATCAGTTCATTATGACATCATCAAAATGATTATGACATCATCAGTTCATTATTACATCATCAGGCTATTATGACATCATCAAAATGATTATGACATCATCAGTTCATTATGACATCATCAGTTCATTATGACATCATCAGTCCATTATGACATCATCAGTTCATTATGACATCATCAGTCCATTATGACATCATCAAAATGATTATGACATCATCAGTTCATTATGACATCATCAGTCCAATATGACATCATCAGTTCATGATGACATCATCAGCCCATTATGACATCATCAAAATGATTATGACATCAGTTAATTATGACATCATCAGTTCATGATGACATCATCAAAATTATTATGACATCATCAGTTCATGATGACATCATCAAAATGATTATGACATCATCAGTTCATTATGACATCATCAGTTAATTATGACATCATCAAAATGATTATGACATCATCAGTTCATGATGACATCATCAAAATGATTATGACATCATCAGTTCATTATGACATCATCAGTTCATTATGACATCATCAAAATGATTATGACATCATCAGTTCATTATGACATCATCAAAATTATTATGACATCATCAGTCCATTATGACATCATCAAAATGATTATGACATAATCAGTTCATTATGACATCATCAGTTAATTATGACATCATCAAAATGATTATGACATCATCAGTTCATTATGACATCATCAAAATTATTATGACATCATCAGTCCATTATGACATCATCAAAATGATTATGACATAATCAGTTCATTATGACATCATCAGTCCATAATGACATTGTCAAAATGATTATGACATCATCAGTTCATTATGACATCATCAGTTCATTATGACATCATCAGTCCATTATGACATCATCAAAATGATTATGACATAATCAGTTCATTATGACATCATCAGTCCATAATGACATCGTCAAAATGATTATGACATCATCAGTTCATTATGACATCATCAGTTCATTATGACATCATCAGTCCAATATGACATCATCAGTTCATGATGACATCATGAGCCCATTATGACATCATCAAAATGATTATGACATCATCAGTTCATGATGACATCATCAAAATGATTATGACATCATCAGTTCATTATGACATCATCAGTTCATTATGACATCACCAAAATTATTATGACATCATCAGTCCATTATGACATCATCAAAATGATAATGACATCATCAGTTCATTATGACATCATCAGTCCATAATGACATCGTCAAAATGATTATGACATCATCAGTTCATTATGACATCATCAAAATTATTATGACATCATCAGTCCATTATGACATCATCAAAATGATTATGACATAATCAGTTCATTATGACATCATCAGTCCATAATGACATCGTCAAAATGATTATGACATCATCAGTTCATTATGACATCATCAGTTCATTATGACATCATCAGTCCATTATGACATCATCCAAATGATTATGGCATCATCAGTCCATTATGACATCATCAGTCCATTATGACATCATCAAAATGATTATGACATCATCAGTTCATTATTACATCATCAGGCTATTATGACATCATCAAAATGATTATGACATCATCAGTTCATTATGACATCATCAGTTCATTATGACATCATCAGTCCATTATGACATCATCAGTTCATTATGACATCATCAGTCCATTATGACATCATCAAAATGATTATGACATCATCAGTTCATTATGACATCATCAGTCCAATATGACATCAGTTCATGATGACATCATCAGCCCATTATGACATCATCAAAATGATTATGACATAATCAGTTCATTATGACATCATCAGTCCATAATGACATCGTCAAAATGATTATGACATCATCAGTTCATTATGACATCATCAGTCCATTATGACATCATCAAAATGATTATGACATCATCAGTCCATTATGACATTATCAGTCCATTATGACATCATCAAAATGATTATGACATCATCAGTTCATTATTACATCATCAGGCTATTATGACATCATCAAAATGATTATGACATCATCAGTTCATTATGACATCATCAGTCCAATATGACATCATCAGTTCATGATGACATCATCAGCCCATTATGACATCATCAAAATGATTATGACATCATCAGTTAATTATGACATCATCAGTTCATGATGACATCATCAAAATGATTATGACATCATCAGTTCATTATGACATCATCAGTTCATTATGACATCATCAGTCCATAATGACATCGTCAAAATGATTATGACATCATCAGTTCATTATGACATCATCAGTTCATTATGGCATCATCAGTCCATTATGACATCATCAAAATGATTATGACATCATCAGTCCATTATGACATCATCAGTCCATTATGACATCATCAAAATGATTATGACATCATCAGTTCATTATGACATCATCAGGCTATTATGACATCATCAAAATGAATATGACATCATCAGTTCATTATGACATCACCAAAATTATTATGACATCATCAGTCCATTATGACATCATCAAAATGATAATGACATCATCAGTTCATTATGACATCATCAGTCCATAATGACATCGTCAAAATGATTATGACATCATCAGTTCATTATGACATCATCAAAATTATTATGACATCATCAGTCCATTATGACATCATCAGTCCATTATGACATCATCAAAATGATTATGACATCATCAGTTCATTATGACATCATCAGTCCATTATGACATCATCAAAATGATTATGACATCATCAGTTCATTATGACATCATCAGGCTATTATGACATCATCAAAATGATTATGACATCATCAGTCCATAATGACATCGTCAAAATGATTATGACATCATCAGTTCATTATGACATCATCAGTCCATTATGACATCATCAAAATGATTATGACATCATCAGTTCATTATTACATCATCAGGCTATTATGACATCATCAAAATGATTATGACATCATCAGTTCATTATGACATCATCAGTCCAATATGACATCATCAGTTCATGATGACATCATCAGCCCATTATGACATCATCAAAATGATTATGACATCATCAGTTAATTATGACATCATCAGTTCATGATGACATCATCAAAATGATTATGACATCATCAGTTCATTATGACATCATCAGTTAATTATGACATCATCAAAATGATTATGACATCATCAGTTCATTATGACATCATCAAAATTATTATGACATCATCAGTCCATTATGACATCATCAAAATGATTATGACATAATCAGTTCATTATGACATCATCAGTCCATAATGACATCGTCAAAATGATTATGACATCATCAGTTCATTATGACATCATCAGTTCATTATGACATCATCAAAATGATTATGACATCATCAGTCCATTATGACATCATAGTCCATTATGACATCATCAAAATGATTATGACATCATCAGTTCATTATGACATCATCAGGCTATTATGACATCATCAAAATGATTATGACATCATCAGTTCATTATGACATCATCAAAATGATTATGACATCATCAGTTCATTATGACATCATCAGTTAATTATGACATCATCAAAATGATTATGACATCATCAGTTCAGGATGACATCATCAAAATGATTATGACATCATCAGTTCATTATGACATCATCAGTTAATTATGACATCATCAAAATGATTATGACATCATCAGTTTATTATGACATCATCAAAATTATTATGACATCATCAGTCCATTATGACATCATCAAAATGATTATGACATAATCAGTTCATTATGACATCATCAGTCCATAATGACATCGTCAAAATGATTATGACATCATCAGTTCATTATGACATCATCAGTTCATTATGACATCATCAGTCCATTATGACATCATCAAAATGATTATGACATCATCAGTCCATTATGACATCATCAGTCCATTATGACATCATCAAAATGATTATGACATCATCAGTTCATTATGACATCATCAGGCTATTATGACATCATCAAAATGATTATGACATCATCAGTTCATTATGACATCACCAAAATTATTATGACATCATCAGTCCATTATGACATCATCAAAATGATAATGACATCATCAGTTCATTATGACATCATCAAAATTATTATGACATCATCAGTCCATTATGACATCATCAAAATGATTATGACATAATCAGTTCATTCTGACATCATCAGTCCATAATGACATCGTCAAAATGATTATGACATCATCAGTTCATTATGACATCATCAGTTCATTATGACATCATCAGTCCATTATGACATCATCAAAATGATTATGACATCATCAGTCCATTATGACATCATCAGTCCATTATGACATCATCAAAATGATTATGACATCATCAGTTCATTATTACATCATCAGGCTATTATGACATCATCAAAATGATTATGACATCATCAGTTCATTATGACATCATCAGTTCATTATGACATCATCAGTCCATTATGACATCATCAGTTCATTATGACATCATCAGTCCATTATGACATCATCAAAATGATTATGACATCATCAGTTCATTATGACATCATCAGTCCAATATGACATCATCAGTTCATGATGACATCATCAGCCCATTATGACATCATCAAAATGATTATGACATCATCAGTTAATTATGACATCATCAGTTCATGATGACATCATCAAAATGATTATGACATCATCAGTTCATGATGACATCATCAAAATGATTATGACATCATCAGTTCATTATGACATCATCAGTTAATTATGACATCATCAAAATGATTATGACATCATCAGTTCATTATGACATCATCAAAATGATTATGACATCATCAGTTCATTATGACATCATCAGTTAATTATGACATCATCAAAATGATTATGACATAATCAGTTCATTATGACATCATCAGTCCATAATGACATCGTCAAAATGATTATGACATCATCAGTTCATTATGACATCATCAGTTCATTATGACATCATCAGTTCATTATGACATCATCAGTCCATTATGACATCATCAAAATGATTATGACATCATCAGTCCATTATGACATCATCAGTCCATTATGACATCATCAAAATGATTATGACATCATCAGTTCATTATGACATCATCAGGCTATTATGACATCATCAAAATGATTATGACATCATCAGTTCATTATGACATCACCAAAATTATTATGACATCATCAGTCCATTATGACATCATCAAAATGATAATGACATCATCAGTTCATTATGACATCATCAGTCCATAATGACATCGTCAAAATGATTATGACATCATCAGTTCATTATGACATCATCAAAATTATTATGACATCATCAGTCCATTATGACATCATCAAAATGATTATGACATAATCAGTTCATTCTGACATCATCAGTCCATAATGACATCGTCAAAATGATTATGACATCATCAGTTCATTATGACATCATCAGTTCATTATGACATCATCAGTCCATTATGACATCATCAGTCCATTATGACATCATCAGTCCATTATGACATCATCAAAATGATTATGACATCATCAGTTCATTATGACATCATCAGTTAATTATGACATCATCAAAATGATTATGACATCATCAGTTCATTATGACATCATCAAAATTATTATGACATCATCAGTCCATTATGACATCATCAAAATGATTATGACATAATCAGTTCATTATGACATCATCAGTCCATAATGACATCGTCAAAATGATTATGACATCATCAGTTCATTATGACATCATCAGTTCATTATGACATCATCAAAATGATTATGACATCATCAGTCCATTATGACATCATAGTCCATTATGACATCATCAAAATGATTATGACATCATCAGTTCATTATGACATCATCAGGCTATTATGACATCATCAAAATGATTATGACATCATCAGTTCATTATGACATCATCAAAATGATTATGACATCATCAGTTCATTATGACATCATCAGTTAATTATGACATCATCAAAATGATTATGACATCATCAGTTCAGGATGACATCATCAAAATGATTATGACATCATCAGTTCATTATGACATCATCAGTTAATTATGACATCATCAAAATGATTATGACATCATCAGTTTATTATGACATCATCAAAATTATTATGACATCATCAGTCCATTATGACATCATCAAAATGATTATGACATAATCAGTTCATTATGACATCATCAGTCCATAATGACATCGTCAAAATGATTATGACATCATCAGTTCATTATGACATCATCAGTTCATTATGACATCATCAGTCCATTATGACATCATCAAAATGATTATGACATCATCAGTCCATTATGACATCATCAGTCCATTATGACATCATCAAAATGATTATGACATCATCAGTTCATTATGACATCATCAGGCTATTATGACATCATCAAAATGATTATGACATCATCAGTTCATTATGACATCACCAAAATTATTATGACATCATCAGTCCATTATGACATCATCAAAATGATAATGACATCATCAGTTCATTATGACATCATCAAAATTATTATGACATCATCAGTCCATTATGACATCATCAAAATGATTATGACATAATCAGTTCATTCTGACATCATCAGTCCATAATGACATCGTCAAAATGATTATGACATCATCAGTTCATTATGACATCATCAGTTCATTATGACATCATCAGTCCATTATGACATCATCAAAATGATTATGACATCATCAGTCCATTATGACATCATCAGTCCATTATGACATCATCAAAATGATTATGACATCATCAGTTCATTATTACATCATCAGGCTATTATGACATCATCAAAATGATTATGACATCATCAGTTCATTATGACATCATCAGTTCATTATGACATCATCAGTCCATTATGACATCATCAGTTCATTATGACATCATCAGTCCATTATGACATCATCAAAATGATTATGACATCATCAGTTCATTATGACATCATCAGTCCAATATGACATCATCAGTTCATGATGACATCATCAGCCCATTATGACATCATCAAAATGATTATGACATCATCAGTTAATTATGACATCATCAGTTCATGATGACATCATCAAAATGATTATGACATCATCAGTTCATGATGACATCATCAAAATGATTATGACATCATCAGTTCATTATGACATCATCAGTTAATTATGACATCATCAAAATGATTATGACATCATCAGTTCATTATGACATCATCAAAATGATTATGACATCATCAGTTCATTATGACATCATCAGTTAATTATGACATCATCAAAATGATTATGACATAATCAGTTCATTATGACATCATCAGTCCATAATGACATCGTCAAAATGATTATGACATCATCAGTTCATTATGACATCATCAGTTCATTATGACATCATCAGTTCATTATGACATCATCAGTCCATTATGACATCATCAAAATGATTATGACATCATCAGTCCATTATGACATCATCAGTCCATTATGACATCATCAAAATGATTATGACATCATCAGTTCATTATGACATCATCAGGCTATTATGACATCATCAAAATGATTATGACATCATCAGTTCATTATGACATCACCAAAATTATTATGACATCATCAGTCCATTATGACATCATCAAAATGATAATGACATCATCAGTTCATTATGACATCATCAGTCCATAATGACATCGTCAAAATGATTATGACATCATCAGTTCATTATGACATCATCAAAATTATTATGACATCATCAGTCCATTATGACATCATCAAAATGATTATGACATAATCAGTTCATTCTGACATCATCAGTCCATAATGACATCGTCAAAATGATTATGACATCATCAGTTCATTATGACATCATCAGTTCATTATGACATCATCAGTCCATTATGACATCATCAGTCCATTATGACATCATCAGTCCATTATGACATCATCAAAATGATTATGACATCATCAGTTCATTATGACATCATCAGTTCATTATGACATCATCAGTCCATTATGACATCATCAGTTCATTATGACATCATCAGTCCATTATGACATCATCAGTTCATTATGACATCATCAGTCCATTATGACATCATCAAAATGATTATGACATCATCAGTTCATTATGACATCATCAGTCCAATATGACATCATCAGTTCATGATGACATCATCAGTCCATTATGACATCATCAGTTCATTATGACATCATCAGTCCATTATGACATCATCAAAATGATTATGACATCATCAGTTAATTATGACATCATCAGTTCATGATGACATCATCAAAATGATTATGACATCATCAGTTCATGATGACATCATCAAAATGATTATGACATCATCAGTTCATTATGACATCATCAGTTCATTATGACATCATCAAAATGATTATGACATCATCAGTTCATTATGACATCATCAAAATGATTATGACATCATCAGTTCATTATGACATCATCAGTTAATTATGACATCATCAAAATGATTATGACATCATCAGTTCATGATGACATCATCAAAATGATTATGACATCATCAGTTCATTATGACATCATCAGTTAATTATGACATCATCAAAATGATTATGACATCATCAGTTCATTATGACATCATCAAAATGATTATGACATCATCAGTTCATTATGGCATCATCAGTTAATTATGACATCATCAAAATGATTATGACATCATCAGTTCATGATGACATCATCAAAATGATTATGACATCATCAGTTCATTATGACATCATCAGTTAATTATGACATCATCAAAATGATTATGACATCATCAGTTCATTATGACATCATCAAAATTATTATGACATCATCAGTCCATTATGACATCATCAAAATGATTATGACATAATCAGTTCATTATGACATCATCAGTCCATAATGACATCGTCAAAATGATTATGACATCATCAGTTCATTATGACATCATCAGTTCATTATGACATCATCAGTCCATTATGACATCATCAAAATGATTATGACATCATCAGTCCATTATGGCATCATCAGTCCATTATGACATCATCAAAATGATTATGACATCATCAGTTCATTATGACATCATCAAAATGATTATGACATCATCAGTTCATTATGACATCACCAAAATTATTATGACATCATCAGTCCATTATGACATCATCAAAATGATAATGACATCATCAGTTCATTATGACATCATCAGTCCATAATGACATCGTCAAAATGATTATGACATCATCAGTTCATTATGACATCATCAAAATTATTATGACATCATCAGTCCATTATGACATCATCAAAATGATTATGACATAATCAGTTCATTATGACATCATCAGTCCATAATGACATCGTCAAAATGATTATGACATCATCAGTTCATTATGACATCATCAGGCTATTATGACATCATCAAAATGATTATGACATCATCAGTTCATTATGACATCATCAGTTCATTATGACATCATCAGTCCATTATGACATCATCAGTTCATTATGACATCATCAGTTCATTATGACATCATCAGTCCATTATGACATCATCAAAATGATTATGACATCATCAGTTCATTATGACATCATCAGTCCAATATGACATCATCAGTTCATGATGACATCATCAGCCCATTATGACATCATCAAAATGATTATGACATCATCAGTTAATTATGACATCATCAGTTCATGATGACATCATCAAAATGATTATGACATCATCAGTTCATGATGACATCATCAAAATGATTATGACATCATCAGTTCATTATGACATCATCAGTTAATTATGACATCATCAAAATGATTATGACATCATCAGTTCATTATGACATCATCAAAATGATTATGACATCATCAGTTCATTATGACATCATCAGTTAATTATGACATCATCAAAATGATTATGACATCAGTTCATGATGACATCATCAAAATGATTATGACATCATCAGTTCATTATGACATCATCAGTTAATTATGACATCATCAAAATGATTATGACATCATCAGTTCATTATGACATCAAAATGATTATGACATCATCAGTTCATTATGGCATCATCAGTTAATTATGACATCATCAAAATGATTATGACATCATCAGTTCATGATGACATCATCAAAATGATTATGACATCATCAGTTCATTATGACATCATCAGTTAATTATGACATCATCAAAATGATTATGACATCATCAGTTCATTATGACATCATCAAAATTATTATGACATCAGTCCATTATGACATCATCAAAATGATTATGACATAATCAGTTCATTATGACATCATCAGTCCATAATGACATCGTCAAAATGATTATGACATTATCAGCTCATTATGACATCATCAGTTCATTATGACATCATCAGTCCATTATGACATCATCAGTTAATTATGACATCATCAAAATGATTATGACATCATCAGTTCATTATGACATCAAAATGATTATGACATCATCGGTTCATTATGGCATCATCAGTTAATTATGACATCATCAAAATGATTATGACATCATCAGTTCATGATGACATCATCAAAATGATTATGACATCATCAGTTCATTATGACATCATCAGTTAATTATGACATCATCAAAATGATTATGACATCATCAGTTCATTATGACATCATCAAAATTATTATGACATCAGTCCATTATGACATCATCAAAATGATTATGACATAATCAGTTCATTATGACATCATCAGTCCATAATGACATCGTCAAAATGATTATGACATCATCAGCTCATTATGACATCATCAGTTCATTATGACATCATCAGTCCATTATGACATCATCAAAATGATTATGACATCATCAGTCCATTATGACATCATCAGTCCATTATGACATCATCAAAATGATTATGACATCATCAGTTCATTATGACATCATCAGGCTATTATGACATCATCAAAATGATTATGACATCATCAGTTCATTATGACATCACCAAAATTATTATGACATCATCAGTCCATTATGACATCATCAAAATGATAATGACATCATCAGTTCATTATGACATCATCAGTCCATAATGACATCGTCAAAATGATTATGACATCATCAGTTCATTATGACATCATCAAAATTATTATGACATCATCAGTCCATTATGACATCATCAAAATGATTATGACATAATCAGTTCATTATGACATCATCAGTCTATAATGACATCGTCAAAATGATTATGACATCATCAGTTCATTATGACATCATCAGTCCATTATGACATCATCAAAATGATTATGACATCATCAGTTCATTATGACATCATCAGTCCATTATGACATCATCAAAATGATTATGACATCATCAGTTCATTATTACATCATCAGGCTATTATGACATCATCAAAATGATTATGACATCATCAGTTCATTATGACATCATCAGTTCATTATGACATCAGTCCATTATGACATCATCAGTTCATTATGACATCAGTCCATTATGACATCATCAAAATGATTATGACATCATCAGTTCATTATGACATCATCAGTCCAATATGACATCATCAGTTCATGATGACATCATCAGCCGATTATGACATCATCAAAATGATTATGACATCATCAGTTAATTATGACATCATCAGTTCATGATGACATCAAAATGATTATGACATCATCAGTTCATGATGACATCATCAAAATGATTATGACATCATCAGTTCATTATGACATCATCAGTTAATTATGACATCATCAAAATGATTATGACATCATCAGTTCATGATGACATCATCAAAATGATTATGACATCATCTGTTCATTATGACATCATCAGTTCATTATGACATCATCAAAATGATTATGACATCATCAGTTCATTATGACATCATCAAAATTATTATGACATCATCAGTCCATTATGACATCATCAAAATGATTATGACATAATCAGTTCATTATGACATCATCAAAATGATTATGACATCATCAGTCCATTATGACATCATCAAAATGATTATGACATAATCAGTTCATTCTGACATCATCAGTCCATAATGACATCGTCAAAATGATTATGACATCATCAGTTCATTATGACATCATCAGTTCATTATGACATCATCAGTCCATTATGACATCATCAAAATGATTATGACATCATCAGTCCATTATGACATCATCAGTCCATTATGACATCATCAAAATGATTATGACATCATCAGTTCATTATTACATCATCAGGCTATTATGACATCATCAAAATGATTATGACATCATCAGTTCATTATGACATCATCAGTTCATTATGACATCATCAGTCCATTATGACATCATCAGTTCATTATGACATCATCAGTCCATTATGACATCATCAAAATGATTATGACATCATCAGTTCATTATGACATCATCAGTCCAATATGACATCATCAGTTCATGATGACATCATCAGCCCATTATGACATCATCAAAATGATTATGACATCATCAGTTAATTATGACATCATCAGTTCATGATGACATCATCAAAATGATTATGACATCATCAGTTCATGATGACATCATCAAAATGATTATGACATCATCAGTTCATTATGACATCATCAGTTAATTATGACATCATCAAAATGATTATGACATCATCAGTTCATTATGACATCATCAAAATGATTATGACATCATCAGTTCATTATGACATCATCAGTTAATTATGACATCATCAAAATGATTATGACATAATCAGTTCATTATGACATCATCAGTCCATAATGACATCGTCAAAATGATTATGACATCATCAGTTCATTATGACATCATCAGTTCATTATGACATCATCAGTCCATTATGACATCATCAAAATGATTATGACATCATCAGTCCATTATGACATCATCAGTCCATTATGACATCATCAAAATGATTATGACATCATCACTTCATTATGACATCATCAGGCTATTATGACATCATCA
Source organism: Ranitomeya imitator (assembly GCF_032444005.1). Taxonomy (NCBI): domain Eukaryota; kingdom Metazoa; phylum Chordata; class Amphibia; order Anura; family Dendrobatidae; genus Ranitomeya; species Ranitomeya imitator. Next base: position 915,295,319 of record NC_091282.1, on the reverse strand, counting down.
AAATGATTATGACATCATCAGTTCATTATGACATCACCAAAATTATTATGACATCATCAGTCCATTATGACATCATCAAAATGATAATGACATCATCAGTTCATTATGACATCATCAGTCCATAATGACATCGTCAAAATGATTATGACATCATCAGTTCATTATGACATCATCAAAATTATTATGACATCATCAGTCCATTATGACATCATCAAAATGATTATGACATAATCAGTTCATTCTGACATCATCAGTCCATAATGACATCGTCAAAATGATTATGACATCATCAGTTCATTATGACATCATCAGTTCATTATGACATCATCAGTCCATTATGACATCATCAGTCCATTATGACATCATCAGTCCATTATGACATCATCAAAATGATTATGACATCATCAGTTCATTATGACATCATCAGTTCATTATGACATCATCAGTCCATTATGACATCATCAGTTCATTATGACATCATCAGTCCATTATGACATCATCAGTTCATTATGACATCATCAGTCCATTATGACATCATCAAAATGATTATGACATCATCAGTTCATTATGACATCATCAGTCCAATATGACATCATCAGTTCATGATGACATCATCAGTCCATTATGACATCATCAGTTCATTATGACATCATCAGTCCATTATGACATCATCAAAATGATTATGACATCATCAGTTAATTATGACATCATCAGTTCATGATGACATCATCAAAATGATTATGACATCATCAGTTCATGATGACATCATCAAAATGATTATGACATCATCAGTTCATTATGACATCATCAGTTAATTATGACATCATCAAAATGATTATGACATCATCAGTTCATTATGACATCATCAAAATGATTATGACATCATCAGTTCATTATGACATCATCAGTTAATTATGACATCATCAAAATGATTATGACATCATCAGTTCATGATGACATCATCAAAATGATTATGACATCATCAGTTCATTATGACATCATCAGTTAATTATGACATCATCAAAATGATTATGACATCATCAGTTCATTATGACATCATCAAAATGATTATGACATCATCAGTTCATTATGGCATCATCAGTTAATTATGACATCATCAAAATGATTATGACATCATCAGTTCATGATGACATCATCAAAATGATTATGACATCATCAGTTCATTATGACATCATCAGTTAATTATGACATCATCAAAATGATTATGACATCATCAGTTCATTATGACATCATCAAAATTATTATGACATCATCAGTCCATTATGACATCATCAAAATGATTATGACATAAACAGTTCATTATGACATCATCAGTCCATAATGACATCGTCAAAATGATTATGACATCATCAGTTCATTATGACATCATCAGTTCATTATGACATCATCAGTCCATTATGGCATCATCAGTCCATTATGACATCATCAAAATGATTATGACATCATCAGTTCATTATGACATCATCAAAATGATTATGACATCATCAGTTCATTATGACATCACCAAAATTATTATGACATCATCAGTCCATTATGACATCATCAAAATGATAATGACATCATCAGTTCATTATGACATCATCAGTCCATAATGACATCGTCAAAATGATTATGACATCATCAGTTCATTATGACATCATCAAAATTATTATGACATCATCAGTCCATTATGACATCATCAAAATGATTATGACATAATCAGTTCATTATGACATCATCAGTCCATAATGACATCGTCAAAATGATTATGATATCATCAGTTCATTATGACATCATCAGGCTATTATGACATCATCAAAATGATTATGACATCATCAGTTCATTATGACATCATCAGTTCATTATGACATCATCAGTCCATTATGACATCATCAGTTCATTATGACATCATCAGTTCATTATGACATCATCAGTCCATTATGACATCATCAAAATGATTATGACATCATCAGTTCATTATGACATCATCAGTCCAATATGACATCATCAGTTCATGATGACATCATCAGCCCATTATGACATCATCAAAATGATTATGACATCATCAGTTAATTATGACATCATCAGTTCATGATGACATCATCAAAATGATTATGACATCATCAGTTCATTATGACATCATCAGTTAATTATGACATCATCAAAATGATTATGACATCATCAGTTCATTATGACATCATCAGTTAATTATGACATCATCAAAATGATTATGACATCATCAGTTCATTATGACATCATCAAAATGATTATGACATCATCAGTTCATTATGACATCATCAGTTAATTATGACATCATCAAAATGATTATGACATCAGTTCATGATGACATCATCAAAATGATTATGACATCATCAGTTCATTATGACATCATCAGTTAATTATGACATCATCAAAATGATTATGACATCATCAGTTCATTATGACATCAAAATGATTATGACATCATCAGTTCATTATGGCATCATCAGTTAACCCCTTAAGCCCCGAGGGTGGTTTGCACGTTAATGACCGGGCCAATTTTTACAATTCTGACCACTGTCCCTTTATGAGGTTATAACTCTGGAACGCTTCAACGGATCTTGGCGATTCTGACATTGTTTTCTCGTGACATATTGTACTTCATTTTAGTAGTAACATTTATTCGATATAACTTGCGTTTATTTGTGAAAAAAACGGAAATTTGGCGAAAATTTTGAAAATTTCGCAATTTTCCAACTTTAAATTTTTATGCCCTTAAATCACAGAGATATGTCACGCAAAATACTTAATAAGTAACATTTCCCACATGTCTCCTTTACATCAGCACAATTTTGGAACCAAAATTTTTTTTTGTTAGGGAGTTATAAGGGTTCAAAGTTGACCAGCAATTTCTCATTTTTACAACACCATTTTTTTTTAGGGACCACATCTCATTTGATGTCATTTTGAGGGGTCTATATGATAGAAAATACCCAAGTGTGACACCATTCTAAAAACTGCACCCCTCAAGGTGCTCAAAACCACATTCAAGAAGTTTATTAACCCTTCAGGGGTTTCACAGGAATTTTTGGAATGTTTAAATAAAAATGAATATTTAACTTTTTTTCACACAAAATTTATTTCAGCTCCAATTTGTTTTATTTTACCAAGGGTAACAGGATAAAATGGATGCCAAACATTGTTGTACAATCTGTACTGAGTACGCTGATACCCCATATGTGGGGGTAAACCACTGTTTGGGCGCATGGCAGAGCTCGGAAGGGAAGGAGCGCCATTTGACTTTTAAATGCAAAATTGACAGGAATTGAGATGGGACACCATGTTGCGTTTGGAGAGCCACTGATGTGCCTAAACATTGAAACCCCCCACAAGTGACACCATTTTGGAAAGTAGACACCCTAAGGAACTCATCTAGATGTGTGGTGACCACTTTGACCCACCAATTGCTTCACAGAAGTTTATAATGCAGAGCCGTAAAAATAAAAAATCATATTTTTTCACAAAAATGATCTTTTCGCCCCCAATTTTTTATTTTCCCAAGAGTAAGAGAAGAAATTGAACCTCAAAAATTGTTGGCCAATTTGTCCTGAGTACGCTGATACCCCGTATATGGGTGTAAACCATTGTTTGGGCGTATGGCAGAGCTCGGAAGGGAAGGAGCGCCATTTTACTTTTCAATGCAAAATTGACTGGAATTGAGATGGGATGCCATGTTGCGTTTGGAGAGCCCCTGATGTGCCTAAACATTGAAATCCCCACAAGTGACACCATTTTGGAAAGTAGACCCCTTAAGGAACTTATCTAGAGGTGTGGTGAGCACTTTGACCCAACAAGTGCTTCACAGAAGTTTATAATGCAGAGCCGTAAAAATAAAAAATCATATTTTTTCACAAAAATAATCTTTTCGCCACCAATTTTTTATTTTCCCAAGGGTAAGAGAAGAAATTAGACCACAAAAGTTGTTGTGCAATTTGTCCTGAGTGCGACGATACCCCATATGTGGGGGTAAACCACTGTTTGGGCGCATGGCAGAGCTCGGAAGGAAAGGAGCGCCATTTGACTTTTCAATGCAAAATTGACTGGAATTGAGATGGGACGCCATGTTGCGTTTGGAGAGCCCCTGATGTGCCTAAACATTGGAACCCCTCACAAGTGACACCATTTTGAAAAGTAGACCCCTTAAGGAACTTATCTAGATGTGTGGTGAGCACTTTGACCCAACAAGTGCTTCACAGAAGTTTATAATGCAGAGCCGTAAAAATAAAAAATCTTATTTTTTCACAAAAATGATCTTTTCGCCCCCAATTTTTTATTTTCCCAAGGGTAAGAGAAGAAATTAGACCACAAAAATTGTTGTGCAATTTGTCCTGAGTGCGACGATACCCCATATGTGGGGGTAAACCACTTTTTGGGTGCATAGCAGAGCTCGGAAGGGAAGGAGCGCCATTTGACTTTTCAATGCAAAATTGACTGGAATTAAGATGGGACGCCATGTTGGTTTGGAGAGCCCCTGATGTGCCTAAACATTAAAAACCCCCACAAGTGACACCATTTTGGAAACTAGACCCTCTAAGGAACTTATCTAGATGTGTTTTGAGAGCTTTGAACCCCCAAGTGTTTCACTACAGTTTATAACGCAGAGCTGTTAAAATAAATTTATTTTTTTTTCGCAAAAATTTTTTAGCCCCCAGTTTTGTATTTTCACAAGGGTAACATAATAAATTGGACCCCAAAAGTTGTTGTCCAATTTGTCCTGAGTACGCTGATACCCCATATGTGGGGGGGAACCACTGTTTGGGCGCATGGCAGAGCTCGGAAGGGAAGGAGCGCCATTTGGAATGCAGACTTAGATGGATTGGTCTGCAGGAGTCACGTTGCATTTGCAGAGCCCCTGATGTACCCAAACAGTACAAACCCCCCACAAGTGACCCCATATTAGAAACTAGACCTCCCATGGAACTTATCTAGATGTGTTGTGAGAACTTTGAACCCCTAAGTGTTTCACTACAGTTTATAACGCAGACCCGTGAAAATAAAAATTCTTTTTTTTTTCACAAAAATGATTTTTTAGCCCCCAGCTTTGTATTTTTACAAGGGTAACAGAATAAATTGGACCCCAAAAGTTGTTGTTCAATTTGTCCTGAGTACGCTGATACCCCATATGTGGGGGGGAACCACTGTTTGGGCTCATGGCAGAGCTCGGAAGGGAAGGAGCGCCATTTGGAATGCAGACTTAGATGGATTGGTCTGCAGGCGTCACGTTGCATTTGCAGAGCCCCTGATGTACCCAAACAGTAGAAACCACCCACAAGTGACCCCATATTGGAAACTAGACCTCCCATGGAACTTATCTAGATGTGTTGTGAAAACTTTGAACCCCCAAGTGTTTCACTACAGTTTACAACGCAGAGCCGTGAAAATAAAAATCCTTTTTTTTCCCACAAAAATGATTTTTAGCCCCCCAAATTTTTATTTTCCCAAGGATAACAAGAGAACTTGGACCCAAAAAGTTGTTGTCCAATTTGTCTCGAGTACGCTGATACCCCATATGTTGGGGTAAACCCCTGTTTGGGCGCACGGGAGAGCTCGGAAGTGAAGGAGCACTGTTTTACTTTTTCAATGCAGAATTGGCTGGAATTGAGATCGGACGCCATGTCGCGTTTGGAGAGCCCCTGATGTGTCTAAACAGTGGAAACCCCCCAATTATAAATGAAACCCTAATCCAAACGCACCACTAACCCTAATCCCAACTGTAACCCTAACCACACACCTAACCCTGACACACCCCTAATTCTAATCCCAACCCTAATCCCAACCGTAAATGTAATCCAAACCCTAACCCTAGCCCCAACCCTAGCCCTAACCCTAACCCTAACCGGAAAATGGAAATAAATACATTTTTTTTAATTTTATTATTTTTCCCTAAGGCTAGGTTCACATTGCGTTAGGGAAATCCGTTTAGCACTAGCGGATTGCGCTAACACAATGTCTTTTTAGGTGTCGTGTTTAGTGGTCGCGTTAACGTCCCCGCTCTGGAAGATCGGGGATCGGACCTCGGGCGCGCCGCGGACGCTGCAAGCAGCGTCTGAGGCGCGCCACAAAAGAATGGCACCTTGCTAGCGCGAGCCGAAAATGGCACGCTCTAGCGATGCGCTACACCTGAAAATCACATTGCTGTCAATGGTTGTGCTAACGGACCCGTTGCACGGCGTTAATTGTGACATTTTCGCCGTGCAACGCTGTCCGTTAGCGTTAACCCATTAACGCAATGTGAACCTAGCCTAACTAAGGGGGTGATGAAGGGGGGTTTGATTTACTTTTATAGCGAGTTTTTTAGCGGATTTTTATGATTGGCAGCCGTCACACACTAAAAGACGCTTTTTATAGCAAAAAAGTTTTTGCGTCTCCACATTTTGAGACCTATAATTTTTCCATATTTTGGTCCACAGAGTCATGTGAGGTCTTGTTTTTTGCGGGACGAGTTGACGTTTTTATCGGTTACATTTTCGGACACGTGACAGTTTTTGATCGCTTTTTATTCCGATTTTTTTGTGAGGCAGAATGACCAAAAACCAGCTATTCATGAATTTCTTTTGGGGGAGGCGTTTATACCGTTCCGCGTTTGGTAAAATTGATGAAGCAGTTTTATTCTTCGGGTCAGTACGATTACAGCGACACCTCATTTATATCATTTTTTTTATGTTTTGGCGCTTTTATACGATAAAAGCTATTTTATAGAAAAAATAATTATTTTGGCATCGCTTTATTCAGAGGACTATAACTTTTTTATTTTTTTGGTTATGATGCTATATGGCGGCTCGTTTTTTGCGGGACAAGATGACGTTTTCAGAGGTAACATGGTTATTTATATCCGTCTTTTTGATCGCGTGTTATTCCACTCTTTGTTCAGCGTTATGATAATAAAGCGTTGTTTTTTGGCTCGTTTTTTTTTTTTTTTTCTTACGGTGTTCACTGAAGGGGTTAACTAGTGGGCCAGTTTTATAGGTCGGGTCGTTACGGACGCGGCGATACTAAATATGTGTACTTTTATTGTTTTTTTGTTTTTTTTTATGTAAAGAAATGTATTTATGGGAATAATATTTTTTTTTTTCTGCTTTATTTAGGAATTTTTTTTTTATTTTTTTTTTTACAAGTGTGGAAATTTTTTTTTTTACTTTTTCACTTTGTCCCAGGGGGGGACATCACAGATCACCGATCTGACAGTGTGCACAGCACTCTGTTAGATCGGTGATCTAACATACAGCCGGGCAGGATTAGAGCTGCAGCTGCAGCCTGATCCTGACCCGGAAGTGCTCCCTGCAGGACCCGGATGCAGCCCGGCGGCCATTTTGGATCCGGGGACTGCAGGGAGAAGACGCTCGGTACACGGTGAGCACATCACCGTGTACCGATCGTCTCAGGGAAGCCCGCAGGGAGCCCCCTCCCTGCGCGATGCTTCCCTGCACCGCCGGCACACCGCGATCATCTTTGATCGCGGTGTGCCGGGGGTTAATGTGCCGGGAGCGGTCCGTGACCGCTCCTGGCACATAGTGCCGGATGTCAGCTGCGATAGGCAGCTGACACCCGGCCGCGATCGGCCGCGCTCCCCCCGTGAGCGCGGCCGATCGCATATGACGTACTATCCCGTCCATGGGAATTAAGTCCCAGGTCACCTGGACGGGATAGTACGTCATATGGGATTAAGGGGTTAATTATGACATCATCAAAATGATTATGACATCATCAGTTCATGATGACATCATCAAAATGATTATGACATCATCAGTTCATTATGACATCATCAGTTAATTATGACATCATCAAAATGATTATGACATCATCAGTTCATTATGACATCATCAAAATTAATATGACATCAGTCCATTATGACATCATCAAAATGATTATGACATAATCAGTTCATTATGACATCATCAGTCCATAATGACATCGTCAAAATGATTATGACATTATCAGCTCATTATGACATCATCAGTTCATTATGACATCATCAGTCCATTATGACATCATCAGTTAATTATGACATCATCAAAATGATTATGACATCATCAGTTCATTATGACATCAAAATGATTATGACATCATCAGTTCATTATGGCATCATCAGTTAATTATGACATCATCAAAATGATTATGACATCATCAGTTCATGATGACATCATCAAAATGATTATGACATCATCAGTTCATTATGACATCATCAGTTCATTATGACATCATCAAAATGATTATGACATCATCAGTTCATTATGACATCATCAAAATTATTATGACATCAGTCCATTATGACATCATCAAAATGATTATGACATCATCAGTTCATTATGACATCATCAAAATTATTATGACATCATCAGTCCATTATGACATCATCAAAATGATTATGACATAATCAGTTCATTATGACATCATCAGTCTATAATGACATCGTCAAAATGATTATGACATCATCAGTTCATTATGACATCATCAGTCCATTATGACATCATCAAAATGATTATGACATCATCAGTTCATTATGACATCATCAGTCCATTATGACATCATCAAAATGATTATGACATCATCAGTTCATTATTACATCATCAGGCTATTATGACATCATCAAAATGATTATGACATCATCAGTTCATTATGACATCATCAGTTCATTATGACATCAGTCCATTATGACATCATCAGTTCATTATGACATCAGTCCATTATGACATCATCAAAATGATTATGACATCATCAGTTCATTATGACATCATCAGTCCAATATGACATCATCAGTTCATGATGACATCATCAGCCGATTATGACATCATCAAAATGATTATGACATCATCAGTTAATTATGACATCATCAGTTCATGATGACATCAAAATGATTATGACATCATCAGTTCATGATGACATCATCAAAATGATTATGACATCATCAGTTCATTATGACATCATCAGTTAATTATGACATCATCAAAATGATTATGACATCATCAGTTCATGATGACATCATCAAAATGATTATGACATCATCTGTTCATTATGACATCATCAGTTCATTATGACATCATCAAAATGATTATGACATCATCAGTTCATTATGACATCATCAAAATTATTATGACATCATCAGTCCATTATGACATCATCAAAATGATTATGACATAATCAGTTCATTATGACATCATCAGTTAATTATGACATCATCAAAATGATTATGACATCATCAGTTCATTATGACATCATCAAAATTATTATGACATCATCAGTCCATTATGACATCATCAAAATGATTATGACATAATCAGTTCATTATGACATCATCAGTCCATAATGACATCGTCAAAATGATTATGACATCATCAGTTCATTATGACATCATCAGTCCATTATGACATCATCAAAATGATTATGACATCATCAGTCCATTATGACATCATCAAAATGATTATGACATCATCAGTTCATTATGACATCATCAGGCTATTATGACATCATCAAAATGATTATGACATCATCAGTTTATTATGACATCATCAGTTCATTATGACATCATCAGTCCATTATGACATCATCAGTTCATTATGACATCATCAGTCCATTATGACATCATCAAAATGATTATGACATCATCAGTTCATTATGACATCATCAGTCCAATATGACATCATCAGTTCATGATGACATCATCAGCCCATTATGACATCATCAAAATGATTATGACATCATCAGTTCATTATGACATCATCAGTCCATTATGACATCATCAGTTCATTATGACATCATCAAATTGATTATGACATCATCAGTTCATTATGACATCATCAGTTCATTATGACATCATCAAAATGATTATGACATCATCAGTTCATTAGACATCATCAGTTCATTCTGACATCATCATTCCGTTATCACATAATCAAAATGATTATGACATCATCAGTCCATTATGACATCATCAAAATGATAATGACATCATCAGTTCATTATGACATCATCAGTCCATAATGACATCGTCAAAATGATTATGACATCATCAGTTCATTATGACATCATCAAAATTATTATGACATCATCAGTCCATTATGACATCATCAAAATGATTATGACATAATCAGTTCATTATGACATCATCAGTCCATAATGACATCGTCAAAATGATTATGACATCATCAGTTCATTATGACATCATCAGTTCATTATGACATCATCAGTCCATTATGACATCATTAAAATAATTATGACATCATCAGTCCATTATGACATCATCAGTCCATTATGACATCATCAAAATGATTATGACATCATCAGTTCATTATTACATCATCAGGCTATTATGACATCATCAAAATGATTATGACATCATCAGTTCATTATGACATCATCAGTTCATTATGACATCATCAGTCCATTATGACATCATCAGTTCATTATGACATCATCAGTCCATTATGACATCATCAAAATGATTATGACATCATCAGTTCATTATGACATCATCAGTTCATGATGACATCATCAAAATGATTATGACATCATCAGTTCATGATGACATCATCAAAATGATTATGACATCATCAGTTCATTATGACATCATCAGTTCATGATGACATCATCAAAATGATTATGACATCATCAGTTCATTATGACATCATCAAAATTATTATGACATCATCAGTCCATTATGACATCATCAAAATGATTATGACATAATCAGTTCATTATGACATCATCAGTTAATTATGACATCATCAAAATGATTATGACATCATCAGTTCATTATGACATCATCAAAATGATTATGACATCATCAGTCCATTATGACATCATCAAAATGATTATGACATAATCAGTTCATTATGACATCATCAGTTAATTATGACATCATCAAAATGATTATGACATCATCAGTTCATTATGACATCATCAAAATTATTATGACATCATCAGTCCATTATGACATCATCAAAATGATTATGACATAATCAGTTCATTATGACATCATCAGTCCATAATGACATCGTCAAAATGATTATGACATCATCAGTTCATTATGACATCATCAGTCCATTATGACATCATCAAAATGATTATGACATCATCAGTCCATTATGACATCATCAAAATGATTATGACATCATCAGTTCATTATGACATCATCAGGCTATTATGACATCATCAAAATGATTATGACATCATTAGTTCATTATGACATCATCAGTTCATTATGACATCATCAGTCCATTATGACATCATCAGTTCATTATGACATCATCAGTCCATTATGACATCATCAAAATGATTATGACATCATCAGTTCATTATGACATCATCAGTCCAATATGACATCATCAGTTCATGATGACATCATCAGCCCATTATGACATCATCAAAATGATTATGACATCATCAGTTCATTATGACATCATCAGTCCATTATGACATCATCAGTTCATTATGACATCATCAAATTGATTATGACATCATCAGTTCATTATGACATCATCAGTTCATTATGACATCATCAAAATGATTATGACATCATCAGTTCATTAGACATCATCAGTTCATTCTGACATCATCATTCCGTTATCACATAATCAAAATGATTATGACATCATCAGTCCATTATGACATCATCAAAATGATAATGACATCATCAGTTCATTATGACATCATCAGTCCATAATGACATCGTCAAAATGATTATGACATCATCAGTTCATTATGACATCATCAAAATTATTATGACATCATCAGTCCATTATGACATCATCAAAATGATTATGACATAATCAGTTCATTATGACATCATCAGTCCATAATGACATCGTCAAAATGATTATGACATCATCAGTTCATTATGACATCATCAGTTCATTATGACATCATCAGTCCATTATGACATCATTAAAATAATTATGACATCATCAGTCCATTATGACATCATCAGTCCATTATGACATCATCAAAATGATTATGACATCATCAGTTCATTATTACATCATCAGGCTATTATGACATCATCAAAATGATTATGACATCATCAGTTCATTATGACATCATCAGTTCATTATGACATCATCAGTCCATTATGACATCATCAGTTCATTATGACATCATCAGTCCATTATGACATCATCAAAATGATTATGACATCATCAGTTCATTATGACATCATCAGTTCATGATGACATCATCAAAATGATTATGACATCATCAGTTCATGATGACATCATCAAAATGATTATGACATCATCAGTTCATTATGACATCATCAGTTCATGATGACATCATCAAAATGATTATGACATCATCAGTTCATTATGACATCATCAAAATTATTATGACATCATCAGTCCATTATGACATCATCAAAATGATTATGACATAATCAGTTCATTATGACATCATCAGTTAATTATGACATCATCAAAATGATTATGACATCATCAGTTCATTATGACATCATCAAAATGATTATGACATCATCAGTTCATTATGGCATCATCAGTTAATTATGACATCATCAAAATGATTATGACATCATCAGTTCATGATGACATCATCAAAATGATTATGACATCATCAGTTCATTATGACATCATCAGTTAATTATGACATCATCAAAATGATTATGACATCATCAGTTCATGATGACATCATCAAAATGATTATGACATCATCAGTTCATTATGACATCATCAGTCCATAATGACATCGTCAAAATGATTATGACATCATCAGTTCATTATGACATCATCAGTTCATTATGACATCATCAGTCCATTATGACATCATCAAAATGATTATGACATCATCAGTCCATTATGACATCATCAAAATGATTATGACATCATCAGTTCATTATGACATCATCAGGCTATTATGACATCATCAAAATGATTATGACATCATCAGTTCATTATGACATCATCAGTTCATTATGACATCATCAGTCCATTATGACATCATCAGTTCATTATGACATCATCAGTCCATTATGACATCATCAAAATGATTATGACATCATCAGTTCATTATGACATCATCAGTTCAATATGACATCATCAGTTCATGATGACATCATCAGCCCATTATGACATCATCAAAATGATTATGACATCATCAGTTCATTATGACATCATCAGTCCATTATGACATCATCAGTTCATTATGACATCATCAAATTGATTATGACATCATCAGTTCATTATGACATCATCAGTTCATTATGACATCATCAAAATGATTATGACATCATCAGTTCATTAGACATCATCAGTTCATTCTGACATCATCATTCCGTTATCACATAATCAAAATGATTATGACATCATCAGTCCATTATGACATCATCAAAATGATAATGACATCATCAGTTCATTATGACATCATCAGTCCATAATGACATCGTCAAAATGATTATGACATCATCAGTTCATTATGACATCATCAAAATTATTATGACATCATCAGTCCATTATGACATCATCAAAATGATTATGACATAATCAGTTCATTATGACATCATCAGTCCATAATGACATCGTCAAAATGATTATGACATCATCAGTTCATTATGACATCATCAGTTCATTATGACATCATCAGTCCATTATGACATCATTAAAATAATTATGACATCATCAGTCCATTATGACATCATCAGTCCATTATGACATCATCAAAATGATTATGACATCATCAGTTCATTATTACATCATCAGGCTATTATGACATCATCAAAATGATTATGACATCATCAGTTCATTATGACATCATCAGTTCATTATGACATCATCAGTCCATTATGACATCATCAGTTCATTATGACATCATCAGTCCATTATGACATCATCAAAATGATTATGACATCATCAGTTCATTATGACATCATCAGTTCATGATGACATCATCAAAATGATTATGACATCATCAGTTCATGATGACATCATCAAAATGATTATGACATCATCAGTTCATGATGACATCATCAGTTCATGATGACATCATCAAAATGATTATGACATCATCAGTTCATTATGACATCATCAAAATTATTATGACATCATCAGTCCATTATGACATCATCAAAATGATTATGACATAATCAGTTCATTATGACATCATCAGTTAATTATGACATCATCAAAATGATTATGACATCATCAGTTCATTATGACATCATCAAAATGATTATGACATCATCAGTTCATTATGACATCATCAGTTAATTATGACATCATCAAAATGATTATGACATCATCAGTTCATGATGACATCATCAAAATGATTATGACATCATCAGTTCATTATGACATCATCAGTTAATTATGACATCATCAAAATGATTATGACATCATCAGTTCATGATGACATCATCAAAATGATTATGACATCATCAGTTCATTATGACATCATCAGTCCATAATGACATCGTCAAAATGATTATGACATCATCAGTTCATTATGACATCATCAGTTCATTATGACATCATCAGTCCATTATGACATCATCAAAATGATTATGACATCATCAGTCCATTATGACATCATCAAAATGATTATGACATCATCAGTTCATTATGACATCATCAGGCTATTATGACATCATCAAAATGATTATGACATCATCAGTTCATTATGACATCATCAGTTCATTATGACATCATCAGTCCATTATGACATCATCAGTTCATTATGACATCATCAGTCCATTATGACATCATCAAAATGATTATGACATCATCAGTTCATTATGACATCATCAGTCCAATATGACATCATCAGTTCATGATGACATCATCAGCCCATTATGACATCATCAAAATGATTATGACATCATCAGTTCATTATGACATCATCAGTCCATTATGACATCATCAGTCCATTATGACATCATCAAATTGATTATGACATCATCAGTTCATTATGACATCATCAGTTCATTATGACATCATCAAAATGATTATGACATCATCAGTTCATTAGACATCATCAGTTCATTCTGACATCATCATTCCGTTATCACATAATCAAAATGATTATGACATCATCAGTCCATTATGACATCATCAAAATGATAATGACATCATCAGTTCATTATGACATCATCAGTCCATAATGACATCGTCAAAATGATTATGACATCATCAGTTCATTATGACATCATCAAAATTATTATGACATCATCAGTCCATTATGACATCATCAAAATGATTATGACATAATCAGTTCATTATGACATCATCAGTCCATAATGACATCGTCAAAATGATTATGACATCATCAGTTCATTATGACATCATCAGTTCATTATGACATCATCAGTCCATTATGACATCATTAAAATAATTATGACATCATCAGTCCATTATGACATCATCAGTCCATTATGACATCATCAAAATGATTATGACATCATCAGTTCATTATTACATCATCAGGCTATTATGACATCATCAAAATGATTATGACATCATCAGTTCATTATGACATCATCAGTTCATTATGACATCATCAGTCCATTATGACATCATCAGTTCATTATGACATCATCAGTCCATTATGACATCATCAAAATGATTATGACATCATCAGTTCATTATGACATCATCAGTCGAATATGACATCATCAGTTCATGATGACATCATCAGCCCATTATGACATCATCAAAATGATTATGACATCATCAGTTAATTATGACATCATCAGTTCATGATGACATCATCAAAATGATTATGACATCATCAGTTCATGATGACATCATCAAAATGATTATGACATCATCAGTTCATTATGACATCATCAGTTCATTATGACATCATCAAAATGATTATGACATCATCAGTTCATTATGACATCATCAAAATTATTATGACATCATCAGTCCATTATGACATCATCAAAATGATTATGACATAATCAGTTCATTATGACATCATCAGTTAATTATGACATCATCAAAATGATTATGACATCATCAGTTCATTATGACATCATCAAAATGATTATGACATCAGTTCATTATGACATCATCAGTTAATTATGACATCATCAAAATGATTATGACATCATCAGTTCATGATGACATCATCAAAATGATTATGACATCATCAGTTCATTATGACATCATCAGTTCATTATGACATCATCAAAATGATTATGACATCATCAGTTCATGATGACATCATCAAAATGATTATGACATCATCAGTTCATTATGACATCATCAAAATTATTATGACATCATCAGTCCATTATGACATCATCAAAATGATTATGACATAATCAGTTCATTATGACATCATCAGTCCATAATGACATCGTCAAAATGAATATGACATCATCAGTTCATTATGACATCATCAGTTCATTATGACATCATCAGTCCATTATGACATCATCAAAATGATTATGACATCATCAGTTCATTATGACATCATCAGTTAATTATGACATCATCAAAATGATTATGACATCATCAGTTCATGATGACATCATAAAAATGATTATGACATCATCAGTTCATTATGACATCATCAAAATGATTATGACATCATCAGTTCATGATGACATCATCAGTTAATTATGACATCATCAGTTCATGATGACATCATCAAAATGATTATGACATCATCAGTTCATGATGACATCATCAAAATGATTATGACATCATCAGTTCATTATGACATCATCAGTTCATTATGACATCATCAAAATGATTATGACATCATCAGTTCATGATGACATCATGAAAATGATTATGACATCATCAGTTCATTATGACATCATCAGTTCATTATGACATCATCAAAATGATTATGACATCATCAGTTCATTATGACATCATCAAAATGATTATGACATCATCAGTCCATTATGACATCATCAAAATGATTATGACATAATCAGTTCATTATGACATCATCAGTTAATTATGACATCATCAAAATGATTATGACATCATCAGTTCATTATGACATCATCAAAATTATTATGACATCATCAGTCCATTATGACATCATCAAAATGATTATGACATAATCAGTTCATTATGACATCATCAGTCCATAATGACATCGTCAAAATGATTATGACATCATCAGTTCATTATGACATCATCAGTTCATTATGACATCATCAGTCCATTATGACATCATCAAAATGATTATGACATCATCAGTCCATTATGACATCATCAGTCCATTATGACATCATCAAAATGATTATGACATCATCAGTTCATTATGACATCATCAGGCTATTATGACATCATCAAAATGATTATGACATCATCAGTTCATTATGACATCATCAGTTCATTATGACATCATCAGTCCATTATGACATCATCAGTTCATTATGACATCATCAGTCCATTATGACATCATCAAAATGATTATGATATCATCAGTTCATTATGACATCATCAGTCCAATATGACATCATCAGTTCATGATGACATCATCAGCCCATTATGACATCATCAAAATGATTATGACATCATCAGTTCATTATGACATCATCAGTCCATTATGACATCATCAGTTCATTATGACATCATCAAATTGATTATGACATCATCAGTTCATTATGACATCATCAGTTCATTATGACATCATCAAAATGATTATGACATCATCAGTTCATTAGACATCATCAGTTCATTCTGATATCATCATTCCGTTATCACATAATCAAAATGATTATGACATCATCAGTCCATTATGACATTATCAAAATGATTATGACATTATCAGTTCATTGTGACATCATCAGTTAATTATGACATCATCAAAATGATTATGACATCATCAGTCCATTATGACATCACCAAAATTATTATGACATCATCAGTCCATTATGACATCATCAAAATGATAATGACATCATCAGTTCATTATGACATCATCAGTTCATTATGACATCATCAAAATTATTATGACATTATCAGTCCATTATGACATCATCAGTCCATTATGACATCATCAAAATGATTATGACATCATCAGTTCATTATGACATCATCAGGCTATTATGACATCATCAAAATGATTATGACATCAACAGTTCATTATGACATCACCAAAATTATTATGACATCATCAGTCCATTATGACATCATCAAAATGATAATGACATCATCAGTTCATTATGACATCATCAGTCCATAATGACATCGTCAAAATGATTATGACATCATCAGTTCATTATGACATCATCAAAATTATTATGACATCATCAGTCCATTATGACATCATCAAAATGATTATGACATAATCAGTTCATTATGACATCATCAGTCCATAATGACATCGTCAAAATGATTATGACATCATCAGTTCATTATGACATCATCAGTTCATTATGACATCATCAGTTCATTATGACATCATCAAAATGATTATGACATCATCAGTTCATGATGACATCATCAAAATGATCATGACATCATCAGTTCATTATGACATCATCAGTTTATTATGACATCATCAAAATGATTATGACATCATCAGTTCATTATGACATCATCAAAATTATTATGACATCATCAGTCCATTATGACATCATCAAAATGATTATGACATAATCAGTTCATTATGACATCATCAGTTAATTATGACATCATCAAAATGATTATGACATCATCAGTTAATTATGACATCATCAGTTCATGATGACATCATCAAAATGATTATGACATCATCAGTTCATGATGACATCATCAAAATGATTATGACATCATCAGTTCATTATGACATCATCAGTTAATTATGACATCATCAAAATGATTATGACATCATCAGTTCATGATGACATCATCAAAATGATTATGACATCATCAGTTCATTATGACATCATCAAAATTATTATGACATCATCAGTCCATTATGACATCATCAAAATGATTATGACATAATCAGTTCATTATGACATCATCAGTCCATAATGACATCGTCAAAATGATTATGACATCATCAGTTCATTATGACATCATCAGTTCATTATGACATCATCAGTTCATTATGACATCATCAAAATGATTATGACATCATCAGTTCATGATGACATCATCAAAATGATTATGACATCATCAGTTCATTATGACATCATCAGTTCATTATGACATCATCAAAATGATTATGACATCATCAGTTCATTATGACATCATCAAAATTATTATGACATCATCAGTCCATTATGACATCATCAAAATGATTATGACATAATCAGTTCATTATGACATCATCAGTTACTTATGACATCATCAAAATGATTATGACATCATCAGTTCATTATGACATCAATAAAATGATTATGACATCATCAGTTAATTATGACATCATCAGTTCATGATGACATCATCAAAATGATTATGACATCATCAGTTCATGATGACATCATCAAAATGATTATGACATCATCAGTTCATTATGACATCATCAGTTAATTATGACATCATCAAAATGATTATGACATCATCAGTTCATGATGACATCATCAAAATGATTATGACATCATCAGTTCATTATGACATCATCAGTTCATTATGACATCATCAGTTACTTATGACATCATCAAAATGATTATGACATCATCAGTTCATTATGACATCATCAAAATGATTATGACATCATCAGTTAATTATGACATCATCAGTTCATGATGACATCATCAAAATGATTATGACATCATCAGTTCATGATGACATCATCAAAATGATTATGACATCATCAGTTCATTATGACATCATCAGGCTATTATGACATCATCAAAATGATTATGACATCATCAGTTCATTATGACATCATCAGTTCATTATGACATCATCAGTCCATTATGACATCATCAGTTCATTATGACATCATCAGTCCATTATGACATCATCAAAATGATTATGACATCATCAGTTCATTATGACATCATCAGTTCATGATGACATCATCAAAATGATTATGACATCATCAGTTCATGATGACATCATCAAAATGATTATGACATCATCAGTTCATGATGACATCATCAGTTCATGATGACATCATCAAAATGATTATGACATCATCAGTTCATTATGACATCATCAAAATTATTATGACATCATCAGTCCATTATGACATCATCAAAATGATTATGACATAATCAGTTCATTATGACATCATCAGTTAATTATGACATCATCAAAATGATTATGACATCATCAGTTCATTATGACATCATCAAAATGATTATGACATCATCAGTTCATTATGACATCATCAGTTAATTATGACATCATCAAAATGATTATGACATCATCAGTTCATGATGACATCATCAAAATGATTATGACATCATCAGTTCATTATGACATCATCAGTTAATTATGACATCATCAAAATGATTATGACATCATCAGTTCATGATGACATCATCAAAATGATTATGACATCATCAGTTCATTATGACATCATCAGTCCATAATGACATCGTCAAAATGATTATGACATCATCAGTTCATTATGACATCATCAGTTCATTATGACATCATCAGTCCATTATGACATCATCAAAATGATTATGACATCATCAGTCCATTATGACATCATCAAAATGATTATGACATCATCAGTTCATTATGACATCATCAGGCTATTATGACATCATCAAAATGATTATGACATCATCAGTTCATTATGACATCATCAGTTCATTATGACATCATCAGTCCATTATGACATCATCAGTTCATTATGACATCATCAGTCCATTATGACATCATCAAAATGATTATGACATCATCAGTTCATTATGACATCATCAGTCCAATATGACATCATCAGTTCATGATGACATCATCAGCCCATTATGACATCATCAAAATGATTATGACATCATCAGTTCATTATGACATCATCAGTCCATTATGACATCATCAGTCCATTATGACATCATCAAATTGATTATGACATCATCAGTTCATTATGACATCATCAGTTCATTATGACATCATCAAAATGATTATGACATCATCAGTTCATTAGACATCATCAGTTCATTCTGACATCATCATTCCGTTATCACATAATCAAAATGATTATGACATCATCAGTCCATTATGACATCATCAAAATGATAATGACATCATCAGTTCATTATGACATCATCAGTCCATAATGACATCGTCAAAATGATTATGACATCATCAGTTCATTATGACATCATCAAAATTATTATGACATCATCAGTCCATTATGACATCATCAAAATGATTATGACATAATCAGTTCATTATGACATCATCAGTCCATAATGACATCGTCAAAATGATTATGACATCATCAGTTCATTATGACATCATCAGTTCATTATGACATCATCAGTCCATTATGACATCATTAAAATAATTATGACATCATCAGTCCATTATGACATCATCAGTCCATTATGACATCATCAAAATGATTATGACATCATCAGTTCATTATTACATCATCAGGCTATTATGACATCATCAAAATGATTATGACATCATCAGTTCATTATGACATCATCAGTTCATTATGACATCATCAGTCCATTATGACATCATCAGTTCATTATGACATCATCAGTCCATTATGACATCATCAAAATGATTATGACATCATCAGTTCATTATGACATCATCAGTCGAATATGACATCATCAGTTCATGATGACATCATCAGCCCATTATGACATCATCAAAATGATTATGACATCATCAGTTAATTATGACATCATCAGTTCATGATGACATCATCAAAATGATTATGACATCATCAGTTCATGATGACATCATCAAAATGATTATGACATCATCAGTTCATTATGACATCATCAGTTCATTATGACATCATCAAAATGATTATGACATCATCAGTTCATTATGACATCATCAAAATTATTATGACATCATCAGTCCATTATGACATCATCAAAATGATTATGACATAATCAGTTCATTATGACATCATCAGTTAATTATGACATCATCAAAATGATTATGACATCATCAGTTCATTATGACATCATCAAAATGATTATGACATCAGTTCATTATGACATCATCAGTTAATTATGACATCATCAAAATGATTATGACATCATCAGTTCATGATGACATCATCAAAATGATTATGACATCATCAGTTCATTATGACATCATCAGTTCATTATGACATCATCAAAATGATTATGACATCATCAGTTCATGATGACATCATCAAAATGATTATGACATCATCAGTTCATTATGACATCATCAAAATTATTATGACATCATCAGTCCATTATGACATCATCAAAATGATTATGACATAATCAGTTCATTATGACATCATCAGTCCATAATGACATCGTCAAAATGAATATGACATCATCAGTTCATTATGACATCATCAGTTCATTATGACATCATCAGTCCATTATGACATCATCAAAATGATTATGACATCATCAGTTCATTATGACATCATCAGTTAATTATGACATCATCAAAATGATTATGACATCATCAGTTCATGATGACATCATAAAAATGATTATGACATCATCAGTTCATTATGACATCATCAAAATGATTATGACATCATCAGTTCATGATGACATCATCAGTTAATTATGACATCATCAGTTCATGATGACATCATCAAAATGATTATGACATCATCAGTTCATGATGACATCATCAAAATGATTATGACATCATCAGTTCATTATGACATCATCAGTTCATTATGACATCATCAAAATGATTATGACATCATCAGTTCATGATGACATCATGAAAATGATTATGACATCATCAGTTCATTATGACATCATCAGTTCATTATGACATCATCAAAATGATTATGACATCATCAGTTCATTATGACATCATCAAAATGATTATGACATCATCAGTCCATTATGACATCATCAAAATGATTATGACATAATCAGTTCATTATGACATCATCAGTTAATTATGACATCATCAAAATGATTATGACATCATCAGTTCATTATGACATCATCAAAATTATTATGACATCATCAGTCCATTATGACATCATCAAAATGATTATGACATAATCAGTTCATTATGACATCATCAGTCCATAATGACATCGTCAAAATGATTATGACATCATCAGTTCATTATGACATCATCAGTTCATTATGACATCATCAGTCCATTATGACATCATCAAAATGATTATGACATCATCAGTCCATTATGACATCATCAGTCCATTATGACATCATCAAAATGATTATGACATCATCAGTTCATTATGACATCATCAGGCTATTATGACATCATCAAAATGATTATGACATCATCAGTTCATTATGACATCATCAGTTCATTATGACATCATCAGTCCATTATGACATCATCAGTTCATTATGACATCATCAGTCCATTATGACATCATCAAAATGATTATGATATCATCAGTTCATTATGACATCATCAGTCCAATATGACATCATCAGTTCATGATGACATCATCAGCCCATTATGACATCATCAAAATGATTATGACATCATCAGTTCATTATGACATCATCAGTCCATTATGACATCATCAGTTCATTATGACATCATCAAATTGATTATGACATCATCAGTTCATTATGACATCATCAGTTCATTATGACATCATCAAAATGATTATGACATCATCAGTTCATTAGACATCATCAGTTCATTCTGATATCATCATTCCGTTATCACATAATCAAAATGATTATGACATCATCAGTCCATTATGACATTATCAAAATGATTATGACATTATCAGTTCATTGTGACATCATCAGTTAATTATGAC
This sequence comes from Ranitomeya imitator, assembly GCF_032444005.1. Taxonomy (NCBI): domain Eukaryota; kingdom Metazoa; phylum Chordata; class Amphibia; order Anura; family Dendrobatidae; genus Ranitomeya; species Ranitomeya imitator. Next base: position 915,271,481 of record NC_091282.1, on the reverse strand, counting down.
ATCATCAAAATGATTATGACATCATCAGTCCATTATGACATCACCAAAATTATTATGACATCATCAGTCCATTATGACATCATCAAAATGATAATGACATCATCAGTTCATTATGACATCATCAGTTCATTATGACATCATCAAAATTATTATGACATTATCAGTCCATTATGACATCATCAGTCCATTATGACATCATCAAAATGATTATGACATCATCAGTTCATTATGACATCATCAGGCTATTATGACATCATCAAAATGATTATGACATCAACAGTTCATTATGACATCACCAAAATTATTATGACATCATCAGTCCATTATGACATCATCAAAATGATAATGACATCATCAGTTCATTATGACATCATCAGTCCATAATGACATCGTCAAAATGATTATGACATCATCAGTTCATTATGACATCATCAAAATTATTATGACATCATCAGTCCATTATGACATCATCAAAATGATTATGACATAATCAGTTCATTATGACATCATCAGTCCATAATGACATCGTCAAAATGATTATGACATCATCAGTTCATTATGACATCATCAGTTCATTATGACATCATCAGTTCATTATGACATCATCAAAATGATTATGACATCATCAGTTCATGATGACATCATCAAAATGATCATGACATCATCAGTTCATTATGACATCATCAGTTTATTATGACATCATCAAAATGATTATGACATCATCAGTTCATTATGACATCATCAAAATTATTATGACATCATCAGTCCATTATGACATCATCAAAATGATTATGACATAATCAGTTCATTATGACATCATCAGTTAATTATGACATCATCAAAATGATTATGACATCATCAGTTAATTATGACATCATCAGTTCATGATGACATCATCAAAATGATTATGACATCATCAGTTCATGATGACATCATCAAAATGATTATGACATCATCAGTTCATTATGACATCATCAGTTAATTATGACATCATCAAAATGATTATGACATCATCAGTTCATGATGACATCATCAAAATGATTATGACATCATCAGTTCATTATGACATCATCAAAATTATTATGACATCATCAGTCCATTATGACATCATCAAAATGATTATGACATAATCAGTTCATTATGACATCATCAGTCCATAATGACATCGTCAAAATGATTATGACATCATCAGTTCATTATGACATCATCAGTTCATTATGACATCATCAGTTCATTATGACATCATCAAAATGATTATGACATCATCAGTTCATGATGACATCATCAAAATGATTATGACATCATCAGTTCATTATGACATCATCAGTTCATTATGACATCATCAAAATGATTATGACATCATCAGTTCATTATGACATCATCAAAATTATTATGACATCATCAGTCCATTATGACATCATCAAAATGATTATGACATAATCAGTTCATTATGACATCATCAGTTACTTATGACATCATCAAAATGATTATGACATCATCAGTTCATTATGACATCAATAAAATGATTATGACATCATCAGTTAATTATGACATCATCAGTTCATGATGACATCATCAAAATGATTATGACATCATCAGTTCATGATGACATCATCAAAATGATTATGACATCATCAGTTCATTATGACATCATCAGTTAATTATGACATCATCAAAATGATTATGACATCATCAGTTCATGATGACATCATCAAAATGATTATGACATCATCAGTTCATTATGACATCATCAGTTCATTATGACATCATCAGTTACTTATGACATCATCAAAATGATTATGACATCATCAGTTCATTATGACATCATCAAAATGATTATGACATCATCAGTTAATTATGACATCATCAGTTCATGATGACATCATCAAAATGATTATGACATCATCAGTTCATGATGACATCATCAAAATGATTATGACATCATCAGTTCATTATGACATCATCAGTTAATTATGACATCATCAAAATGATTATGACATCATCAGTTCATTATGACATCATCAAAATTATTATGACATCATCAGTCCATTATGACATCATCAAAATGATTATGACATAATCAGTTCATTATGACATCATCAGTTAATTATGACATCATCAAAATGATTATGACATCATCAGTTCATTATGACATCATCAAAATTATTATGACATCATCAGTCCATTATGACATCATCAAAATGATTATGACATAATCAGTTCATTATGACATCATCAGTCCATAATGACATCGTCAAAATGATTATGACATCATCAGTTCATTATGACATCATCAGTTCATTATGACATCATCAGTCCATTATGACATCATCAAAATGATTATGACATCATCAGTCCATTATGACATCATCAGTCCATTATGACATCATCAAAATGATTATGACATCATCAGTTCATTATGACATCATCAGGCTATTATGACATCATCAAAATGATTATGACATCATCAGTTCATTATGACATCATCAGTTCATTATGACATCATCAGTCCATTATGACATCATCAGTTCATTATGACATCATCAGTCCATTATGACATCATCAAAATGATTATGACATCATCAGTTCATTATGACATCATCAGTCCAATATGACATCATCAGTTCATGATGACATCATCAGCCCATTATGACATCATCAAAATGATTATGACATCATCAGTTCATTATGACATCATCAGTCCATTATGACATCATCAGTTCATTATGACATCAAATTGATTATGACATCATCAGTTCATTATGACATCATCAGTTCATTATGACATTATCAAAATGATTATGACATCATCAGTTCATTAGACATCATCAGTTCATTATGACATCATCAAAATGATTATGACATCATCAGTCCATTATGACATTATCAAAATGATTATGACATTATCAGTTCATTGTGACATCATCAGTTAATTATGACATCATCAAAATGATTATGACATCATCAGTCCATTATGACATCACCAAAATTATTATGACATCATCAGTCCATTATGACATCATCAAAATGATAATGACATCATCAGCTCATTATGACATCATCAGTCCATAATGACATCGTCAAAATGATTATGACATCATCAGTTCATTATGACATCATCAAAATTATTATGACATCATCAGTCCATTATGACATCATCAGTCCATTATGACATCATCTAAATGATTATGACATCATCAGTTCATTATGACATCATCAGGCTATTATGACATCATCAAAATGATTATGACATCATCAGTTCATTATGACATCACCAAAATTATTATGACATCATCAGTCCATTATGACATCATCAAAATGATAATGACATCATCAGTTCATTATGACATCATCAGTCCATAATGACATCGTCAAAATGATTATGACATCATCAGTTCATTATGACATCATCAGTTCATTATGACATCATCAAAATGATTATGACATCATCAGTTCATGATGACATCATCAAAATGATTATGACATCAGTTCATTATGACATCATCAGTTCATTATGACATCATCAAAATGATTATGACATCATCAGTTCATTATGACATCATCAAAATTATTATGACATCATCAGTCCATTATGACATCATCAAAATGATTATGACATAATCAGTTCATTATGACATCATCAGTTAATTATGACATCATCAAAATGATTATGACATCATCAGTTCATTATGACATCACCAAAATTATTATGACATCATCAGTTAATTATGACATCATCAGTTCATGATGACATCATCAAAATGATTATGACATCATCAGTTCATGATGACATCATCAAAATGATTATGACATCATCAGTTCATTATGACATCATCAGTTCATTATGACATCATCAAAATGATTATGACATCATCAGTTCATGATGACATCATGAAAATGATTATGACATCATCAGTTCATTATGACATCATCAGTTCATTATGACATCATCAAAATGATTATGACATCATCAGTTCATTATGACATCATCAAAATGATTATGACATTATCAGTCCATTATGACATCATCAAAATGATTATGACATAATCAGTTCATTATGACATCATCAGTTAATTATGACATCATCAAAATGATTATGACATCATCAGTTCATTATGACATCATCAAAATTATTATGACATCATCAGTCCATTATGACATCATCAAAATGATTATGACATAATCAGTTCATTATGACATCATCAGTCCATAATGACATCGTCAAAATGATTATGACATCATCAGTTCATTATGACATCATCAGTTCATTATGACATCATCAGTCCATTATGACATCATCAAAATGATTATGACATCATCAGTCCATTATGACATCATCAGTCCATTATGACATCATCAAAATGATTATGACATCATCAGTTCATTATGACATCATCAGGCTATTATGACATCATCAAAATGATTATGACATCATCAGTTCATTATGACATCATCAGTTCATTATGACATCATCAGTCCATTATGACATCATCAGTTCATTATGACATCATCAGTCCATTATGACATCATCAAAATGATTATGACATCATCAGTTCATTATGACATCATCAGTCCAATATGACATCATCAGTTCATGATGACATCATCAGCCCATTATGACATCATCAAAATGATTATGACATCAGTTCATTATGACATCATCAGTCCATTATGACATCATCAGTTCATTATGACATCATCAAATTGATTATGACATCATCAGTTCATTATGACATCATCAGTTCATTATGACATCATCAAAATGATTATGACATCATCAGTTCATTAGACATCATCAGTTCATTCTGACATCATCATTCCGTTATCACATAATCAAAATGATTATGACATCATCAGTCCATTATGACATTATCAAAATGATTATGACATTATCAGTTCATTGTGACATCATCAGTTAATTATGACATCATCAAAATGATTATGACATCATCAGTCCATTATGACATCACCAAAATTATTATGACATCATCAGTCCATTATGACATCATCAAAATGATTATGACATCATCAGTTCATTATGACATCATCAGGCTATTATGACATCATCAAAATGATTATGACATCATCAGTTCATTATGACATCACCAAAATTATTATGACATCATCAGTCCATTATGACATCATCAAAATGATAATGACATCATCAGTTCATTATGACATCATCAGTCCATAATGACATCGTCAAAATGATTATGACATCATCAGTTCATAATGACATCATCAAAATTATTATGACATCATCAGTCCATTATGACATCATCAAAATGATTATGACATAATCAGTTCATTATGACATCATCAGTCCATAATGACATCGTCAAAATGATTATGACATCATCAGTTCATTATGACATCATCAGTTCATTATGACATCATCAAAATGATTATGACATCATCAGTTCATGATGACATCATCAAAATGATTATGACATCATCAGTTCATTATGACATCATCAGTTCATTATGACATCATCAAAATGATTATGACATCATCAGTTCATTATGACATCATCAAAATTATTATGACATCATCAGTCCATTATGACATCATCAAAATGATTATGACATAATCAGTTCATTATGACATCATCAGTTAATTATGACATCATCAAAATGATTATGACATCATCAGTTCATTATGACATCATCAAAATGATTATGACATCATCAGTTCATTATGACATCATCAGTTCATGATGACATCATTAAAATGATTATGACATCATCAGTTCATTATGACATCATCAAAATGATTATGACATCATCAGTTCATTATGACATCATCAGTTAATTATGACATCATCAAAATGATTATGACATCATCAGTTCATGATGACATCATCAAAATGATTATGACATCATCAGTTCATTATGACATCATCAAAATGATTATGACATCATCAGTCCATTATTACATCATCAAAATGATTATGACATAATCAGTTCATTATGACATCATCAGTTAATTATGACATCATCAAAATGATTATGACATCATCAGTTCATTATGACATCACCAAAATTATTATGACATCATCAGTCCATTATGACATCATCAAAATGATTATGACATAATCAGTTTCATTATGACATCATCAGTCCATAATGACATCGTCAAAATGATTATGACATCATCAGTTCATTATGACATCATCAGTTCATTATGACATCATCAGTCCATTATGACATCAAAATGATTATGACATCATCAGTCCATTATGACATCACAGTCCATTATGACATCATCAAAATGATTATGACATCATCAGTTCATTATGACATCATCAGGCTATTATGACATCATCAAAATGATTAGGACATCATCAGTTCATTATGACATCATCAGTTCATGATGACATCATCAGTCCATTATGACATCATCAGTTCATTATGACATCATCAGTCCATTATGACATCATCAAAATGATTATGACATCATCAGTTCATTATGACATCATCAGTCCAATATGACATCATCAGTTCATGATGACATCATCAGCCCATTATGACATCATCAAAATGATTATGACATCATCAGTTCATTAGACATCATCAGTTCATTCTGACATCATCATTCCGTTATCACATAATCAAAATGATTATGACATCATCAGTCCATTATGACATTATCAAAATGATTATGACATTATCAGTTCATTGTGACATCATCAGTTAATTATGACATCATCAAAATGATTATGACATCATCAGTTCATTATGACATCACCAAAATTATTATGACATCATCAGTCCATTATGACATCATCAAAATAATAATGACATCATCAGTTCATTATGACATCATCAGTCCATAATGACATCGTCAAAATGATTATGACATCATCAGTTCATTATGACATCATCAAAATTATTATGACATCATCAGTCCATTATGACATCATCAGTCCATTATGACATCATCAAAATGATTATGACATCATCAGTTCATTATGACATCATCAGGCTATTATGACATCATCAAAATGATTATGACATCATCAGTCCATTATGACATCATCAGTCCATAATGACATCGTCAAAATGATTATGACATCATCAGTTCATTATGACATCATCAGTCCATAATGACATCGTCAAAATGATTATGACATCATCAGTTCATTATGACATCATCAAAATTATTATGACATCATCAGTCCATTATGACATCATCAGTCCATTATGACATCATCTAAATGATTATGACATCATCAGTTCATTATGACATCATCAGGCTATTATGACATCATCAAAATGATTATGACATCATCAGTTCATTATGACATCACCAAAATTATTATGACATCATCAGTCCATTATGACATCATCAAAATGATAATGACATCATCAGTTCATTATGACATCATCAGTCCATAATGACATCGTCAAAATGATTATGACATCATCAGTTCATTATGACATCATCAGTTCATTATGACATCATCAAAATGATTATGACATCAGTTCATTATGACATCATCAGTTCATTATGACATCATCAAAATGATTATGACATCATCAGTTCATTATGACATCATCAAAATTATTATGACATCATCAGTCCATTATGACATCATCAAAATGATTATGACATAATCAGTTCATTATGACATCATCAGTTAATTATGACATCATCAAAATGATTATGACATCATCAGTTCATTATGACATCACCAAAATTATTATGACATCATCAGTTAATTATGACATCATCAGTTCATGATGACATCATCAAAATGATTATGACATCATCAGTTCATGATGACATCATCAAAATGATTATGACATCATCAGTTCATTATGACATCATCAGTTCATTATGACATCAAAATGATTATGACATCATCAGTTCATGATGACATCATGAAAATGATTATGACATCATCAGTTCATTATGACATCATCAGTTCATTATGACATCATCAAAATGATTATGACATCATCAGTTCATTATGACATCATCAAAATGATTATGACATTATCAGTCCATTATGACATCATCAAAATGATTATGACATAATCAGTTCATTATGACATCATCAGTTAATTATGACATCATCAAAATGATTATGACATCATCAGTTCATTATGACATCATCAAAATTATTATGACATCATCAGTCCATTATGACATCATCAAAATGATTATGACATAATCAGTTCATTATGACATCATCAGTCCATAATGACATCGTCAAAATGATTATGACATCATCAGTTCATTATGACATCATCAGTTCATTATGACATCATCAGTCCATTATGACATCATCAAAATGATTATGACATCATCAGTCCATTATGACATCATCAGTCCATTATGACATCATCAAAATGATTATGACATCATCAGTTCATTATGACATCATCAGGCTATTATGACATCATCAAAATGATTATGACATCATCAGTTCATTATGACATCATCAGTTCATTATGACATCATCAGTCCATTATGACATCATCAGTTCATTATGACATCATCAGTCCATTATGACATCATCAAAATGATTATGACATCATCAGTTCATTATGACATCATCAGTCCAATATGACATCATCAGTTCATGATGACATCATCAGCCCATTATGACATCATCAAAATGATTATGACATCAGTTCATTATGACATCATCAGTCCATTATGACATCATCAGTTCATTATGACATCATCAAATTGATTATGACATCATCAGTTCATTATGACATCATCAGTTCATTATGACATCATCAAAATGATTATGACATCATCAGTTCATTAGACATCATCAGTTCATTCTGACATCATCATTCCGTTATCACATAATCAAAATGATTATGACATCATCAGTCCATTATGACATTATCAAAATGATTATGACATTATCAGTTCATTGTGACATCATCAGTTAATTATGACATCATCAAAATGATTATGACACCATCAGTCCATTATGACATCACCAAAATTATTATGACATCATCAGTCCATTATGACATCATCAAAATGATTATGACATCATCAGTTCATTATGACATCATCAGGCTATTATGACATCATCAAAATGATTATGACATCATCAGTTCATTATGACATCACCAAAATTATTATGACATCATCAGTCCATTATGACATCATCAAAATGATAATGACATCATCAGTTCATTATGACATCATCAGTCCATAATGACATCGTCAAAATGATTATGACATCATCAGTTCATAATGACATCATCAAAATTATTATGACATCATCAGTCCATTATGACATCATCAAAATGATTATGACATAATCAGTTCATTATGACATCATCAGTCCATAATGACATCGTCAAAATGATTATGACATCATCAGTTCATTATGACATCATCAGTTCATTATGACATCATCAAAATGATTATGACATCATCAGTTCATGATGACATCATCAAAATGATTATGACATCATCAGTTCATTATGACATCATCAGTTCATTATGACATCATCAAAATGATTATGACATCATCAGTTCATTATGACATCATCAAAATTATTATGACATCATCAGTCCATTATGACATCATCAAAATGATTATGACATAATCAGTTCATTATGACATCATCAGTTAATTATGACATCATCAAAATGATTATGACATCATCAGTTCATTATGACATCATCAAAATGATTATGACATCATCAGTTAATTATGACATCATCAGTTCATGATGACATCATTAAAATGATTATGACATCATCAGTTCATGATGACATCATCAAAATGATTATGACATCATCAGTTCATTATGACATCATCAGTTAATTATGACATCATCAAAATGATTATGACATCATCAGTTCATGATGACATCATCAAAATGATTATGACATCATCAGTTCATTATGACATCATCAAAATTATTATGACATCATCAGTCCATTATTACATCATCAAAATGATTATGACATCATCAGTTCATTATGACATCATCAGTTAATTATGACATCATCAAAATGATTATGACATCATCAGTTCATTATGACATCATCAAAATTATTATGACATCATCAGTCCATTATGACATCATCAAAATGATTATGACATAATCAGTTCATTATGACATCATCAGTCCATAATGACATCGTCAAAATGATTATGACATCATCAGTTCATTATGACATCATCAGTTCATTATGACATCATCAGTCCATTATGACATCATCAGTCCATTATGACATCATCAAAATGATTATGACATCATCAGTTCATTATGACATCATCAGGCTATTATGACATCATCAAAATGATTAGGACATCATCAGTTCATTATGACATAATCAGTCCAATATGACATCATCAGTTCATGATGACATCATCAGCCCATTATGACATCATCAAAATGATTATGACATCATCAGTTCATTATGACATCATCAGTCCATTATGACATCATCAGTTCATTATGACATCATCAAATTGATTATGACATCATCAGTTCATTATGACATCATCAGTTCATTATGACATCATCAAAATGATTATGACATCATCAGTTCATTAGACATCATCAGTTCATTCTGACATCATCATTCCGTTATCACATAATCAAAATGATTATGACATCATCAGTCCATTATGACATTATCAAAATGATTATGACATTATCAGTTCATTGTGACATCATCAGTTAATTATGACATCATCAAAATGATTATGACATCATCAGTCCATTATGACATCATCAAAATGATTATGACATCATCAGTTCATTATTACATCATCAGGCTATTATGACATCATCAAAATGATTATGACATCATCAGTTCATTATGACATCATCAGTTCATTATGACATCATCAGTCCATTATGACATCATCAGTTCATTATGACATCATCAGTCCATTATGACATCATCAAAATGATTATGACATCATCAGTTCATTATGACATCATCAGTTCATGATGACATCATCAAAATGATTATGACATCATCAGTTCATGATGACATCATCAAAATGATTATGACATCATCAGTTCATTATGACATCATCAGTTCATGATGACATCATCAAAATGATTATGACATCATCAGTTCATTATGACATCATCAAAATTATTATGACATCATCAGTCCATTATGACATCATCAAAATGATTATGACATAATCAGTTCATTATGACATCATCAGTTAATTATGACATCATCAAAATGATTATGACATCATCAGTTCATTATGACATCATCAAAATGATTATGACATCATCAGTTCATTATGGCATCATCAGTTAATTATGACATCATCAAAATGATTATGACATCATCAGTTCATGATGACATCATCAAAATGATTATGACATCATCAGTTCATTATGACATCATCAGTTAATTATGACATCATCAAAATGATTATGACATCATCAGTTCATGATGACATCATCAAAATGATTATGACATCATCAGTTCATTATGACATCATCAGTCCATAATGACATCGTCAAAATGATTATGACATCATCAGTTCATTATGACATCATCAGTTCATTATGACATCATCAGTCCATTATGACATCATCAAAATGATTATGACATCATCAGTCCATTATGACATCATCAAAATGATTATGACATCATCAGTTCATTATGACATCATCAGGCTATTATGACATCATCAAAATGATTATGACATCATCAGTTCATTATGACATCATCAGTTCATTATGACATCATCAGTCCATTATGACATCATCAGTTCATTATGACATCATCAGTCCATTATGACATCATCAAAATGATTATGACATCATCAGTTCATTATGACATCATCAGTTCAATATGACATCATCAGTTCATGATGACATCATCAGCCCATTATGACATCATCAAAATGATTATGACATCATCAGTTCATTATGACATCATCAGTCCATTATGACATCATCAGTTCATTATGACATCATCAAATTGATTATGACATCATCAGTTCATTATGACATCATCAGTTCATTATGACATCATCAAAATGATTATGACATCATCAGTTCATTAGACATCATCAGTTCATTCTGACATCATCATTCCGTTATCACATAATCAAAATGATTATGACATCATCAGTCCATTATGACATCATCAAAATGATAATGACATCATCAGTTCATTATGACATCATCAGTCCATAATGACATCGTCAAAATGATTATGACATCATCAGTTCATTATGACATCATCAAAATTATTATGACATCATCAGTCCATTATGACATCATCAAAATGATTATGACATAATCAGTTCATTATGACATCATCAGTCCATAATGACATCGTCAAAATGATTATGACATCATCAGTTCATTATGACATCATCAGTTCATTATGACATCATCAGTCCATTATGACATCATTAAAATAATTATGACATCATCAGTCCATTATGACATCATCAGTCCATTATGACATCATCAAAATGATTATGACATCATCAGTTCATTATTACATCATCAGGCTATTATGACATCATCAAAATGATTATGACATCATCAGTTCATTATGACATCATCAGTTCATTATGACATCATCAGTCCATTATGACATCATCAGTTCATTATGACATCATCAGTCCATTATGACATCATCAAAATGATTATGACATCATCAGTTCATTATGACATCATCAGTCGAATATGACATCATCAGTTCATGATGACATCATCAGCCCATTATGACATCATCAAAATGATTATGACATCATCAGTTAATTATGACATCATCAGTTCATGATGACATCATCAAAATGATTATGACATCATCAGTTCATGATGACATCATCAAAATGATTATGACATCATCAGTTCATTATGACATCATCAGTTCATTATGACATCATCAAAATGATTATGACATCATCAGTTCATTATGACATCATCAAAATTATTATGACATCATCAGTCCATTATGACATCATCAAAATGATTATGACATCATCAGTTCATTATGACATCATCAAAATGATTATGACATCATCAGTTCATTATGACATCATCAAAATGATTATGACATCAGTTCATTATGACATCATCAGTTAATTATGACATCATCAAAATGATTATGACATCATCAGTTCATGATGACATCATCAAAATGATTATGACATCATCAGTTCATTATGACATCATCAGTTAATTATGACATCATCAAAATGATTATGACATCATCAGTTCATGATGACATCATCAAAATGATTATGACATCATCAGTTCATTATGACATCATCAAAATTATTATGACATCATCAGTCCATTATGACATCATCAAAATGATTATGACATAATCAGTTCATTATGACATCATCAGTCCATAATGACATCGTCAAAATGATTATGACATCATCAGTTCATTATGACATCATCAGTTCATTATGACATCATCAGTCCATTATGACATCATCAAAATGATTATGACATCATCAGTCCATTATGACATCATCAGTCCATTATGACATCATCAAAATGATTATGACATCATCAGTTCATTATGACATCATCAGGCTATTATGACATCATCAAAATGATTATGACATCATCAGTTCATTATGACATCACCAAAATTATTATGACATCATCAGTCCATTATGACATCATCAAAATGATTATGACATAATCAGTTCATTATGACATCATCAGTTAATTATGACATCATCAAAATGATTATGACATCATCAGTTCATTATGACATCATCAAAATTATTATGACATCATCAGTCCATTATGACATCATCAAAATGATTATGACATAATCAGTTCATTATGACATCATCAGTCCATAATGACATCGTCAAAATGATTATGACATCATCAGTTCATTATGACATCATCAGTTCATTATGACATCATCAGTCCATTATGACATCATCAAAATGATTATGACATCATCAGTCCATTATGACATCATCAAAATGATTATGACATCATCAGTTCATTATGACATCATCAGGCTATTATGACATCATCAAAATGATTATGACATCATCAGTTCATTATGACATCATCAGTTCATTATGACATCATCAGTCCATTATGACATCATCAGTTCATTATGACATCATCAGTCCATTATGACATCATCAAAATGATTATGACATCATCAGTTCATTATGACATCATCAGTCCAATATGACATCATCAGTTCATGATGACATCATCAGCCCATTATGACATCATCAAAATGATTATGACATCATCAGTTCATTATGACATCATCAGTCCATTATGACATCATCAGTTCATTATGACATCATCAAATTGATTATGACATCATCAGTTCATTATGACATCATCAGTTCATTATGACATCATCAAAATGATTATGACATCATCAGTTCATTAGACATCATCAGTTCATTCTGACATCATCATTCCGTTATCACATAATCAAAATGATTATGACATCATCAGTCCATTATGACATCATCAAAATGATAATGACATCATCAGTTCATTATGACATCATCAGTCCATAATGACATCGTCAAAATGATTATGACATCATCAGTTCATTATGACATCATCAAAATTATTATGACATCATCAGTCCATTATGACATCATCAAAATGATTATGACATAATCAGTTCATTATGACATCATCAGTCCATAATGACATCGTCAAAATGATTATGACATCATCAGTTCATTATGACATCATCAGTTCATTATGACATCATCAGTCCATTATGACATCATTAAAATAATTATGACATCATCAGTCCATTATGACATCATCAGTCCATTATGACATCATCAAAATGATTATGACATCATCAGTTCATTATTACATCATCAGGCTATTATGACATCATCAAAATGATTATGACATCATCAGTTCATTATGACATCATCAGTTCATTATGACATCATCAGTCCATTATGACATCATCAGTTCATTATGACATCATCAGTCCATTATGACATCATCAAAATGATTATGACATCATCAGTTCATTATGACATCATCAGTCGAATATGACATCATCAGTTCATGATGACATCATCAAAATGATTATGACATCATCAGTTCATGATGACATCATCAAAATGATTATGACATCATCAGTTCATTATGACATCATCAGTTCATTATGACATCATCAAAATGATTATGACATCATCAAAATTATTATGACATCATCAGTCCATTATGACATCATCAAAATGATTATGACATAATCAGTTCATTATGACATCATCAGTTAATTATGACATCATCAAAATGATTATGACATCATCAGTTCATTATGACATCATCAAAATGATTATGACATCATCAGTTCATTATGACATCATCAGTTAATTATGACATCATCAAAATGATTATGACATCATCAGTTCATGATGACATCATCAAAATGATTATGACATCATCAGTTCATTATGACATCATCAGTTAATTATGACATCATCAAAATGATTATGACATCATCAGTTCATGATGACATCATCAAAATGATTATGACATCATCAGTTCATTATGACATCATCAGTCCATAATGACATCGTCAAAATGATTATGACATCATCAGTTCATTATGACATCATCAGTTCATTATGACATCATCAGTCCATTATGACATCATCAAAATGATTATGACATCATCAGTCCATTATGACATCATCAAAATGATTATGACATCATCAGTTCATTATGACATCATCAGGCTATTATGACATCATCAAAATGATTATGACATCATCAGTTCATTATGACATCATCAAAATGATTATGACATCATCAGTTCATTATGACATCATCAGTTAATTATGACATCATCAAAATGATTATGACATCATCAGTTCATGATGACATCATCAAAATGATTATGACATCATCAGTTCATTATGACATCATCAGTCCATAATGACATCGTCAAAATGATTATGACATCATCAGTTCATTATGACATCATCAGTTCATTATGACATCATCAGTCCATTATGACATCATCAAAATGATTATGACATCATCAGTCCATTATGACATCATCAAAATGATTATGACATCATCAGTTCATTATGACATCATCAGGCTATTATGACATCATCAAAATGATTATGACATCATCAGTTCATTATGACATCATCAGTTCATTATGACATCATCAGTCCATTATGACATCATCAGTCCATTATGACATCATCAGTTCATTATGACATCATCAGTCCATTATGACATCATCAAAATGATTATGACATCATCAGTTCATTATGACATCATCAGTCCAATATGACATCATCAGTTCATGATGACATCATCAGCCCATTATGACATCATCAAAATGATTATGACATCATCAGTTCATTATGACATCATCAGTCCATTATGACATCATCAGTCCATTATGACATCATCAAATTGATTATGACATCATCAGTTCATTATGACATCATCAGTTCATTATGACATCATCAAAATGATTATGACATCATCAGTTCATTAGACATCATCAGTTCATTCTGACATCATCATTCCGTTATCACATAATCAAAATGATTATGACATCATCAGTCCATTATGACATCATCAAAATGATAATGACATCATCAGTTCATTATGACATCATCAGTCCATAATGACATCGTCAAAATGATTATGACATCATCAGTTCATTATGACATCATCAAAATTATTATGACATCATCAGTCCATTATGACATCATCAAAATGATTATGACATAATCAGTTCATTATGACATCATCAGTCCATAATGACATCGTCAAAATGATTATGACATCATCAGTTCATTATGACATCATCAGTTCATTATGACATCATCAGTCCATTATGACATCATTAAAATAATTATGACATCATCAGTCCATTATGACATCATCAGTCCATTATGACATCATCAAAATGATTATGACATCATCAGTTCATTATTACATCATCAGGCTATTATGACATCATCAAAATGATTATGACATCATCAGTTCATTATGACATCATCAGTTCATTATGACATCATCAGTCCATTATGACATCATCAGTTCATTATGACATCATCAGTCCATTATGACATCATCAAAATGATTATGACATCATCAGTTCATTATGACATCATCAGTCGAATATGACATCATCAGTTCATGATGACATCATCAGCCCATTATGACATCATCAAAATGATTATGACATCATCAGTTAATTATGACATCATCAGTTCATGATGACATCATCAAAATGATTATGACATCATCAGTTCATGATGACATCATCAAAATGATTATGACATCATCAGTTCATTATGACATCATCAGTTCATTATGACATCATCAAAATGATTATGACATCATCAGTTCATTATGACATCATCAAAATTATTATGACATCATCAGTCCATTATGACATCATCAAAATGATTATGACATAATCAGTTCATTATGACATCATCAGTTAATTATGACATCATCAAAATGATTATGACATCATCAGTTCATTATGACATCATCAAAATGATTATGACATCAGTTCATTATGACATCATCAGTTAATTATGACATCATCAAAATGATTATGACATCATCAGTTCATGATGACATCATCAGTTCATGATGACATCATCAAAATGATTATGACATCATCAGTTCATTATGACATCATCAGTTCATTATGACATCATCAAAATGATTATGACATCATCAGTTCATGATGACATCATCAAAATGATTATGACATCATCAGTTCATTATGACATCATCAAAATTATTATGACATCATCAGTCCATTATGACATCATCAAAATGATTATGACATAATCAGTTCATTATGACATCATCAGTCCATAATGACATCGTCAAAATGATTATGACATCATCAGTTCATTATGACATCATCAGTTCATTATGACATCATCAGTCCATTATGACATCATCAAAATGATTATGACATCATCAGTTCATTATGACATCATCAGTTAATTATGACATCATCAAAATGATTATGACATCATCAGTTCATGATGACATCATAAAAATGATTATGACATCATCAGTTCATTATGACATCATCAAAATGATTATGACATCATCAGTTCATGATGACATCATCAGTTAATTATGACATCATCAGTTCATGATGACATCATCAAAATGATTATGACATCATCAGTTCATGATGACATCATCAAAATGATTATGACATCATCAGTTCATTATGACATCATCAGTTCATTATGACATCATCAAAATGATTATGACATCATCAGTTCATGATGACATCATGAAAATGATTATGACATCATCAGTTCATTATGACATCATCAGTTCATTATGACATCATCAAAATGATTATGACATCATCAGTTCATTATGACATCATCAAAATGATTATGACATCATCAGTCCATTATGACATCATCAAAATGATTATGACATAATCAGTTCATTATGACATCATCAGTTAATTATGACATCATCAAAATGATTATGACATCATCAGTTCATTATGACATCATCAAAATTATTATGACATCATCAGTCCATTATGACATCATCAAAATGATTATGACATAATCAGTTCATTATGACATCATCAGTCCATAATGACATCGTCAAAATGATTATGACATCATCAGTTCATTATGACATCATCAGTTCATTATGACATCATCAGTCCATTATGACATCATCAAAATGATTATGACATCATCAGTCCATTATGACATCATCAGTCCATTATGACATCATCAAAATGATTATGACATCATCAGTTCATTATGACATCATCAGGCTATTATGACATCATCAAAATGATTATGACATCATCAGTTCATTATGACATCATCAGTTCATTATGACATCATCAGTCCATTATGACATCATCAGTTCATTATGACATCATCAGTCCATTATGACATCATCAAAATGATTATGACATCATCAGTTCATTATGACATCATCAGTCCAATATGACATCATCAGTTCATGATGACATCATCAGCCCATTATGACATCATCAAAATGATTATGACATCATCAGTTCATTATGACATCATCAGTCCATTATGACATCATCAGTTCATTATGACATCATCAAATTGATTATGACATCATCAGTTCATTATGACATCATCAGTTCATTATGACATCATCAAAATGATTATGACATCATCAGTTCATTAGACATCATCAGTTCATTCTGACATCATCATTCCGTTATCACATAATCAAAATGATTATGACATCATCAGTCCATTATGACATTATCAAAATGATTATGACATTATCAGTTCATTGTGACATCATCAGTTAATTATGACATCATCAAAATGATTATGACATCATCAGTCCATTATGACATCACCAAAATTATTATGACATCATCAGTCCATTATGACATCATCAAAATGATAATGACATCATCAGTTCATTATGACATCATCAGTTCATTATGACATCATCAAAATTATTATGACATTATCAGTCCATTATGACATCATCAGTCCATTATGACATCATCAAAATGATTATGACATCATCAGTTCATTATGACATCATCAGGCTATTATGACATCATCAAAATGATTATGACATCAACAGTTCATTATGACATCACCAAAATTATTATGACATCATCAGTCCATTATGACATCATCAAAATGATAATGACATCATCAGTTCATTATGACATCATCAGTCCATAATGACATCGTCAAAATGATTATGACATCATCAGTTCATTATGACATCATCAAAATTATTATGACATCATCAGTCCATTATGACATCATCAAAATGATTATGACATAATCAGTTCATTATGACATCATCAGTCCATAATGACATCGTCAAAATGATTATGACATCATCAGTTCATTATGACATCATCAGTTCATTATGACATCATCAGTTCATTATGACATCATCAAAATGATTATGACATCATCAGTTCATGATGACATCATCAAAATGATCATGACATCATCAGTTCATTATGACATCATCAGTTTATTATGACATCATCAAAATGATTATGACATCATCAGTTCATTATGACATCATCAAAATTATTATGACATCATCAGTCCATTATGACATCATCAAAATGATTATGACATAATCAGTTCATTATGACATCATCAGTTAATTATGACATCATCAAAATGATTATGACATCATCAGTTAATTATGACATCATCAGTTCATGATGACATCATCAAAATGATTATGACATCATCAGTTCATGATGACATCATCAAAATGATTATGACATCATCAGTTCATTATGACATCATCAGTTAATTATGACATCATCAAAATGATTATGACTTCATCAGTTCATGATGACATCATCAAAATGATTATGACATCATCAGTTCATTATGACATCATCAAAATTATTATGACATCATCAGTCCATTATGACATCATCAAAATGATTATGACATAATCAGTTCATTATGACATCATCAGTCCATAATGACATCGTCAAAATGATTATGACATCATCAGTTCATTATGACATCATCAGTTCATTATGACATCATCAGTTCATTATGACATCATCAAAATGATTATGACATCATCAGTTCATGATGACATCATCAAAATGATTATGACATCATCAGTTCATTATGACATCATCAGTTCATTATGACATCATCAAAATGATTATGACATCATCAGTTCATTATGACATCATCAAAATTATTATGACATCATCAGTCCATTATGACATCATCAAAATGATTATGACATAATCAGTTCATTATGACATCATCAGTTACTTATGACATCATCAAAATGATTATGACATCATCAGTTCATTATGACATCATCAAAATGATTATGACATCATCAGTTAATTATGACATCATCAGTTCATGATGACATCATCAAAATGATTATGACATCATCAGTTCATGATGACATCATCAAAATGATTATGACATCATCAGTTCATTATGACATCATCAGTTCATTATGACATCATCAAAATGATTATGACATCATCAGTTCATGATGACATCATCAAAATGATTATGACATCATCAGTTCATTATGACATCATCAGTTCATTATGACATCATCAAAATTATTATGACATCATCAGTCCATTATGACATCATCAAAATGATTATGACATAATCAGTTCATTATGACATCATCAGTTAATTATGACATCATCAAAATGATTATGACATCATCAGTTCATTATGACATCATCAAAATTATTATGACATCATCAGTCCATTATGACATCATCAAAATGATTATGACATAATCAGTTCATTATGACATCATCAGTCCATAATGACATCGTCAAAATGATTATGACATCATCAGTTCATTATGACATCATCAGTTCATTATGACATCATCAGTCCATTATGACATCATCAAAATGATTATGACATCATCAGTCCATTATGACATCATCAGTCCATTATGACATCATCAAAATGATTATGACATCATCAGTTCATTATGACATCATCAGGCTATTATGACATCATCAAAATGATTATGACATCATCAGTTCATTATGACATCATCAGTTCATTATGACATCATCAGTCCATTATGACATCATCAGTTCATTATGACATCAGTCCATTATGACATCATCAAAATGATTATGACATCATCAGTTCATTATGACATCATCAGTCCAATATGACATCATCAGTTCATGATGACATCATCAGCCCATTATGACATCATCAAAATGATTATGACATCATCAGTTCATTATGACATCATCAGTCCATTATGACATCATCAGTTCATTATGACATCAAATTGATTATGACATCATCAGTTCATTATGACATCATCAGTTCATTATGACATTATCAAAATGATTATGACATCATCAGTTCATTAGACATCATCAGTTCATTCTGACATCATCATTCCGTTATCACATAATCAAAATGATTATGACATCATCAGTCCATTATGACATTATCAAAATGATTATGACATTATCAGTTCATTGTGACATCATCAGTTAATTATGACATCATCAAAATGATTATGACATCATCAGTCCATTATGACATCACCAAAATTATTATGACATCATCAGTCCATTATGACATCATCAAAATGATAATGACATCATCAGTTCATTATGACATCATCAGTCCATAATGACATCGTCAAAATGATTATGACATCATCAGTTCATTATGACATCATCAAAATTATTATGACATCATCAGTCCATTATGACATCATCAGTCCATTATGACATCATCTAAATGATTATGACATCATCAGTTCATTATCACATCATCAGGCTATTATGACATCATCAAAATGATTATGACATCATCAGTTCATTATGACATCACCAAAATTATTATGACATCATCAGTCCATTATGACATCATCAAAATGATAATGACATCATCAGTTCATTATGACATCATCAGTCCATAATGACATCGTCAAAATGATTATGACATCATCAGTTCATTATGACATCATCAGTTCATTATGACATCATCAAAATGATTATGACATCATCAGTTCATGATGACATCATCAAAATGATTATGACATCAGTTCATTATGACATCATCAGTTCATTATGACATCATCAAAATGATTATGACATCATCAGTTCATTATGACATCATCAAAATTATTATGACATCATCAGTCCATTATGACATCATCAAAATGATTATGACATAATCAGTTCATTATGACATCATCAGTTAATTATGACATCATCAAAATGATTATGACATCATCAGTTCATTATGACATCACCAAAATTATTATGACATCATCAGTTAATTATGACATCATCAGTTCATGATGACATCATCAAAATGATTATGACATCATCAGTTCATGATGACATCATCAAAATGATTATGACATCATCAGTTCATTATGACATCATCAGTTCATTATGACATCATCAAAATGATTATGACATCATCAGTTCATGATGACATCATCAAAATGATTATGACATCAGTTCATTATGACATCATCAGTTCATTATGACATCATCAAAATGATTATGACATCATCAGTTCATTATGACATCATCAAAATTATTATGACATCATCAGTCCATTATGACATCATCAAAATGATTATGACATAATCAGTTCATTATGACATCATCAGTTAATTATGACATCATCAAAATGATTATGACATCATCAGTTCATTATGACATCACCAAAATTATTATGACATCATCAGTTAATTATGACATCATCAGTTCATGATGACATCATCAAAATGATTATGACATCATCAGTTCATGATGACATCATCAAAATGATTATGACATCATCAGTTCATTATGACATCATCAGTTCATTATGACATCATCAAAATGATTATGACATCATCAGTTCATGATGACATCATGAAAATGATTATGACATCATCAGTTCATTATGACATCATCAGTTCATTATGACATCATCAAAATGATTATGACATCATCAGTTCATTATGACATCATCAAAATGATTATGACATTATCAGTCCATTATGACATCATCAAAATGATTATGACATAATCAGTTCATTATGACATCATCAGTTAATTATGACATCATCAAAATGATTATGACATCATCAGTTCATTATGACATCATCAAAATTATTATGACATCATCAGTCCATTATGACATCATCAAAATGATTATGACATAATCAGTTCATTATGACATCATCAGTCCATAATGACATCGTCAAAATGATTATGACATCATCAGTTCATTATGACATCATCAGTTCATTATGACATCATCAGTCCATTATGACATCATCAAAATGATTATGACATCATCAGTCCATTATGACATCATCAGTCCATTATGACATCATCAGTTCATTATGACATCATCAGGCTATTATGACATCATCAAAATGATTATGACATCATCAGTTCATTATGACATCATCAGTTCATTATGACATCATCAGTCCATTATGACATCATCAGTTCATTATGACATCATCAGTCCATTATGACATCATCAAAATGATTATGACATCATCAGTTCATTATGACATCATCAGTCCAATATGACATCATCAGTTCATGATGACATCATCAGCCCATTATGACATCATCAAAATGATTATGACATCAGTTCATTTTGACATCATCAGTCCATTATGACATCATCAGTTCATTATGACATCATCAAATTGATTATGACATCATCAGTTCATTATGACATCATCAGTTCATTATGACATCATCAAAATGATTATGACATCATCAGTTCATTAGACATCATCAGTTCATTCTGACATCATCATTCCGTTATCACATAATCAAAATGATTATGACATCATCAGTCCATTATGACATTATCAAAATGATTATGACATTATCAGTTCATTGTGACATCATCAGTTAATTATGACATCATCAAAATGATTATGACATCATCAGTCCATTATGACATCACCAAAATTATTATGACATCATCAGTCCATTATGACATCATCAAAATGATTATGACATCATCAGTTCATTATGACATCATCAGGCTATTATGACATCATCAAAATGATTATGACATCATCAGTTCATTATGACATCACCAAAATTATTATGACATCATCAGTCCATTATGACATCATCAAAATGATAATGACATCATCAGTTCATTATGACATCATCAGTCCATAATGACATCGTCAAAATGATTATGACATCATCAGTTCATAATGACATCATCAAAATTATTATGACATCATCAGTCCATTATGACATCATCAAAATGATTATGACATAATCAGTTCATTATGACATCATCAGTCCATAATGACATCGTCAAAATGATTATGACATCATCAGTTCATTATGACATCATCAGTTCATTATGACATCATCAAAATGATTATGACATCATCAGTTCATGATGACATCATCAAAATGATTATGACATCATCAGTTCATTATGACATCATCAGTTCATTATGACATCATCAAAATGATTATGACATCATCAGTTCATTATGACATCATCAAAATTATTATGACATCATCAGTCCATTATGACATCATCAAAATGATTATGACATAATCAGTTCATTATGACATCATCAGTTAATTATGACATCATCAAAATGATTATGACATCATCAGTTCATTATGACATCATCAAAATGATTATGACATCATCAGTTAATTATGACATCATCAGTTCATGATGACATCATTAAAATGATTATGACATCATCAGTTCATTATGACATCATCAAAATGATTATGACATCATCAGTTCATTATGACATCATCAGTTAATTATGACATCATCAAAATGATTATGACATCATCAGTTCATGATGACATCATCAAAATGATTATGACATCATCAGTTCATTATGACATCATCAAAATGATTATGACATCATCAGTCCATTATTACATCATCAAAATGATTATGACATAATCAGTTCATTATGACATCATCAGTTAATTATGACATCATCAAAATGATTATGACATCATCAGTTCATTATGACATCATCAAAATTATTATGACATCATCAGTCCATTATGACATCATCAAAATGATTATGACATAATCAGTTTCATTATGACATCATCAGTCCATAATGACATCGTCAAAATGATTATGACATCATCAGTTCATTATGACATCATCAGTTCATTATGACATCATCAGTCCATTATGACATCATCAGTTCATTATGACATCACAGTCCATTATGACATCATCAAAATAATTATGACATCATCAGTTCATTATGACATCATCAGGCTATTATGACATCATCAAAATGATTAGGACATCATCAGTTCATTATGACATCATCAGTTCATGATGACATCATCAGTCCATTATGACATCATCAGTTCATTATGACATCATCAGTCCATTATGACATCATCAAAATGATTATGACATCATCAGTTCATTATGACATCATCAGTCCAATATGACATCATCAGTTCATGATGACATCATCAGCCCATTATGACATCATCAAAATGATTATGACATCATCAGTTCATTAGACATCATCAGTTCATTCTGACATCATCATTCCGTTATCACATAATCAAAATGATTATGACATCATCAGTCCATTATGACATTATCAAAATGATTATGACATTATCAGTTCATTGTGACATCATCAGTTAATTATGACATCATCAAAATGATTATGACATCATCAGTTCATTATGACATCACCAAAATTATTATGACATCATCAGTCCATTATGACATCATCAAAATGATAATGACATCATCAGTTCATTATGACATCATCAGTCCATAATGACATCGTCAAAATGATTATGACATCATCAGTTCATTATGACATCATCAAAATTATTATGACATCATCAGTCCATTATGACATCATCAGTCCATTATGACATCATCAAAATGATTATGACATCATCAGTTCATTATGACATCATCAGGCTATTATGACATCATCAAAATGATTATGACATCATCAGTCCATTATGACATCATCAGTCCATAATGACATCGTCAAAATGATTATGACATCATCAGTTCATTATGACATCATCAGTCCATAATGACATCGTCAAAATGATTATGACATCATCAGTTCATTATGACATCATCAAAATTATTATGACATCATCAGTCCATTATGACATCATCAGTCCATTATGACATCATCTAAATGATTATGACATCATCAGTTCATTATGACATCATCAGGCTATTATGACATCATCAAAATGATTATGACATCATCAGTTCATTATGACATCACCAAAATTATTATGACATCATCAGTCCATTATGACATCATCAAAATGATAATGACATCATCAGTTCATTATGACATCATCAGTCCATAATGACATCGTCAAAATGATTATGACATCATCAGTTCATTATGACATCATCAGTTCATTATGACATCATCAAAATGATTATGACATCATCAGTTCATGATGACATCATCAAAATGATTATGACATCAGTTCATTATGACATCATCAGTTCATTATGACATCATCAAAATGATTATGACATCATCAGTTCATTATGACATCATCAAAATTATTATGACATCATCAGTCCATTATGACATCATCAAAATGATTATGACATAATCAGTTCATTATGACATCATCAGTTAATTATGACATCATCAAAATGATTATGACATCATCAGTTCATTATGACATCACCAAAATTATTATGACATCATCAGTTAATTATGACATCATCAGTTCATGATGACATCATCAAAATGATTATGACATCATCAGTTCATGATGACATCATCAAAATGATTATGACATCATCAGTTCATTATGACATCATCAGTTCATTATGACATCATCAAAATGATTATGACATCATCAGTTCATGATGACATCATGAAAATGATTATGACATCATCAGTTCATTATGACATCATCAGTTCATTATGACATCATCAAAATGATTATGACATCATCAGTTCATTATGACATCATCAAAATGATTATGACATCATCAGTCCATTATGACATCATCAAAATGATTATGACATAATCAGTTCATTATGACATCATCAGTCCATAATGACATCGTCAAAATGATTATGACATCATCAGTTCATTATGACATCATCAGTTCATTATGACATCATCAGTCCATTATGACATCATCAAAATGATTATGACATCATCAGTCCATTATGACATCATCAGTCCATTATGACATCATCAAAATGATTATGACATCATCAGTTCATTATGACATCATCAGGCTATTATGACATCATCAAAATGATTATGACATCATCAGTTCATTATGACATCATCAGTTCATTATGACATCATCAGTCCATTATGACATCATCAGTTCATTATGACATCATCAGTCCATTATGACATCATCAAAATGATTATGACATCATCAGTTCATTATGACATCATCAGTCCAATATGACATCATCAGTTCATGATGACATCATCAGCCCATTATGACATCATCAAAATGATTATGACATCAGTTCATTATGACATCATCAGTCCATTAGGACATCATCAGTTCATTATGACATCATCAAATTGATTATGACATCATCAGTTCATTATGACATCATCAGTTCATTATGACATCATCAAAATGATTATGACATCATCAGTTCATTAGACATCATCAGTTCATTCTGACATCATCATTCCGTTATCACATAATCAAAATGATTATGACATCATCAGTCCATTATGACATTATCAAAATGATTATGACATTATCAGTTCATTGTGACATCATCAGTTAATTATGACATCATCAAAATGATTATGACATCATCAGTCCATTATGACATCACCAAAATTATTATGACATCATCAGTCCATTATGACATCATCAAAATGATTATGACATCATCAGTTCATTATGACATCATCAGGCTATTATGACATCATCAAAATGATTATGACATCATCAGTTCATTATGACATCACCAAAATTATTATGACATCATCAGTCCATTATGACATCATCAAAATGATAATGACATCATCAGTTCATTATGACATCATCAGTCCATAATGACATCGTCAAAATGATTATGACATCATCAGTTCATAATGACATCATCAAAATTATTATGACATCATCAGTCCATTATGACATCATCAAAATGATTATGACATAATCAGTTCATTATGACATCATCAGTCCATAATGACATCGTCAAAATGATTATGACATCATCAGTTCATTATGACATCATCAGTTCATTATGACATCATCAAAATGATTATGACATCATCAGTTCATGATGACATCATCAAAATGATTATGACATCATCAGTTCATTATGACATCATCAGTTAATTATGACATCATCAAAATGATTATGACATCATCAGTTCATTATGACATCATCAAAATTATTATGACATCATCAGTCCATTATGACATCATCAAAATGATTATGACATAATCAGTTCATTATGACATCATCAGTCCATAATGACATCGTCAAAATGATTATGACATCATCAGTTCATTATGACATCATCAGTTCATTATGACATCATCAGTCCATTATGACATCATCAGTCCATTATGACATCATCAAAATGATTATGACATCATCAGTTCATTATGACATCATCAGGCTATTATGACATCATCAAAATGATTAGGACATCATCAGTTCATTATGACATTATCAGTCCAATATGACATCATCAGTTCATGATGACATCATCAGCCCATTATGACATCATCAAAATGATTATGACATCATCAGTTCATTATGACATCATCAGTCCATTATGACATCATCAGTTCATTATGACATCATCAAATTGATTATGACATCATCAGTTCATTATGACATCATCAGTTCATTATGACATCATCAAAATGATTATGACATCATCAGTTCATTAGACATCATCAGTTCATTCTGACATCATCATTCCGTTATCACATAATCAAAATGATTATGACATCATCAGTCCATTATGACATTATCAAAATGATTATGACATTATCAGTTCATTGTGACATCATCAGTTAATTATGACATCATCAAAATGATTATGACATCATCAGTTCATTATGACATCACCAAAATTATTATGACATCATCAGTCCATTATGACATCATCAAAATGATAATGACATCATCAGTTCATTATGACATCATCAGTCCATAATGACATCGTCAAAATGATTATGACATCATCAGTTCATTATGACATCAAAATTATTATGACATCATCAGTCCATTATGACATCATCAGTCCATTATGACATCATCAAAATGATTATGACATCATCAGTTCATTATGACATCATCAGGCTATTATGACATCATCAAAATGATTATGACATCATCAGTTCATTATGACATCACCAAAATTATTATGACATCATCAGTCCATTATGACATCATCAAAATGATAATGACATCATCAGTTCATTATGACATCATCAGTCCATAATGACATCGTCAAAATGATTATGACATCATCAGTTCATTATGACATCATCAAAATTATTATGACATCATCAGTCCATTATGACATCATCAAAATGATTATGACATAATCAGTTCATTATGACATCATCAGTCCATAATGACATCGTCAAAATGATTATGACATCATCAGTTCATTATGACATCATCAGTTCATTATGACATCATCAGTCCATTATGACATCATCAAAATGATTTTGACATCATCAGTCCATTATGACATCATCAGTCCATTATGACATCATCAAAATGATTATGACATCATCAGTTCATTATTACATCATCAGGCTATTATGACATCATCAAAATGATTATGACATCATCAGTTCATTATGACATCATCAGTTCATTATGACATCATCAGTCCATTATGACATCATCAGTTCATTATGACATCATAAGTCCATTATGACATCATCAAAATGATTATGACATCATCAGTTCATTATGACATCATCAGTCCAATATGACATCATCAGTTCATGATGACATCATCAGCCCATTATGACATCATCAAAATGATTATGACATCATCAGTTAATTATGACATCATCAGTTCATGATGACATCATCAAAATGATTATGACATCATCAGTTCATGATGACATCATCAAAATGATTATGACATCATCAGTTCATTATGACATCATGAGTTAATTATGACATCATCAAAATGATTATGACATCATCAGTTCATGATGACATCATCAAAATGATTATGACATCATCAGTTCATTATGACATCATCAGTTAATTATGACATCATCAAAATGATTATGACATCATCAGTTCATTATGACATCATCAGTCCATTATGACATCATCAAAATGATTATGACATAATCAGTTCATTCTGACATCATCAGTCCATAATGACATCGTCAAAATGATTATGACATCATCAGTTCATTATGACATCATCAGTTCATTATGACATCATCAGTCCATTATGACATCATCAAAATGATTATGACATCATCAGTCCATTATGACATCATCAGTCCAATATGACATCATCAGTTCATGATGACATCATCAGCCCATTATGACATCATCAAAATGATTATGACATCATCAGTTAATTATGACATCATCAGTTCATGATGACATCATCAAAATGATTATGACATCATCAGTTCATGATGACATCATCAAAATGATTATGACATCATCAGTTCATTATGACATCATCAGTTAATTATGACATCATCAAAATGATTATGACATCATCAGTTCATGATGACATCATCAAAATGATTATGACATCATCAGTTCATGATGACATCATCAAAATGATTATGACATCATCAGTTCATTATGACATCATCAAAATTATTACGACATAATCAGTTCATTATGACATCATCAGTTAATTATGACATCATCAAAATGATTATGACATCATCAGTTCATTATGACATCATCAAAATTATTATGACATCATCAGTCCATTATGACATCATCAAAATGATTATGACATAATCAGTTCATTATGACATCATCAGTCCATAATGACATCGTCAAAATGATTATGACATCATCAGTTCATTATGACATCATCAGTTCATTATGACATCATCAGTCCATTATGACATCATCAAAATGATTATGACATCATCAGTCCATTATGACATCATCAGTCCATTATGACATCATCAAAATGATTATGACATCATCAGTTCATTATGACATCATCAGGCTATTATGACATCATCAAAATGATTATGACATCATCAGTTCATTATGACATCATCAAAATGATTATGACATCATCAGTTCATTATGACATCATCAGTTAATTATGACATCATCAAAATGATTATGACATCATCAGTTCATGATGACATCATCAAAATGATTATGACATCATCAGTTCATTATGACATCATCAAAATTATTATGACATCAGTCCATTATGACATTATCAAAATGATTATGACATCATCAGTTCATTATGACATCATCAGTCCATAATGACATCGTCAAAATGATTATGACATCATCAGTTCATTATGACATCATCAGTTCATTATGACATCATCAGTCCATTATGACATCATCAAAATGATTATGACATCATCAGTTCATTATGACATCATCAGTCCATTATGACATCATCAGCCCATTATGACATCATTAAAATGATTTTGGCATCATCAGTTCATTATGACATCATCAGTTCATTATGACATCATCAAATTGATTATGACATCATCAGTTCATTATGACATCATCAGTTCATTATGACATCATCAGTTCATTATGACATCATCAGTTCATTATGACATCATCAAAATGATTATGACATCATCAGTTCATTATGACATCATCAAAATGATAATGACATCATTAGTTCATTATGACATCATCAGTCCATAATGACATCGTCAAAATGATTATGACATCATCAGTTCATTATGACATCATCAAAATTATTATGACATCATCAGTCCATTATGACATCATCAAAATGATTATGACATAATCAGTTCATTATGACATCATCAGTCCATAATGACATCGTCAAAATGATTATGACATCATCAGTTCATTATGACATCATCAAAATTATTATGACATCATCAGTCCATTATGACATCATCAAAATGATTATGACATAATCAGTTCATTATGACATCATCAGTCCATAATGACATCGTCAAAATGATTATGACATCATCAGTTCATTATGACATCATCAATTCATTATGACATCATCAGTCCATTATGACATCATCAAAATGATTATGACATCATCAGTCCATTATGACATCATCAGTCCATTATGACATCATCAAAATGATTATGACATCATCAGTTCATTATTACATCATCAGGCTATTATGACATCATCAAAATGATTATGACATCATCAGTTCATTATGACATCATCAGTTCATTATGACATCATCAGTCCATTATGACATCATCAGTTCATTATGACATCATCAGTCCATTATGACATCATCAAAATGATTATGACATCATCAGTTCATTATGACATCATCAGTCCAATATGACATCATCAGTTCATGATGACATCATCAGCCCATTATGACATCATCAAAATGATTATGACATCATCAGTTCATGATGACATCATCAGTCCATAATGACATCTTCAAAAAGATTATGACATCATCAGTTCATTATGACATCATCAGTTCATTATGACATCATCAGTCCATTATGACATCATCAGTCCATTATGACATCATCAGTCCATTATGACATCATCAGTCCATTATGACATCATCAGCCCATTATGACATCATCAAAATGATTATGACATCATCAGTTCATTATGACATCATCAGTCTATTATGACATCATCAAAATGATTATGACATCATCAGTTCATTATGACATCATCAGTCCATTATGACATCATCAGTCCATTATGACATCATCAGCCCATTATGACATCATCAAAATGATTATGACATCATCAGTTCATTATGACATCATCAAAATGATTATGACATCATCAGTTCATTATGACATCATCAGTTCATAATGACATCATCAGTCCAATATGACATCATCAGTTCATGATAATATCATCAGCCCATTATGACATCATCAAAATGATTATGACATCATCAGTTCATGATGACATTATCAAAATGATTATGACATTATCAGTTCATTGTGACATCATCAGTTCATTATGACATCACCAAAATTATTATGACATCATCAGTCCATTATGACATCATCAAAATGATTATGACATCATCAGTTCATTATGACATCATCAGTTCATTATGACATCATCAAAATGATTATGACATCATCAGTTCATTATGACATCATCAGTCCATTATGACATCATCAGTTCATTATGACATCATCAGTTCATTATGACATCATCAAAATGATTATGACATCATCAGTTCATTAGACATCATCAGTTCATTCTGACATCATCAGTCCATTATCACATAATCAAAATGATTATGACATCATCAGTCCATTATGACATCATCAGTCCATTATGACATCATCAGTTCATTATGACATCATCAAAATGATTATGACATCATCAGTTCATTATGCCATCATGCGTCCATTATGACATCAGTTCATTATGACATCATCAGCCTATTATGACATCATCAAAATGATTATGACATCATCAGTTCATTATGACATCATCAGTCCATTATGACATCATCAAAATGATTATGACATCATCAGTTCATTATGACATCATCAGTTCATTATGACATCATGAGTCCATTATGACATCATCAGTTCATTATGACATCATCAGTCCATTATGACATCATCAGTTCATTATGACATCATCAGCCCATTATGACATCATCAAATTGATTATGACATCATCAGTTCATTATGACATCATCAGTTCATTATGACATCATCAAAATGATTATGACATCATCAGTTCATTAGACATCATCAGTTCATTCTGACATCATGATTCCGTTATCACATAATCAAAATGATTATGACATCATCAGTTCATTATGACATCATCAGTCCATTATGACATCATCATTTCATTATGACATCATCAAAATGATTATGACATCATCAGTTCATTATGACATCATCAAAATTATTATGACATCATCAGTCCATTATGACATTATCAAAATGATTATGACATCATCAGTTCATTATGACATCATCAGTCCATAATGACATCGTCAAAATGATTATGACATCATCAGTTCATTATGACATCATCAGTTCATTATGACATCATCAGTCCATTATGACATCATCAAAATGATTTTGACATCATCAGTCCATTATGACATCATCAGTCCATTATGACATCATCAAAATGATTATGACATCATCAGTTCATTATTACATCATCAGGCTATTATGACATCATCAAAATGATTATGACATCATCAGTTCATTATGACATCATCAGTTCATTATGACATCATCAGTCCATTATGACATCATCAGTTCATTATGACATCATCAGTCCATTATGACATCATCAAAATGATTATGACATCATCAGTTCATTATGACATCATCAGTCCAATATGACATCATCAGTTCATGATGACATCATCAGCCCATTATGACATCATCAAAATGATTATGACATCATCAGTTAATTATGACATCATCAGTTCATGATGACATCATCAAAATGATTATGACATCATCAGTTCATGATGACATCATCAAAATGATTATGACATCATCAGTTCATTATGACATCATGAGTTAATTATGACATCATCAAAATGATTATGACATCATCAGTTCATGATGACATCATCAAAATGATTATGACATCATCAGTTCATTATGACATCATCAGTTAATTATGACATCATCAAAATGATTATGACATCATCAGTTCATTATGACATCATCAGTCCATTATGACATCATCAAAATGATTATGACATAATCAGTTCATTCTGACATCATCAGTCCATAATGACATCGTCAAAATGATTATGACATCATCAGTCCATTATGACATCATCAGTCCAATATGACATCATCAGTTCATGATGACATCATCAGCCCATTATGACATCATCAAAATGATTATGACATCATCAGTTAATTATGACATCATCAGTTCATGATGACATCATCAAAATGATTATGACATCATCAGTTCATGATGACATCATCAAAATGATTATGACATCATCAGTTCATTATGACATCATCAGTTAATTATGACATCATCAAAATGATTATGACATCATCAGTTCATGATGACATCATCAAAATGATTATGACATCATCAGTTCATTATGACATCATCAAAATTATTACGACATAATCAGTTCATTATGACATCATCAGTTAATTATGACATCATCAAAATGATTATGACATCATCAGTTCATTATGACATCATCAAAATTATTATGACATCATCAGTCCATTATGACATCATCAAAATGATTATGACATAATCAGTTCATTATGACATCATCAGTCCATAATGACATCGTCAAAATGATTATGACATCATCAGTTCATTATGACATCATCAGTTCATTATGACATCATCAGTCCATTATGACATCATCAAAATGATTATGACATCATCAGTCCATTATGACATCATCAGTCCATTATGACATCATCAAAATGATTATGACATCATCAAAATGATTATGACATCATCAGTTCATTATGACATCATCAGGCTATTATGACATCATCAAAATGATTATGACATCATCAGTTCATTATGACATCATCAGTTCATTATGACATCATCAAAATGATTATGACATCATCAGTTCATGATGACATCATCAAAATGATTATGACATCATCAGTTCATTATGACATCATCAAAATTATTATGACATCAGTCCATTATGACATTATCAAAATGATTATGACATCATCAGTTCATTATGACATCATCAGTCCATAATGACATCGTCAAAATGATTATGACATCATCAGTTCATTATGACATCATCAGTTCATTATGACATCATCAGTCCATTATGACATCATCAAAATGATTATGACATCATCAGTTCATTATGACATCATCAGTCCATTATGACATCATCAGCCCATTATGACATCATTAAAATGATTTTGGCATCATCAGTTCATTATGACATCATCAGTCCATTATGACATCATCAAAATGATTATGACATCATCAGTTCATTATGACATCATCAGTCCATTATGACATCATCAGTTCATTATGACATCATCAAATTGATTATGACATCATCAGTTCATTATGACATCATCAGTTCATTATGACATCATCAGTTCATTATGACATCATCAGTTCATTATGACATCATCAAAATGATTATGACATCATCAGTTCATTAGACATCATCAGTTCATTCTGACATCATCATTCCGTTATCACATAATCAAAATTATTATGACATCATCAGTCCATTATGACATTATCAAAATGATTATGACATTATCAGTTCATTGTGACATCATCAGTTAATTATGACATCATCAAAATGATTATGACATCATCAGTTCATTATGACATCACCAAAATTATTATGACATCATCAGTCCATTATGACATCATCAAAATGATAATGACATCATTAGTTCATTATGACATTATCAGTCCATAATGACATCGTCAAAATGATTATGACATCATCAGTTCATTATGACATCATCAAAATTATTATGACATCATCAGTCCATTATGACATCATCAAAATGATTATGACATAATCAGTTCATTATGACATCATCAGTCCATAATGACATCGTCAAAATGATTATGACATCATCAGTTCATTATGACATCATCAATTCATTATGACATCATCAGTCCATTATGACATCATCAAAATGATTATGACATCATCAGTCCATTATGACATCATCAGTCCATTATGACATCATCAAAATGATTATGACATCATCAGTTCATTATTACATCATCAGGCTATTATGACATCATCAAAATGATTATGACATCATCAGT
Source organism: Ranitomeya imitator (assembly GCF_032444005.1). Classification (NCBI taxonomy): domain Eukaryota; kingdom Metazoa; phylum Chordata; class Amphibia; order Anura; family Dendrobatidae; genus Ranitomeya; species Ranitomeya imitator. The sequence goes on along the minus strand of NC_091282.1, from coordinate 915,234,033 downwards.
TCATTATGACATCATCAGTTCATTATGACATCATCAGTCCATTATGACATCATCAGTTCATTATGACATCATCAGTCCATTATGACATCATCAAAATGATTATGACATCATCAGTTCATTATGACATCATCAGTCCAATATGACATCATCAGTTCATGATGACATCATCAGCCCATTATGACATCATCAAAATGATTATGACATCATCAGTTCATGATGACATCATCAGTCCATAATGACATCTTCAAAAAGATTATGACATCATCAGTTCATTATGACATCATCAGTTCATTATGACATCATCAGTCCATTATGACATCATCAGTCCATTATGACATCATCAGTCCATTATGACATCATCAGTCCATTATGACATCATCAGCCCATTATGACATCATCAAAATGATTATGACATCATCAGTTCATTATGACATCATCAGTCTATTATGACATCATCAAAATGATTATGACATCATCAGTTCATTATGACATCATCAGTCCATTATGACATCATCAGTCCATTATGACATCATCAGCCCATTATGACATCATCAAAATGATTATGACATCATCAGTTCATTATGACATCATCAGTTCATTATGACATCATCAAAATGATTATGACATCATCAGTTCATTATGACATCATCAGTTCATAATGACATCATCAGTCCAATATGACATCATCAGTTCATGATAATATCATCAGCCCATTATGACATCATCAAAATGATTATGACATCATCAGTTCATGATGACATTATCAAAATGATTATGACATTATCAGTTCATTGTGACATCATCAGTTAATTATGACATCATCAAAATGATTATGACATCATCAGTTCATTATGACATCACCAAAATTATTATGACATCATCAGTCCATTATGACATCATCAAAATGATTATGACATCATCAGTTCATTATGACATCATCAGTTCATTATGACATCATCAAAATGATTATGACATCATCAGTTCATTATGACATCATCAGTCCATTATGACATCATCAGTTCATTATGACATCATCAGTTCATTATGACATCATCAAAATGATTATGACATCATCAGTTCATTAGACATCATCAGTTCATTCTGACATCATCAGTCCATTATCACATAATCAAAATGATTATGACATCATCAGTCCATTATGACATCATCAGTCCATTATGACATCATCAGTTCATTATGACATCATCAAAATGATTATGACATCATCAGTTCATTATGCCATCATGCGTCCATTATGACATCATCAGTTCATTATGACATCATCAGCCTATTATGACATCATCAAAATGATTATGACATCATCAGTTCATTATGACATCATCAGTCCATTATGACATCATCAAAATGATTATGACATCATCAGTTCATTATGACATCATCAGTTCATTATGACATCATGAGTCCATTATGACATCATCAGTTCATTATGACATCATCAGTTCATTATGACATCATCAGTCCATTATGACATCATCAGTTCATTATGACATCATCAGCCCATTATGACATCATCAAATTGATTATGACATCATCAGTTCATTATGACATCATCAGTTCATTATGACATCATCAAAATGATTATGACATCATCAGTTCATTAGACATCATCAGTTCATTCTGACATCATCATTCCGTTATCACATAATCAAAATGATTATGACATCATCAGTTCATTATGACATCATCAGTCCATTATGACATCATCATTTCATTATGACATCATCAAAATGATTATGACATCATCAGTTCATTATGACATCATCAAAATTATTATGACATCATCAGTCCATTATGACATTATCAAAATGATTATGACATCATCAGTTCATTATGACATCATCAGTCCATAATGACATCGTCAAAATGATTATGACATCATCAGTTCATTATGACATCATCAGTTCATTATGACATCATCAGTTCATTATGACATCATCAGTCCATTATGACATCATCAGTTCATTATGACATCATCAGTCCATTATGACATCATCAGCCCATTATGACATCATCAGCCCATTATGACATCATTAAAATGATTTTGGCATCATCAGTTCATTATGACATCATCAGTCCATTATGACATCATCAAAATGATTATGACATCATCAGTTCATTATGACATCATCAGTCCATTATGACATCATCAGTTCATTATGACATCAAATTGATTATGACATCATCAGTTCATTATGACATCATCAGTTCATTATGACATCATCAAAATGATTATGACATCATCAGTTCATTCTGACATCATCATTCCGTTATCACATAATCAAAATTATTATGACATCATCAGTCCATTATGACATCATCAGTCCATTATGACATCATCATTTCATTATGACATCATCAAAATGATTATGACATCATCAGTTCATTATGACATCATCAAAATTATTATGACATCATCAGTCCATTATGACATCATCAAAATGATTATGACATCATCAGTTCATTATGACATCATCAGTCCATAATGACATCGTCAAAATGATTATGACATCATCAGTTCATTATGACATTATCAGTTCATTATGACATCATCAGTCCATTATGACATCATCAAAATGATTATGACATCATCAGTTCATTATGACATCATCAGTCCATTATGACATCATCAGTCCATTATGACATCATCAAAATGATTATGACATCATCAGTTCATTATGACATCATCAGTCCATTATGACATCATCAGTCCATTATGACATCATCAAAATGATTATGACATCATCAGTTCATTATGACATCATCAGTCCATTATGACATCATCAGTTCATTATGACATCATCAAATTGATTATGACATCATCAGTTCATTATGACATCATCAGTTCATTATGACCTCATCAAAATGATTATGACATCATCAGTTCATTAGACATCATCAGTTCATTCTGACATCATCATTCCGTTATCACATAATCAAAATGATTATGACATCATCAGTCCATTATGACATTATCAAAATGATTATGACATTATCAGTTCATTGTGACATCATCAGTTAATTATGACATCATCAAAATGATTATGACATCATCAGTTCATTATGACATCATCAAAATTATTATGACATCATCAGTCCATTATGACATCATCAAAATGATTATGACATCATCAGTTCATTATGACATCATCAGTTCATTATGACATCATCAGTTCATTATGACATCATCAAAATGATTATGACATCATCAGTTCATTAGACATCATCAGTTCATTCTGACATCATCAGTTCATTATGACATCACCAAAATTATTATGACATCATCAGTCCATTATGACATCATCAAAATGATAATGACATCATTAGTTCATTATGACATCATCAGTCCATTATGACATCATCAGCCCATTATGACATCATTAAAATGATTTTGGCATCATCAGTTCATTATGACATCATCAGTCCATTATGACATCATCAAAATGATTATGACATCATCAGTTCATTATGACATCATCAGTCCATTATGACATCATCAGTTCATTATGACATCATCAAATTGATTATGACATCATCAGTTCATTATGACATCATCAGTTCATTATGACATCATCAAAATGATTATGACATCATCAGTTCATTAGACATCATCAGTTCATTCTGACATCATCATTCCGTTATCACATAATCAAAATGATTATGACATCATCAGTCCATTATGACATTATCAAAATGATTATGACATTATCAGTTCATTGTGACATCATCAGTTAATTATGACATCATCAAAATGATTATGACATCATCAGTTCATTATGACATCACCAAAATTATTATGACATCATCAGTCCATTATGACATCATCAAAATGATAATGACATCATTAGTTCATTATGACATCATCAGTCCATAATGACATCGTCAAAATGATTATGACATCATCAGTTCATTATGACATCATCAAAATTATTATGACATCATCAGTCCATTATGACATCATCAAAATGATTATGACATAATCAGTTCATTATGACATCATCAGTCCATAATGACATCGTCAAAATGATTATGACATCATCAGTTCATTATGACATCATCAGTCCAATATGACATCATCAGTTCATGATGACATCATCAGCCCATTATGACATCATCAAAATGATTATGACATCATCAGTTCATGATGACATCATCAGTCCATAATGACATCGTCAAAATGATTATGACATCATCAGTTCATTCTGACATCATCATTCCGTTATCACATAATCAAAATGATTATGACATCATCAGCCCATTATGACATCATCAAAATAATTATGACATCATCAGCTCATTATGACATCATCAGTTCATTATGACATCATCAGTCCATTATGACATCATCAGTTCATTATGACATCATCAGTCCATTATGACATCATCAAAATGATTATGACATCATCAGTTCATTATGACATCATCAGTCCATAATGACATCTTCAAAATGATTATGACATCATCAGTTCATTATGCCATCATCAGTTCATTATGACATCATCAGTCCATTATGACATCATCAAAATGATTATGACATCATCAGTCCATTATGACATCATCAGTCCATTATGACATCATCAGCCCATTATGACATCATCAAAATGATTATGACATCATCAGTTCATTATGACATCATCAGTTCATTATGACATCATCAAAATGATTATGACATCATCAGTTCATTATGACATCATCAGTCCATTATGACATCATCAGCCCATTATGACATCATCAAAATGATTATGACATCATCAGTTCATTATGACATCATCAGTCTATTATGACATCATCAAAATGATTATGACATCGTCAGTTCATTATGACATCATCAGTTCATTATGACATCATCAGTCCATTATGACATCATCAGTTAATTATGACATCATCAGTCCATTATGACATCATCAGTTCATTATGACATCATCAGTCTATTATGACATCATCAAAATGATTATGACATCATCAGTTCATTATGACATCATCAGTCCATTATGACATCATCAGTTCATTATGACATCATCAGTTCATTATGACATCATCAAAATGATTATGACATCATCAGTCCATTATGACATCATCAGTCCATTATGACATCATCAGTTCATTATGACATCATCAAAATGATTATGACATCATCAGTTCATTATGCCATCATGCGTCCATTATGACATCATCAGTTCATTATGACATCATCAGCCTATTATGACATCATCAAAATGATTATGACATCATCAGTTCATTATGACATCATCAGTCCATTATGACATCATCAAAATGATTATGACATCATCAGTTCATTATGACATCATCAGTCCATAATGACATCGTCAAAATGATTATGACATCATCAGTTCATTATGACATTATCAGTTCATTATGACATCATCAGTCCATTATGACATCATCAAAATGATTATGACATCATCAGTTCATTATGACATCATCAGTCCATTATGACATCATCAGCCCATTATGACATCATTAAAATGATTTTGGCATAATCAGTTCATTATGACATCATCAGTCCATTATGACATCATCAAAATGATTATGACATCATCAGTTCATTATGACATCATCAGTCCATTATGACATCATCAGTTCATTATGACATCATAAAAATGATTATGACATCATCAGTTCATTAGACATCATCAGTTCATTATGACATCAGTCTATTATGACATCATCAAAATGATTATGACATCATCAGTTCATTATGACATCATCAGTTCATTATGACATCATCAAAATGATTATGACATCATCAGTTCATTAGATATCATCAGTTCATTCTGACATCATCATTCCGTTGTCACATAATCAAAATGATTATGACATCATCAGTCCATTATGACATTATCAAAATGATTATGACATTACCAGTTCATTGTGACATCATCAGTTAATTATGACATCATCAAAATGATTATGACATCATCAGTTCATTATGACATCACCAAAATTATTATGACATCATCAGTCCATTATGACATCATCAAAATGATAATGACATCATTAGTTCATTATGACATCATCAGTCCATTATGACATCATCAGCCCATTATGACATCATTAAAATGATTTTGGCATCATCAGTTCATTATGACATCATCAGTCCATTATGACATCATCAAAATGATTATGACATCATCAGTTCATTATGACATCATCAGTCCATTATGACATCATCAGTTCATTATGACATCATCAAATTGATTATGACATCATCAAATTGATTATGACATCATCAGTTCATTATGACATCATCAGTTCATTATGACATCATCAAAATGATTATGACATCATCAGTTCATTAGACATCATCAGTTCATTCTGACATCATCATTCCGTTATCACATAATCAAAATGATTATGACATCATCAGTCCATTATGACATTATCAAAATGATTATGACATTATCAGTTCATTGTGACATCATCAGTAAATTATGACATCATCAAAATGATTATGACATCATCAGTTCATTATGACATCACCAAAATTATTATGACATCATCAGTCCATTATGACATCATCAAAATGATAATGACATCATTAGTTCATTATGACATCATCAGTCCATAATGACATCGTCAAAATGATTATGACATCATCAGTTCATTATGACATCATCAAAATTATTATGACATCATCAGCCCATTATGACATCATCAAAATGATTATGACATCATCAGTTCATGATGACATCATCAGTCCATAATGACATCGTCAAAATGATTATGGCATCATCAGTTCATTATGACATCATCAGTCCAATATGACATCATCAGTTCATGATGACATCATCAGCCCATTATGACATCATCAAAATGATTATGACATCATCAGCTCATTATGACATCATCAGTTCATTATGACATCATCAGTCCATTATGACATCATCAGTTCATTATGACATCATCAGTCCATTATGACATCATCAAAATGATTATGACATCATCAGTTCATTATGACATCATCAGTCCAATATGACATCATCAGTTCATGATGACATCATCAGCCCATTATGACATCATCAAAATGATTATGACATCATCAGTTCATGATGACATCATCAGTCCATAATGACATCTTCAAAATGATTATGACATCATCAGTTCATTATGACATCATCAGTTCATTATGACATCATCAGTCCATTATGACATCATCAAAATGATTATGACATCATCAGTCCATTATGACATCATCAGTCCATTATGACATCATCAGCCCATTATGACATCATCAAAATGATTATGACATCATCAGTTCATTATGACATCATCAGTCTAATATGACATCATCAAAATGATTATGACATCATCAGTTCATTATGACATCATCAGTCCATTATGACATCATCAGTCCATTATGACATCATCAGCCCATTATGACATCATCAGCCCATTATGACATCATCAAAATGATTATGACATCATCAGTTCATTATGACATCATCAGTCTATTATGACATCATCAAAATGATTATGACATCATCAGTTCATTATGACATCATCAGTTCATTATGACATCATCAGTCCATTATGACATCATCAGTTAATTATGACATCATCAGTCCATTATGACATCATCAAAATGATTATGACATCATCAGTTCATTATGACATCATCAGTCCATTATGACATCATCAGTTCATTATGACATCATCAGTTCATTATGACATCATCAAAATGATTATGACATCATCAGTTCATTCTGACATCATCAGTCCATTATCACATAATCAAAATGATTATGACATCATCAGTCCATTATGACATCATCAGTCCATTATGACATCATCAGTTCATTATGACATCATCAAAATGATTATGACATCATCAGTTCATTATGCCATCATGCGTCCATTATGACATCATCAGTTCATTATGACATCATCAGCCTATTATGACATCATCAAAATGATTATGACATCATCAGTTCATTATGACATCATCAGTCCATTATGACATCATCAAAATGATTATGACATCATCAGTTCATTATGACATCATCAGTTCATTATGACATCATGAGTCCATTATGACATCATCAGTTCATTATGACATCAGCCCATTATGACATCATCAGTTCATTATGACATCATCAGTCCATTATGACATCATCAGTTCATTATGAAATCATCAGCCCATTATGACATCATCAAATTGAATATGACATCATCAGTTCATTATGACATCATCAGTTCATTATGACATCATCAAAATGATTATGACATCATCAGTTCATTAGACATCATCAGTTCATTCTGACATCATTCCGTTATCACATAATCAAAATGATTATGACATCATCAGTTCATTATGACATCATCAGTCCATTATGACATCATCATTTCATTATGACATCATCAAAATGATTATGACATCATCAGTTCATTATGACATCATCAAAATTATTATGACATCATCAGTCCATTATGACATTATCAAAATGATTATGACATCATCAGTTCATTATGACATCATCAGTCCATAATGACATCGTCGAAATGATTATGACATCATCAGTTCATTATGACATCATCAGTTCATTATGACATCATCAGTCCATTATGACATCATCAGTCCATTATGACATCATCAAAATGATTATGACATCATCAGTTCATTATGACATCATCAGTCCATTATGACATCATCAGTTCATTATGACATCATCAAATTGATTATGACATCATCAGTTCATTATGACATCATCAGTTCATTATGACATCATCAAAATGATTATGACATCATCAGTTCATTAGACATCATCAGTTCATTCTGACATCATCATTCCGTTATCACATAATCAAAATGATTATGACATCATCAGTCCATTATGACATCATCAGTCCATTATGATATCATCATTTCATTATGACATCATCAAAATGATTATGACATCATCAGATCATTATGACATCATCAAAATTATTATGACATCATCAGTCCATTATGACATCATCAAAATGATTATGACATCATCAGTTCATTATGACATCATCAGTCCATAATGACATCGTCAAAATGATTATGACATCATCAGTTCATTATGACATTATCAGTTCATTATGACATCATCAGTCCATTATGACATCATCAAAATGATTATGACATCATCAGTTCATTATGACATCATCAGTCCATTATGACATCATCAGCCCATTATGACATCATTAAAATGATTTTGGCATCATCAGTTCATTATGACATCATCAGTCCATTATGACATCATCAAAATGATTATGACATCATCAGTTCATTATGACATCATCAGTCCATTATGACATCATAAGTTCATTATGACATCATCAGTTCATTATGACATCATAAAAATGATTATGACATCATCAGTTCATTAGACATCATCAGTTCATTATGACATCATCAGTCTATTATGACATCATCAAAATGATTATGACATCATCAGTTCATTATGACATCATCAGTTCATAATGACATCATCAGTCCAATATGACATCATCAGTTCATGATGATATCATCAGCCCATTATGACATCAAAATGATTATGACATCATCAGTTCATGATGACATTATCAAAATGATTATGACATTATCAGTTCATTGTAACATCATCAGTTAATTATGACATCATCAAAATGATTATGACATCATCAGTTCATTATGACATCACCAAAATTATTATGACATCATCAGTCCATTATGACATCATCAAAATGATTATGACATCATCAGTTCATTATGACATCATCAGTCCATAATGACATCGTCAAAATGATTATGACATCATCAGTTCATTATTACATCATCAGTTCATTATGACATCATCAGTCCGTTATGACATCATCAAAATGATTATGACATCATCAGTCCATTATGACATCATCAGTCCATTATGACATCATCAGCCCATTATGACATCATCAAAATGATTATGACATCATCAGTTCATTATGACATCATCAATATGATTATGACATCATCAGTTCATTATGACATCATCAGTTCATTATGACATCATCAGTTCATTATGACATCATCAGTCCATTATGACATCATCAGTCCATTATGACATCATCAGTCCATTATGACATCATCAAAATGATTATGACATCATCAGTTCATTATGACATCATCAGACAATTATGACATCATCAGTTCATTATGACATCATCAGTCCATTATTACATCATCAGTCCATTATGACATCATCAGTTCATTATTACATCATCAGTTCATTATGACATCATCAGTCCGTTATGACATCATCAAAATGATTATGACATCATCAGTCCATTATGACATCATCAGTCCATTATGACATCATCAGCCCATTATGACATCATCAAAATGATTATGACATCATCAGTTCATTATGACATCATCAATATGATTATGACATCATCAGTTCATTATGACATCATCAGTTCATTATGACATCATCAGTTCATTATGACATCATCAGTCCATTATGACATCATCAGTCCATTATGACATCATCAGTCCATTATGACATCATCAAAATGATTATGACATCATCAGTTCATTATGACATCATCAGACAATTATGACATCATCAGTTCATTATGACATCATCAGTCCATTATTACATCATCAGTCCATTATGACATCATCAGTTCATTATGACATCATCAGTCCATTATGACATCATCAGTCCATTATGACATCATCAGCCCATTATGACATCATCAAATTGATTATGACATCATCAGTTCATTATGACATCATTAGTTCATTATGACATCATCAAAATGATTATGACATCATCAGTTCATTATGACATCATCAGTGCATTATGACATCATCAGTTCATTATGACATCATCAGTCCATTATCACACCAACAGTCCATTATGACATCATCAGTTCATTATGACATCATCAGTCCATTATGACATCATCAAAATGATTATGACATCATCAGTTCATTATGACATCATCAAAATGATTATGACATCATCAGTTAATTATGACATCATCAATTCATTATGACAACATCAAAATGATTGTGACATCATCAGTTCATTATGACATCATCAGTTCATTATGACATCAAAATGATTATGACATCATCAGTTCATTATGACATCATCAGCCCATTATGACATCATCAAAATGATTATGACATCATCAGTTCATTATGACATCATCAGTCTATTATGACATCATCAAAATGATTATGACATCATCAGATCATTATGACATCATCAGTTCATAATGACATCATCAGTCCAATATGACATCATCAGTTCATGATGATATCATCAGCCCATTATGACATCATCAAAATGATTATGACATCATCAGTTCATGATGACATTATCAAAATGATTATGACATCATCAGTTAATTATGACATCATCAGTTAATTATGACATCATCAAAATGATTATGACATCATCAGTTCATTATGACATCATTAAAATTATTATGACATCATCAGTCCATTATGACATCATCAAAATGATTATGACATCATCAGTTCATTATGACATCATCAGACAATTATGACATCATCAGTTCATTATGACATCATCAGTTCATTATGACATCATCAGTCCGTTTTGACATCATCAAAATGATTATGACATCATCAGTCCATTATGACATCATCAGTCCATTATGACATCATCAGCCCATTATGACATCATCAAAATGATTATGACATCATCAGTTCATTATGACATCATCAGTCTATTATGACATCATCAATATGATTATGACATCATCAGTTCATTATGACATCATCAGTTCATTATGACATCATCAGTCCATTAAGACATCATCAGTCCATTAAGACATCATCAGTTCATTATGACATCATCAGTCCATTATGACATCATCAAAATGATTATGACATCATCAGTCCATTATGACATCATCAGTCCATTATTACATCATCAGTTCATTATGACATCATCAGTCCATTATGACATCATCAGCCCATTATGACATCATCAAAATGATTATGGCATCATCAGTTCATTATGACATCATCAGTCCATTATGACATCATCAAAATGATTATGACATCATCAGTTCATTATGACATCATCAGTCCATTATGACATCATCAGTCCATTATGACATCATCAGTTCATTATGACATCATCAGTTCATTATGACATCATCAAAATGATTATGACATCATCAGTTCATTACACAACATCAGTTCATTCTGACATCATCAGTCCATTATCACATAATCAAAATGATTATGACATCATCAGTCCATTATGACATCATCAGTCCATTATGACATCATCAGTTCATTATGACCTCATCAAAATGATTATGACATCATCAGTTCATTATGCCATCATGCGCGCATTATTACATCATCAGTTCATTATGACATCATCAGTTCATTATGACATCATCAAAATGATTATGACATCATCAGTTCATTATGACATCATCAGTGCATTCTGACATCATCAAAATGATTATGACATCATCAGTTCATTATGACATCATCAGTCCATTATGACATCATCAAAATAATTATGACATCATCAGTTCATTATGACATCATCAGTCCATTATGACATCATCAAAATGATTATGACATCATCAGTTCAGTAGACATCATCAGTTCATTCTGACATCATCAGTCCATTATCACATCATCAAAATGATTATGACATCATCAGTCCATTATCACATCAACAGTCCATTATGACATCATCAGTTCATTATGACATCATCAGTCCATTATGACATCATCAGTTCATTATGACATCATCAAAATGATTATGACATCATCAGTTCATTATGACAACATCAAAATGATTGTGACATCATCAGTTCATTATGACATCATCAGTTCATTATGACATCATCAAAATGATTATGACATCATCAGTTCATTATGACATCATCAGCCCATTATGACATCATCAAAATGATTATGACATCATCAGTTCATTATGACATCATCAGTCTATTATGACATCATCAGTTCATTATGACATCATCAGTTCATTATGACATCATCAGTCCATTATGACATCATCAGTTCATGATGACATCATCAGCCCATTATGACATCATCAAAATGATTATGACATCATCAGTTCATGATGACATCATCAAAATGATTATGACATCATCAGTTCATGATGACATCATCAGTTCATTATGACATAATCAGTCCATTATGACATCATCAAAATGATTATGACATCATCAGTTCATTATGACATCATCAGTCCATTATGACATCATCAGTTCATTATGACATCATCAGTTCATTATGACATCATCAAAATGATTATGACATCAGTTCATTAGACATCATCAGTTCATTCTGACATCATCAGTCCATTATCACATAATCAAAATGATTATGACTCATCAGTCCATTATGACATCATCAGTCCATTATGACATCATCAGTTCATTATGACATCATCAAAATGATTATGACATCATCAGTTCATTATGCCATCATGCGTCCATTATGACATCATCAGTTCATTATGACATCATCAGTTCATTATGACATCATCAAATTGATTATGACATCATCAGTGCATTATGACATCATCAGTGCATTATGACATCATCAAAATGATTATGACATCATCAGTTCATTATGACATCATCAGTCCATTATGACATCATCAAAATGATTATGACATCATCAGTTCATTATGACATCATCAGTCCATTATGACATCATCAAAATGATTATGACATCATCAGATCAGTAGACATCATCAGTTCATTCTGACATCAGTCCATTATCACATCAACAAAATGATTATGACATTATCAGTTCATTATGACATCATCAAAATGATTATGACATCATCAAAATGATTATGACATCATCAGTTAATTATGACAACATCAAAATGATTGTGATATCATCAGTTCATTATGACATCATCAGTTCATTATGACATCATCAAAATGATTATGACATCATCAGTTCATGATGACATCATCAGCCCATTATGACATCATCAAAATGATTATGACATCATCAGTTCATGATGACATCATCAAAATGATTATGACATCATCAGTTCATGATGACATCATCAGTTCATTATGACATAATCAGTCCATTATGACATCATCAAAATGATTATGACATCATCAGTTCATTATGACATCATCAGTCCATTATGACATCATCAGTTCATTATGACATCATCAGTTCATTATGACATCATCAAAATGATTATGACATCATCAGTTCATTAGACATCATCAGTTCATTCTGACATCATCAGTCCATTATCACATAATCAAAATGATTATGACTCATCAGTCCATTATGACATCATCAGTCCATTATGACATCATCAGTTCATTATGACATCATCAAAATGATTATGACATCATCAGTTCATTATGCCATCATGCGTCCATTATGACATCATCAGTTCATTATGACATCATCAGTTCATTATGACATCATCAAATTGATTATGACATCATCAGTGCATTATGACATCATCAGTGCATTATGACATCATCAAAATGATTATGACATCATCAGTTCATTATGACATCATCAGTCCATTATGACATCATCAAAATGATTATGACATCATCAGTTCATTATGACATCATCAGTCCATTATGACATCATCAAAATGATTATGACATCATCAGATCAGTAGACATCATCAGTTCATTCTGACATCAGTCCATTATCACATCAACAAAATGATTATGACATTATCAGTTCATTATGACATCATCAAAATGATTATGACATCATCAAAATGATTATGACATCATCAGTTAATTATGACAACATCAAAATGATTGTGATATCATCAGTTCATTATGACATCATCAGTTCATTATGACATCATCAAAATGATTATGACATCATCAGTTCATTATGACATCATCAGCCCATTATGACATCATCAAAATGATTATGACATCATCAGTTCATTATGACATCATCAGTCTATTATGACATCATCGAAATGATTATGACATCATCAGTTCATTATGACATCATCAGTCCAATATGACATCATCAGTTCATGATGACATCATCAGCCTATTATGACATCATCAAATTGTTTATGATATCATCAGTTCATTATGACATCATCAAAATGATTATGACATCATCAGTTCATTATGACATCATCAGTTCATTATGACATCATCAGTCCAATATGACATCATCAGTTCATGATGACATCATCAGCCCATTATGACATCATCAAATTGTTTATGATATCATCAGCCCATTATGACATCATCAAAATGATTATGACATCATCAGCTCATTATGACATCATCAGTTAATTATGACATCATCAAAATGATTATGACATCATCAGTTCATTATGACATCATCAAAATTATTATGACATCATCAGTCCATTATGACATCATCAAAATGATTATGACATCATCAGTTCATTATGACATCATCAGTTAATTATGACATCAAAATGATTATGACATCATCAGTTCATTATGACATCAAAATTATTATGACATCATCAGTCCATTATGACATCATCAAAATGATTATGACATCATCAGTTCATTATGACATCATCAGTTAATTATGACATCATCAAAATGATTATGACATCATCAGTTCATTATGACATCATCAAAATTATTATGACATCATCAGTCCATTATGACATCATCAAAATGATTATGACATCATCAGTTCATTATGACATCATCAGTCCATTATGACATCATCAAAATAATTATGACATCATCAGTTCATTATGACATCATCAGTCCATTATGACATCATCAAAATGATTATGACATCATCAGTTCAGTAGACATCATCAGTTCATTCTGACATCATCAGTCCATTATCACATCATCAAAATGATTATGACATCATCAGTCCATTATCACATCAACAGTCCATTATGACATCATCAGTTCATTATGACATCATCAGTCCATTATGACATCATCAGTTCATTATGACATCATCAAAATGATTATGACATCATCAGTTAATTATGACATCATCAGTTCATTATGACAACATCAAAATGATTGTGACATCATCAGTTCATTATGACATCATCAGTTCATTATGACATCATCAAAATGATTATGACATCATCAGTTCATTATGACATCATCAGCCCATTATGACATCATCAAAATGATTATGACATCATCAGTTCATTATGACATCATCAGTCTATTATGACATCATCAGTTCATTATGACATCATCAGTTCATTATGACATCATCAGTCCATTATGACATCATCAGTTCATGATGACATCATCAGCCCATTATGACATCATCAAAATGATTATGACATCATCAGTTCATGATGACATCATCAAAATGATTATGACATCATCAGTTCATGATGACATCATCAGTTCATTATGACATAATCAGTCCATTATGACATCATCAAAATGATTATGACATCATCAGTTCATTATGACATCATCAGTCCATTATGACATCATCAGTTCATTATGACATCATCAGTTCATTATGACATCATCAAAATGATTATGACATCATCAGTTCATTAGACATCATCAGTTCATTCTGACATCATCAGTCCATTATCACATAATCAAAATGATTATGACTCATCAGTCCATTATGACATCATCAGTCCATTATGACATCATCAGTTCATTATGACATCATCAAAATGATTATGACATCATCAGTTCATTATGCCATCATGCGTCCATTATGACATCATCAGTTCATTATGACATCATCAGTTCATTATGACATCATCAAATTGATTATGACATCATCAGTGCATTATGACATCATCAGTGCATTATGACATCATCAAAATGATTATGACATCATCAGTTCATTATGACATCATCAGTCCATTATGACATCATCAAAATGATTATGACATCATCAGTTCATTATGACATCATCAGTCCATTATGACATCATCAAAATGATTATGACATCATCAGATCAGTAGACATCATCAGTTCATTCTGACATCAGTCCATTATCACATCAACAAAATGATTATGACATTATCAGTTCATTATGACATCATCAAAATGATTATGACATCATCAAAATGATTATGACATCATCAGTTCATTATGACATCATCAGTCTATTATGACATCATCAGTTCATTATGACATCATCAGTTCATTATGACATCATCAGTCCATTATGACATCATCAGTTCATGATGACATCATCAGCCCATTATGACATCATCAAAATGATTATGACATCATCAGTTCATGATGACATCATCAAAATGATTATGACATCATCAGTTCATGATGACATCATCAGTTCATTATGACATAATCAGTCCATTATGACATCATCAAAATGATTATGACATCATCAGTTCATTATGACATCATCAGTCCATTATGACATCATCAGTTCATTATGACATCATCAGTTCATTATGACATCATCAAAATGATTATGACATCATCAGTTCATTAGACATCATCAGTTCATTCTGACATCATCAGTCCATTATCACATAATCAAAATGATTATGACTCATCAGTCCATTATGACATCATCAGTCCATTATGACATCATCAGTTCATTATGACATCATCAAAATGATTATGACATCATCAGTTCATTATGCCATCATGCGTCCATTATGACATCATCAGTTCATTATGACATCATCAGTTCATTATGACATCATCAAATTGATTATGACATCATCAGTGCATTATGACATCATCAGTGCATTATGACATCATCAAAATGATTATGACATCATCAGTTCATTATGACATCATCAGTCCATTATGACATCATCAAAATGATTATGACATCATCAGTTCATTATGACATCATCAGTCCATTATGACATCATCAAAATGATTATGACATCATCAGATCAGTAGACATCATCAGTTCATTCTGACATCAGTCCATTATCACATCAACAAAATGATTATGACATTATCAGTTCATTATGACATCATCAAAATGATTATGACATCATCAAAATGATTATGACATCATCAGTTAATTATGACAACATCAAAATGATTGTGATATCATCAGTTCATTATGACATCATCAGTTCATTATGACATCATCAAAATGATTATGACATCATCAGTTCATGATGACATCATCAGCCCATTATGACATCATCAAAATGATTATGACATCATCAGTTCATGATGACATCATCAAAATGATTATGACATCATCAGTTCATGATGACATCATCAGTTCATTATGACATAATCAGTCCATTATGACATCATCAAAATGATTATGACATCATCAGTTCATTATGACATCATCAGTCCATTATGACATCATCAGTTCATTATGACATCATCAGTTCATTATGACATCATCAAAATGATTATGACATCATCAGTTCATTAGACATCATCAGTTCATTCTGACATCATCAGTCCATTATCACATAATCAAAATGATTATGACTCATCAGTCCATTATGACATCATCAGTCCATTATGACATCATCAGTTCATTATGACATCATCAAAATGATTATGACATCATCAGTTCATTATGCCATCATGCGTCCATTATGACATCATCAGTTCATTATGACATCATCAGTTCATTATGACATCATCAAATTGATTATGACATCATCAGTGCATTATGACATCATCAGTGCATTATGACATCATCAAAATGATTATGACATCATCAGTTCATTATGACATCATCAGTCCATTATGACATCATCAAAATGATTATGACATCATCAGTTCATTATGACATCATCAGTCCATTATGACATCATCAAAATGATTATGACATCATCAGATCAGTAGACATCATCAGTTCATTCTGACATCAGTCCATTATCACATCAACAAAATGATTATGACATTATCAGTTCATTATGACATCATCAAAATGATTATGACATCATCAAAATGATTATGACATCATCAGTTAATTATGACAACATCAAAATGATTGTGATATCATCAGTTCATTATGACATCATCAGTTCATTATGACATCATCAAAATGATTATGACATCATCAGTTCATTATGACATCATCAGCCCATTATGACATCATCAAAATGATTATGACATCATCAGTTCATTATGACATCATCAGTCTATTATGACATCATCGAAATGATTATAACATCATCAGTTCATTATGACATCATCAGTCCAATATGACATCATCAGTTCATGATGACATCATCAGCCTATTATGACATCATCAAATTGTTTATGATATCATCAGTTCATTATGACATCATCAAAATGATTATGACATCATCAGTTCATTATGACATCATCAGTTCATTATGACATCATCAGTCCAATATGACATCATCAGTTCATGATGACATCATCAGCCCATTATGACATCATCAAATTGTTTATGATATCATCAGCCCATTATGACATCATCAAAATGATTATGACATCATCAGCTCATTATGACATCATCAGTTAATTATGACATCATCAAAATGATTATGACATCATCAGTTCATTATGACATCATCAAAATTATTATGACATCATCAGTCCATTATGACATCATCAAAATGATTATGACATCATCAGTTCATTATGACATCATCAGTTAATTATGACATCATCAAAATGATTATGACATCATCAGTTCATTATGACATCAAAATTATTATGACATCATCAGTCCATTATGACATCATCAAAATGATTATGACATCATCAGTTCATTATGACATCATCAGTTAATTATGACATTATCAATGATTATGACATCATCAGTTCATTATGACATCATCAAAATTATTATGACATCATCAGTCCATTATGACATCATCAAAATGATTATGACATCATCAGTTCATTATGACATCATCAGTCCATAATGACATCTTCAAAATGATTATGACATCATCAGTTCATTATGACATCATCAGTTCATTATGACATCATCAGTTCATTATGACATCATCAGTTCATTATGACATCATCAGTCTATTATGACATCATCAAAATGATTATGACATCATCAGTCCATTATGACATCATCAGTCCATTATGACATCATCAGCCCATTATGACATCATCAAAATGATTATGACATCATCAGTTCATTATGACATCATCAGTTTATTACGACATCATCAAAATGATTATGACATCATCAGTTCATTATGACATCATCAGTTCATTATGACATCATCAGTCCATTATGACATCATCAGTTCATTATGACATCATCAGTCTATTTTGACATTATCAAAATGATTATACAAAAAAGGTTGCACTCTATCGTGCAAAAGCATGTCTAATATGAAATATATGAATTATGAATAGCAAAATGGCTTTTGAACATTAGGAAAATATTTAAGAGACGCTTTGCACAGAATTTGATATAATCAAATAGTGTGAGCCCATCAACCAATCGTCAAGGTGGTCTCATAAAACTGATGGGTCCCTGATCTCCCTGTCCAAATGTGAACACTTACCGAAGGCCAATGTCTGTATGCCTGGGTGAATGTGGATACCTCTGTTCAGCAAAGCCTACATATGGGTTGACCGGGACCAAGTGTGATGAGATGCAATTAAAAACCACATGGTGATGGGAGGAGTGCGCAGTCAGTCAGCTAACATAGAAATGACAGAAAAAAGACTCGCACATCCAAACTAGTGTGAATAGGTGCATACCAGGAGCAGCTACCTCCATACATAAATATACAAAAAAGGTTGCACTCTATCGTGCAAAAGCATGTCTAATATGAAATATATGAATTATGAATAGCAAAATGGCTTTTGAACATTAGGAAAATATTTAAGAGACGCTTTGCACAGAATTTGATATAATCAAATAGTGTGAGCCCATCAACCAATCGTCAAGGTGGTCTCATAAAACTGATGGGTCCCTGATCTCCCTGTCCAAATGTGAACACTTACCGAAGGCCAATGTCTGTATGCCTGGGTGAATGTGGATACCTCTGTTCAGCAAAGCCTACATATGGGACCCATCAGTTTTATGAGACCACCTTGACGATTGGTTGATGGGCTCACACTATTTGATTATATCAAATTCTGTGCAAAGCGTCTCTTAAATATTTTCCTAATGTTCAAAAGCCATTTTGCTATTCATAATTCATATATTTCATATTAGACATGCTTTTGCACGATAGAGTGCAACCTTTTTTGTATATTTATGTATGGAGGTAGCTGCTCCTGGTATGCACCTATTCACACTAGTTTGGATGTGCGAGTCTTTTTCTGTATTATCAAAATGATTATGACATCATCAGTTCATTATGACATCATCAGTTCATTATGACATCATCAAAATGATTATGACATCATCAGTTCATGATGACATCATCAAAATGGTTATGACATCATCAGTTCATTATGACATCATCAGTTAATTATGACATCATCAAAATGATTATGACATCATCAGTTCATTATGACATCATCAAAATTATTATGACATCATCAGTCCATTATGACATCATCAAAATGATTATGACATAATCAGTTCATTATGACATCATCAGTCCATAATGACATCGTCAAAATGATTATGACATCATCAGTTCATTATGACATCATCAGTTCATTATGACATCATCAGTCCATTATGACATCATCAAAATGATTATGACATCATCAGTCCATTATGACATCATCAGTCCATTATGACATCATCAAAATGATTATGACATCATCAGTTCATTATGACATCATCAGGCTATTATGACATCATCAAAATGATTATGACATCATCAGTTCATTATGACATCATCAGTTCATTATGACATCATCAGTTCATTATGACATCATCAGTCCATTATGACATCATCAGTTCATTATGACATCATCAGTCCATTATGACATCATCAAAATGATTATGATATCATCAGTTCATTATGACATCATCAGTTCATGATGACATCATGAGCCCATTATGACATCATCAAAATGATTATGACATCATCAGTTCATGATGACATCATCAGTCCATAATGACATCTTCAAAATGATTATGACATCATCAGTTCATTATGACATCATCAGTTCATTATGACATCATCAGTTCATTATGACATCATCAGTCCATTATGACATCATCAAAATGATTATGACATCATCAGTCCATTATGACATCATCAGTCCATTATGACATCATCAGCCCATTATGACATCATCAAAATGATTATGATATCATCAGTTCATTATGACATCATCAGTCCAATATGACATCATCAGTTCATGATGACATCATGAGCCCATTATGACATCATCA
This sequence comes from Ranitomeya imitator, assembly GCF_032444005.1. Taxonomy (NCBI): domain Eukaryota; kingdom Metazoa; phylum Chordata; class Amphibia; order Anura; family Dendrobatidae; genus Ranitomeya; species Ranitomeya imitator. The sequence goes on along the minus strand of NC_091282.1, from coordinate 915,211,763 downwards.
AAATGATTATGACATCATCAGTTCATGATGACATCATCAGTCCATAATGACATCATCAGTTCATTATGACTTCATCAAAATGATTATGACATCATCAGTTCATTATGCCATCATGCGCGCATTATGACATCATCAGTTCATTATGACATCATCAGTTCATTATGACATCATCAAAATGATTATGACATCATCAGTTCATTATGACATCATCAGTGCATTCTGACATCATCAAAATGATTATGACATCATCAGTTCATTATGACATCATCAGTCCATTATGACATCATCAAAATAATTATGACATCATCAGTTCATTATGACATCATCAGTCCATTATGACATCATCAAAATGATTATGACATCATCAGTTCAGTAGACATCATCAGTTCATTCTGACATCATCAGTCCATTATCACATCATCAAAATGATTATGACATCATCAGTCCATTATCACATCAACAGTCCATTATGACATCATCAGTTCATTATGACATCATCAGTCCATTATGACATCATCAGTTCATTATGACATCATCAAAATGATTATGACATCATCAGTTAATTATGACATCATCAGTTCATTATGACAACATCAAAATGATTGTGACATCATCAGTTCATTATGACATCATCAGTTCATTATGACATCATCAAAATGATTATGACATCATCAGTTCATTATGACATCATCAGCCCATTATGACATCATCAAAATGATTATGACATCATCAGTTCATTATGACATCATCAGTCTATTATGACATCATCAAAATGATTATGACATCATCAGTTCATTATGACATCATCAGTTCATTATGACATCATCAGTCCATTATGACATCATCAGTTCATGATGACATCATCAGCCCATTATGACATCATCAAAATGATTATGACATCATCAGTTCATGATGACATCATCAAAATGATTATGACATCATCAGTTCATGATGACATCATCAGTTCATTATGACATAATCAGTCCATTATGACATCATCAAAATGATTATGACATCATCAGTTCATTATGACATCATCAGTCCATTATGACATCATCAGTCCATTATGACATCATCAGTTCATTATGACATCATCAAAATGATTATGACATCATCAGTTCATTAGACATCATCAGTTCATTCTGACATCATCAGTCCATTATCACATAATCAAAATGATTATGACTCATCAGTCCATTATGACATCATCAGTCCATTATGACATCATCAGTTCATTATGACATCATCAAAATGATTATGACATCATCAGTTCATTATGCCATCATGCGTCCATTATGACATCATCAGTTCATTATGACATCATCAGTTCATTATGACATCATCAAATTGATTATGACATCATCAGTGCATTATGACATCATCAGTGCATTATGACATCATCAGTTCATTATGACATCATCAGTTCATTATGACATCATCAAAATGATTATGACATCATCAGTTCATTATGACATCATCAGTCCATTATGACATCATCAAAATGATTATGACATCATCAGATCAGTAGACATCATCAGTTCATTCTGACATCAGTCCATTATCACATCAACAAAATGATTATGACATTATCAGTTCATTATGACATCATCAAAATGATTATGACATCATCAAAATGATTATGACATCATCAGTTAATTATGACAACATCAAAATGATTGTGATATCATCAGTTCATTATGACATCATCAGTTCATTATGACATCATCAAAATGATTATGACATCATCAGTTCATTATGACATCATCAGCCCATTATGACATCATCAAAATGATTATGACATCATCAGTTCATTATGACATCATCAGTCTATTATGACATCATCGAAATGATTATGACATCATCAGTTCATTATGACATCATCAGTCCAATATGACATCATCAGTTCATGATGACATCATCAGCCCATTATGACATCATCAAATTGTTTATGATATCATCAGTTCATTATGACATCATCAAAATGATTATGACATCATCAGTTCATTATGACATCATCAGTTCATTATGACATCATCAGTCCAATATGACATCATCAGTTCATGATGACATCATCAGCCCATTATGACATCATCAAATTGTTTATGATATCATCAGCCCATTATGACATCATCAAAATGATTATGACATCATCAGCTCATTATGACATCATCAGTTAATTATGACATCATCAAAATGATTATGACATCATCAGTTCATTATGACATCATCAAAATTATTATGACATCATCAGTCCATTATGACATCATCAAAATGATTATGACATCATCAGTTCATTATGACATCATCAGTTAATTATGACATCATCAAAATGATTATGACATCATCAGTTCATTATGACATCATCAAAATTATTATGACATCATCAGTCCATTATGACATCATCAAAATGATTATGACATCATCAGTTCATTATGACATCATCAGTTAATTATGACATCATCAAAATGATTATGACATCATCAGTTCATTATGACATCATCAAAATTATTATGACATCATCAGTCCATTATGACATCATCAAAATGATTATGACATCATCAGTTCATTATGACATCATCAGTCCATAATGACATCTTCAAAATGATTATGACATCATCAGTTCATTATGACATCATCAGTTCATTATGACATCATCAGTCTATTATGACATCATCAAAATGATTATGACATCATCAGTCCATTATGACATCATCAGTCCATTATGACATCATCAGCCCATTATGACATCATCAAAATGATTATGACATCATCAGTTCATTATGACATCATCAGTTTATTACGACATCATCAAAATGATTATGACATCATCAGTTCATTATGACATCATCAGTTCATTATGACATCATCAGTCCATTATGACATCATCAGTTCATTATGACATCATCAGTCTATTATGACATTATCAAAATGATTATACAAAAAAGGTTGCACTCTATCGTGCAAAAGCATGTCTAATATGAAATATATGAATAGCAAAATGGCTTTTGAACATTAGGAAAATATTTAAGAGACGCTTTGCACAGAATTTGATATAATCAAATAGTGTGAGCCCATCAACCAATCGTCAAGGTGGTCTCATAAAACTGATGGGTCCCTGATCTCCCTGTCCAAATGTGAACACTTACCGAAGGCCAATGTCTGTATGCCTGGGTGAATGTGGATACCTCTGTTCAGCAAAGCCTACATATGGGTTGACCGGGACCAAGTGTGATGAGATGCAATTAAAAACCACATGGTGATGGGAGGAGTGCGCAGTCAGTCAGCTAACATAGAAATGACAGAAAAAAGACTCGCACATCCAAACTAGTGTGAATAGGTGCATACCAGGAGCAGCTACCTCCATACATAAATATACAAAAAAGGTTGCACTCTATCGTGCAAAAGCATGTCTAATATGAAATATATGAATTATGAATAGCAAAATGGCTTTTGAACATTAGGAAAATATTTAAGAGACGCTTTGCACAGAATTTGATATAATCAAATAGTGTGAGCCCATCAACCAATCGTCAAGGTGGTCTCATAAAACTGATGGGTCCCTGATCTCACTGTCCAAATGTGAACACTTACCGAAGGCCAATGTCTGTATGCCTGGGTGAATGTGGATACCTCTGTTCAGCAAAGCCTACATATGGGTTGACCGGGACCAAGTGTGATGAGATGCAATTAAAAACCACATGGTGATGGGAGGAGTGCGCAGTCAGTCAGCTAACATAGAAATGACAGAAAAAAGACTCGCACATCCAAACTAGTGTGAATAGGTGCATACCAGGAGCAGCTACCTCCATACATAAATATACAAAAAAGGTTGCACTCTATCGTGCAAAAGCATGTCTAATATGAAATATATGAATTATGAATAGCAAAATGGCTTTTGAACATTTGGAAAATATTTAAGAGACGCTTTGCACAGAATTTGATATAATCAAATAGTGTGAGCCCATCAACCAATCGTCAAGGTGGTCTCATAAAACTGATGGGTCCCTGATCTCCCTGTCCAAATGTGAACACTTACCGAAGGCCAATGTCTGTATGCCTGGGTGAATGTGGATACCTCTGTTCAGCAAAGCCTACATATGGGTTGACCGGGACCAAGTGTGATGAGATGCAATTAAAAACCACATGGTGATGGGAGGAGTGCGCAGTCAGTCAGCTAACATAGAAATGACAGAAAAAAGACTCGCACATCCAAACTAGTGTGAATAGGTGCATACCAGGAGCAGCTACCTCCATACATAAATATACAAAAAAGGTTGCACTCTATCGTGCAAAAGCATGTCTAATATGAAATATATGAATTATGAATAGCAAAATGGCTTTTGAACATTTGGAAAATATTTAAGAGACGCTTTGCACAGAATTTGATATAATCAAATAGTGTGAGCCCATCAACCAATCGTCAAGGTGGTCTCATAAAACTGATGGGTCCCTGATCTCCCTGTCCAAATGTGAACACTTACCGAAGGCCAATGTCTGTATGCCTGGGTGAATGTGGATACCTCTGTTCAGCAAAGCCTACATATGGGACCCATCAGTTTTATGAGACCACCTTGACGATTGGTTGATGGGCTCACACTATTTGATTATATCAAATTCTGTGCAAAGCGTCTCTTAAATATTTTCCTAATGTTCAAAAGCCATTTTGCTATTCATAATTCATATATTTCATATTAGACATGCTTTTGCACGATAGAGTGCAACCTTTTTTGTATATTTATGTATGGAGGTAGCTGCTCCTGGTATGCACCTATTCACACTAGTTTGGATGTGCGAGTCTTTTTTCTGTCATTATCAAAATGATTATGACATCATCAGTTCATTATGACATCATCAGTTCATTATGACATCATCAATTAATTATGACATCATCAGTTCATGATGACATCATCAAAATGATTATGACATCATCAGTTCATGATGACATCATCAAAATGATTATGACATCATCAGTTCATTATGACATCATCAGTTAATTATGACATCATCAAAATGATTATGACATCATCAGTTCATGATGACATCATCAAAATGGTTATGACATCATCAGTTCATTATGACATCATCAGTTAATTATGACATCATCAAAATGATTATGACATCATCAGTTCATTATGACATCATCAAAATTATTATGACATCATCAGTCCATTATGACATCATCAAAATGATTATGACATAATCAGTTCATTATGACATAATCAGTCCATAATGACATCGTCAAAATGATTATGACATCATCAGTTCATTATGACATCATCAGTTCATTATGACATCATCAGTCCATTATGACATCATCAAAATGATTATGACATCATCAGTCCATTATGACATCATCAAAATGATTATGACATCATCAGTTCATTATGACATCAACAGTTCATTATGGCATCATCAGTCCATTATGACATCATCAGTTCATTATGACATCATCAGTCCATTATGACATCATCAAAATGATTATGATATCATCAGTTCATTATGACATCATCAGTTCATGATGACATCATGAGCCCATTATGACATCATCAAAATGATTATGACATCATCAGTTCATGATGACATCATCAGTCCATAATGACATCTTCAAAATGATTATGACATCATCAGTTCATTATGACATCATCAGTTCATTATGACATCATCAGTTCATTATGACATCATCAGTTCATGATGACATCATCAGTTCATGATGACATCATGAGCCCATTATGACATCATCAGTTCATTATGACATCATCAGTTCATTATGACATCATCATTCCAATATGACATCATCAGTTCATGATGACATCATGAGCCCATTATGACATCATCAAAATGATTATGACATCATCAGTTCATGATGACATCATCAGTCCATAATGACATCTTCAAAATGATTATGACATCATCAGTTCATTATGACATCATCAGTCCATTATGACATCATCAAAATGATTATGACATCATCAGTCCATTATGACATCATCAGTTCATGATGACATCATCAGCCCATTATGACATCATCAAAATGATTATGACATCATCAGTTCATGATGACATCATCAAAATGATTATGACATCATCAGTTCATGATGACATCATCAGTTCATTATGACATAATCAGTCCATTATGACATCATCAAAATGATTATGACATCATCAGTTCATTATGACATCATCAGTCCATTATGACATCATCAGTTCATTATGACATCATCAGTTCATTATGACATCATCAAAATGATTATGACATCATCAGTTCATTAGACATCATCAGTTCATTCTGACATCATCAGTCCATTATCACATAATCAAAATGATTATGACTCATCAGTCCATTATGACATCATCAGTCCATTATGACATCATCAGTTCATTATGACATCATCAAAATGATTATGACATCATCAGTTCATTATGCCATCATGCGTCCATTATGACATCATCAGTTCATTATGACATCATCAGTTCATTATGACATCATCAAATTGATTATGACATCATCAGTGCATTATGACATCATCAGTGCATTATGACATCATCAAAATGATTATGACATCATCAGTTCATTATGACATCATCAGTCCATTATGACATCATCAAAATGATTATGACATCATCAGTTCATTATGACATCATCAGTCCATTATGACATCATCAGTCCATTATGACATCATCAAAATGATTATGACATCATCAGATCAGTAGACATCATCAGTTCATTCTGACATCAGTCCATTATCACATCAACAAAATGATTATGACATTATCAGTTCATTATGACATCATCAAAATGATTATGACATCATCAAAATGATTATGACATCATCAGTTAATTATGACAACATCAAAATGATTGTGATATCATCAGTTCATTATGACATCATCAGTTCATTATGACATCATCAAAATGATTATGACATCATCAGTTCATTATGACATCATCAGCCCATTATGACATCATCAAAATGATTATGACATCATCAGTTCATTATGACATCATCAGTCTATTATGACATCATCGAAATGATTATGACATCATCAGTTCATTATGACATCATCAGTCCAATATGACATCATCAGTTCATGATGACATCATCAGCCCATTATGACATCATCAAATTGTTTATGATATCATCAGTTCATTATGACATCATCAAAATGATTATGACATCATCAGTTCATTATGACATCATCAGTTCATTATGACATCATCAGTCCAATATGACATCATCAGTTCATGATGACATCATCAGCCCATTATGACATCATCAAATTGTTTATGATATCATCAGCCCATTATGACATCATCAAAATGATTATGACATCATCAGCTCATTATGACATCATCAGTTAATTATGACATCATCAAAATGATTATGACATCATCAGTTCATTATGACATCATCAAAATTATTATGACATCATCAGTCCATTATGACATCATCAAAATGATTATGACATCATCAGTTCATTATGACATCATCAGTTAATTATGACATCATCAAAATGATTATGACATCATCAGTTCATTATGACATCATCAAAATTATTATGACATCATCAGTCCATTATGACATCATCAAAATGATTATGACATCATCAGTTCATTATGACATCATCAGTTAATTATGACATCATCAAAATGATTATGACATCATCAGTTCATTATGACATCATCAAAATTATTATGACATCATCAGTCCATTATGACATCATCAAAATGATTATGACATCATCAGTTCATTATGACATCATCAGTCCATAATGACATCTTCAAAATGATTATGACATCATCAGTTCATTATGACATCATCAGTTCATTATGACATCATCAGTCTATTATGACATCATCAAAATGATTATGACATCATCAGTCCATTATGACATCATCAGTCCATTATGACATCATCAGCCCATTATGACATCATCAAAATGATTATGACATCATCAGTTCATTATGACATCATCAGTTTATTACGACATCATCAAAATGATTATGACATCATCAGTTCATTATGACATCATCAGTTCATTATGACATCATCAGTCCATTATGACATCATCAGTTCATTATGACATCATCAGTCTATTATGACATTATCAAAATGATTATACAAAAAAGGTTGCACTCTATCGTGCAAAAGCATGTCTAATATGAAATATATGAATAGCAAAATGGCTTTTGAACATTAGGAAAATATTTAAGAGACGCTTTGCACAGAATTTGATATAATCAAATAGTGTGAGCCCATCAACCAATCGTCAAGGTGGTCTCATAAAACTGATGGGTCCCTGATCTCCCTGTCCAAATGTGAACACTTACCGAAGGCCAATGTCTGTATGCCTGGGTGAATGTGGATACCTCTGTTCAGCAAAGCCTACATATGGGTTGACCGGGACCAAGTGTGATGAGATGCAATTAAAAACCACATGGTGATGGGAGGAGTGCGCAGTCAGTCAGCTAACATAGAAATGACAGAAAAAAGACTCGCACATCCAAACTAGTGTGAATAGGTGCATACCAGGAGCAGCTACCTCCATACATAAATATACAAAAAAGGTTGCACTCTCTCGTGCAAAAGCATGTCTAATATGAAATATATGAATTATGAATAGCAAAATGGCTTTTGAACATTAGGAAAATATTTAAGAGACGCTTTGCACAGAATTTGATATAATCAAATAGTGTGAGCCCATCAACCAATCGTCAAGGTGGTCTCATAAAACTGATGGGTCCCTGATCTCACTGTCCAAATGTGAACACTTACCGAAGGCCAATGTCTGTATGCCTGGGTGAATGTGGATACCTCTGTTCAGCAAAGCCTACATATGGGTTGACCGGGACCAAGTGTGATGAGATGCAATTAAAAACCACATGGTGATGGGAGGAGTGCGCAGTCAGTCAGCTAACATAGAAATGACAGAAAAAAGACTCGCACATCCAAACTAGTGTGAATAGGTGCATACCAGGAGCAGCTACCTCCATACATAAATATACAAAAAAGGTTGCACTCTATCGTGCAAAAGCATGTCTAATATGAAATATATGAATTATGAATAGCAAAATGGCTTTTGAACATTAGGAAAATATTTAAGAGACGCTTTGCACAGAATTTGATATAATCAAATAGTGTGAGCCCATCAACCAATCGTCAAGGTGGTCTCATAAAACTGATGGGTCCCTGATCTCCCTGTCCAAATGTGAACACTTACCGAAGGCCAATGTCTGTATGCCTGGGTGAATGTGGATACCTCTGTTCAGCAAAGCCTACATATGGGTTGACCGGGACCAAGTGTGATGAGATGCAATTAAAAACCACATGGTGATGGGAGGAGTGCGCAGTCAGTCAGCTAACATAGAAATGACAGAAAAAAGACTCGCACATCCAAACTAGTGTGAATAGGTGCATACCAGGAGCAGCTACCTCCATACATAAATATACAAAAAAGGTTGCACTCTATCGTGCAAAAGCATGTCTAATATGAAATATATGAATTATGAATAGCAAAATGGCTTTTGAACATTAGGAAAATATTTAAGAGACGCTTTGCACAGAATTTGATATAATCAAATAGTGTGAGCCCATCAACCAATCGTCAAGGTGGTCTCATAAAACTGATGGGTCAATGATCTCCCTGTCCAAATGTGAACACTTACCGAAGGCCAATGTCTGTATGCCTGGGTGAATGTGGATACCTCTGTTCAGCAAAGCCTACATATGGGACCCATCAGTTTTATGAGACCACCTTGACGATTGGTTGATGGGCTCACACTATTTGATTATATCAAATTCTGTGCAAAGCGTCTCTTAAATATTTTCCTAATGTTCAAAAGCCATTTTGCTATTCATAATTCATATATTTCATATTAGACATGCTTTTGCACGATAGAGTGCAACCTTTTTTGTATATTTATGTATGGAGGTAGCTGCTCCTGGTATGCACCTATTCACACTAGTTTGGATGTGCGAGTCTTTTTTCTGTCATTATCAAAATGATTATGACATCATCAGTTCATTATGACATCATCAGTTCATTATGACATCATCAATTAATTATGACATCATCAGTTCATGATGACATCATCAAAATGATTATGACATCATCAGTTCATGATGACATCATCAAAATGATTATGACATCATCAGTTCATTATGACATCATCAGTTAATTATGACATCATCAAAATGATTATGACATCATCAGTTCATGATGACATCATCAAAATGGTTATGACATCATCAGTTCATTATGACATCATCAGTTAATTATGACATCATCAAAATGATTATGACATCATCAGTTCATTATGACATCATCAAAATTATTATGACATCATCAGTCCATTATGACATCATCAAAATGATTATGACATAATCAGTTCATTATGACATCATCAGTCCATAATGACATCGTCAAAATGATTATGACATCATCAGTTCATTATGACATCATCAGTTCATTATGACATCATCAGTCCATTATGACATCATCAAAATGATTATGACATCATCAGTCCATTATGACATCATCAGTCCATTATGACATCATCAAAATGATTATGACATCATCAGTTCATTATGACATCATCAGGCTATTATGACATCATCAAAATGATTATGACATCATCAGTTCATTATGACATCATCAGTTCATTATGACATCATCAGTCCATTATGACATCATCAGTTCATTATGACATCATCAGTCCATTATGACATCATCAAAATGATTATGATATCATCAGTTCATTATGACATCATCAGTTCATGATGACATCATGAGCCCATTATGACATCATCAAAATGATTATGACATCATCAGTTCATGATGACATCATCAGTCCATAATGACATCTTCAAAATGATTATGACATCATCAGTTCATTATGACATCATCAGTTCATTATGACATCATCAGTTCATTATGACATCATCAGTCCATTATGACATCATCAAAATGATTATGACATCATCAGTCCATTATGACATCATCAGTCCATTATGACATCATCAGCCCATTATGACATCATCAAAATGATTATGATATCATCAGTTCATTATGACATCATCAGTCCAATATGACATCATCAGTTCATGATGACATCATGAGCCCATTATGACATCATCAAAATGATTATGACATCATCAGTTCATGATGACATCATCAGTCCATAATGACATCTTCAAAATGATTATGACATCATCAGTTCATTATGACATCATCAGTTCATTATGACATCATCAGTCTATTATGACATCATCAAAATGATTATGACATCATCAAAATGATTATGACATCATCAGTTCATTATGACATCATCAGTTCATTATGACATCATCAGTCCATTATGACATCATCAGTTCATTATGACATCATCAGTTAATTATGACATCATCAAAATGATTATGACATCATCAGTTCATTATGACATCATCAGTTCATGATGACATCATCAAAATGATTATGACATCATCAGTTCATGATGACATCATCAAAATGATTATGACATCATCAGTTCATTATGACATCATCAGTGCATTATGACATCATCAAAATCATTATGACATCATCAGTTCATTATGACATCATCAGTTCATTATGACATCATCAGTTCATTATGACATCATCAGTCCATTATGACATCATCAGTTCATTATGACATCATCAGTCCATTATGACATCATCAAAATGATTATGATATCATCAGTTCATTATGACATCATCAGTCCAATATGACATCATCAGTTCATGATGACATCATGAGCCCATTATGACATCATCAAAATGATTATGACATCATCAGTTCATGATGACTTCATCAGTCCATAATGACATCTTCAAAATGATTATGACATCATCAGTTCATTATGACATCATCAGTTCATTATGACATCATCAGTCCATTATGACATCATCAAAATGATTATGACATCATCAGTTCATTATGACATCATCAGTCTATTATGACATCATCAAAATGATTATGACATCATCAAAATGATTATGACATCATCAAAATGATTATGACATCATCAGTTCATTATGACATCATCAGTTCATTATGACATCATCAGTCCATTATGACATCATCAGTTCATTATGACATCATCAGTTAATTATGACATCATCAAAATGATTATGACATCATCAGTTCATTATGACATCATCAGTTCATGATGACATCATCAAAATGATTATGACATCATCAGTTCATGATGACATCATCAAATTGTTTATGACATCATCAGTTCATTATGACATCATCAGTGCATTATGACATCATCAAAATGATTATGACATCATCAGTTCATTATGACATCATCAGTTCATTATGACATCATCAGTTCATTATGACATCATCAGTTAATTATGACATCATCAGTTCATTATGACATCATCAAAATGATTATGACATCATCAGTTCATTATGACATCATCAGCCCTTTATGACATCATCAAAATGATTATGACATCATCAGTTCATTATGACATCATCAGTCCATTATGACATCATCAGCCCATTATGACATCATCAGCCCATTATGACATCATCAAATTGTTTATGACATCATCAGTTCATTATGATATCATCAGTTCATTATGACATCAAAATGATTATGACATCATCAGTTCATTATCACATCATCAGTCCATTATGACATCATCAGTCCATTATGACATCATCAGTTCATTATGACATCATCAAAATGATTATGACATCATCAGTTCATGATGACATCATCAGTTCTTTATGACATCATCAGTTCATTATGACATCAACAAAATGATTATGACATCATCAGTTCATTATGACATCTTCAAAATGATTATGACATCATCAGTACATTATGACATCATCAGTGCATTATGACATCATCAAAATGATTATGACATCATCAGTTCATTATGACATCATCAGTTCATTATGACATCATCAAAATGATTATGACATCATCAGTTCATTAGACATCATCAGTTCATTCTGACATCATCAGTTCATTCTGACATCATCAGTTTATTATGACATCATCAGTTCATTATGACATCATCAGTCCATTATGACATCATCAAAATGATTATGACATCATCAGTTCATTATGACATCATCAGTCCATTATGTCATCATCAAAATTATTATGACATCATCAGTTCATTATGACATCAACAGTTCATTATGACATCATCAAAATGATTATGACATCATCAGTACATTATGACATCATCAGTGCATTATGACATCATCAAAATGTTTATGACATCATCAGTTCATTATGACATCATCAGTTCATTATGACATCATCAGTCCATTATGACATCATCAAAATGATTATGACATCATCAGTTCATTATGACATCATCAGTTCATTATGACATAATCATAATGATTATGACATCATCAGATCATTAGACATCATCAGTTCATTCTGACATCATCAGTCCATTATGACATCATCAGTCCATTATGACATCATCAGTTCATTATGACATCATCAGTCCATTATGACATCATCAAAATGATTATGACATCATCAGTCCATTATGACATCATCAAAATGATTATGACATCATCAGTTCATTATGACATCATCAGTCCATTATGATATCATCAGTCCATTATGACATCATCAGTCCATGTTGACATCATCAGTTCATTATGACATCATCAAAATGATTATGACATCATCAGTTCATTATGACATCATCAGTGCATTATGACATCATAAAAATGATTATGACATCATCAGTTCATTATGATATCATCAGTTCATTATGACATCATCAGTTCATTATGACATCATCAAAATGATTATGACATCATCAGTTCATTATGACATCATCAAAATGATTATGACATCATCAGTTCATTATGACATCATCAGTTCATTATGACATCATCAAAATTATTATGACATCATCAGTTCATTATGACATCATCAGTCCATTATGACATCAGCAAAATGATTATGACATCATCAGTTCATTATTACATCATCAGTCCATTATGACATCATCAGTTCATTATGACATCATCAAAATTATTATGACATCATCAGTCCATAATGACATCATCAAAATGATTATGACATCATCAGTTCATTATGACATCATCAGTTCATTATGAGATCATCAGTCCATTATGACATCATCAAAATGATTATGACATCATCAGTCCATTGTGACATCATCAGTCCATTATGACATCATCAGTTCATTATGACATCATCAAAATGATTATGACATCATCAGTTCACTATGACATCATGAGTCCATTATGACATCATCAGCCCATTATGACATCATCAGCCAATTATGACATCATCAAATTTTTTATGACATCATCAGTTCATTATGACATCATCAGTCCATAATGACATCTTCAAAATGATTATGACATCATCAGTTCATTATGACATCATCAGTTCATTATGACATCATCAGTCCATTATGACATCATCAAAATGATTATGACATCATCAGTCCATTATGACATCATCAGTCCATTATGACATCATCAGCCCATTATGACATCATCAAAATGATTATGACATCATCAGTTCATTATGACATCATCAGTCTATTACGACATCATCAAAATGATTATGACATCATCAGTTCATTATGACATCATCAGTTCATTATGACATCATCAGTCCATTATGACATCATCAGTTCATTATGACATCATCAGTCTATTATGACATCATCAAAATGATTATGACATCATCAGTTCATTATGACATCATCAGTTCATTATGACATCATCAGTTAATTATGACATCATCAGTTCATGATGACATCATCAAAATGATTATGACATCATCAGTTCATGATGACATCATCAAAATGATTATGACATCATCAGTTCATTATGACATCATCAGTTAATTATGACATCATCAAAATGATTATGACATCATCAGTTCATTATGACATCATCAAAATTATTATGACATCATCAGTCCATTATGACATCATCAAAATGATTATGACATAATCAGTTCATTATGACATCATCAGTCCATAATGACATCGTCAAAATGATTATGACATCATCAGTTCATTATGACATCATCAGTTCATTATGACATCATCAGTCCATTATGACATCATCAAAATGATTATGACATCATCAGTCCATTATGACATCATCAGTCCATTATGACATCATCAAAATGATTATGACATCATCAGTTCATTATGACATCATCAGGCTATTATGACATCATCAAAATGATTATGACATCATCAGTTCATTATGACATCATCAGTTCATTATGACATCATCAGTTCATTATGACATCATCAGTCCATTATGACATCATCAGTTCATTATGACATCATCAGTCCATTATGACATCATCAAAATGATTATGACATCATCAGTTCATTATGACATCATCAGTCCAATATGACATCTTCAAAATGATTATGACATCATCAGTTCATTATGACATCATCAGTTCATTATGACATCATCAGTCCATTATGACATCATCAAAATGATTATCACATCATCAGTCCATTATGACATCATCAGTCCATTATGACATCATCAAAATGATTATGACATCATCAAAATGATTATGACATCATCAGTTCATTATGACATCATCAGTCTATTATGACATCATCAAAATGATTATGACATCATCAAAATGATTATGACATCATCAAAATGATTATGACATCATCAGTTCATTATGACATCATCAGTTCATTATGACATCATCAGTCCATTATGACATCATCAAAATGATTATGACATCATCAGTTCATTATGACATCATCAGTCCATTATGACATCATCAGTTCATTATGACATCATCAAAATGATTATGACATCATCAGTTCATTAGACATCATCAGTTCATTAGACATCATCAGTTCATTCTGACATCATCAGTCCATTATCACATAATCAAAATGATTATGACTCATCAGTCCATTATGACATCATCAGTCCATTATGACATCATCAGTTCATTATGACATCATCAAAATGATTATGACATCATCAGTTCATTATGCCATCATGCGTCCATTATGACATCATCAGTTCATTATGACATCATCAGTTCATTATGACATCATCAAATTGATTATGACATCATCAGTTCATTATGACATCATCAGTGCATTATGACATCATCAAAATGATTATGACATGATCAGTTCATTATGACATCATCAGTCCATTATGACATCATCAAAATGATTATGACATCATCAGTTCATTATGACATCATCAGTCCATTATGACATCATCAAAATGATTATGACATCATCAGATCAGTAGACATCATCAGTTCATTCTGACATCATCAGTCCATTATCACATCAACAAAATGATTATGACATTATAAGTTCATTATGACATCATCAAAATGATTATGACATCATCAGTTAATTATGACATCATCAGTTCATTATGACAACATCAAAATGATTGTGATATCATCAGTTCATTATGACATCATCAGTTCATTATGACATCATCAAAATGATTATGACATCATCAGTTCATTATGACATCATCAAAATTATTATGACATCATCAGTCCATTATGACATCATCAAAATGATTATGACATCATCAGTTCATTATGACATCATCAGTCCATAATGACATCTTCAAAATGATTATGACATCATCAGTTCATTATGACATCATCAGTTCATTATGACATCATAAGTCCATTATGACATCATCTAAATGATTATGACATCATCAGTCCATTATGACATCATCAGTCTATTACGACATCATCAAAATGATTATGACATCATCAGTTCATTATGACATCATCAGTTCATCATGACATCATCAGTCCATTATGACATCATCAG
Organism: Ranitomeya imitator; assembly: GCF_032444005.1. Classification (NCBI taxonomy): domain Eukaryota; kingdom Metazoa; phylum Chordata; class Amphibia; order Anura; family Dendrobatidae; genus Ranitomeya; species Ranitomeya imitator. The sequence continues at coordinate 915,194,906 of NC_091282.1, read as the reverse complement.
TTCATTATGACATCATCAGTCTATTATGACATAATCAAAATGATTATGACATCATCAGTTCATTATGACATCATCAGTTCATTATGACATCATCAGTTAATTATGACATCATCAGTTCATGATGACATCATCAAAATGATTATGACATCATCAGTTCATGATGACATCATCAAAATGATTATGACATCATCAGTTCATTATGACATCATCAGTTAATTATGACATCATCAAAATGATTATGACATCATCAGTTCATGATGACATCATCAAAATGATTATGACATCATCAGTTCATTATGACATCATCAGTTAATTATGACATCATCAAAATGATTATGACATCATCAGTTCATTATGACATCATCAAAATTATTATGACATCATCAGTCCATTATGACATCATCAAAATGATTATGACATAATCAGTTCATAATGACATCATCAGTCCATAATGACATCGTCAAAATGATTATGACATCATCAGTTCATTATGACATCATCAGTTCATTATGACATCATCAGTCCATTATGACATCATCAAAATGATTATGACATCATCAGTCCATTATGACATCATCAGTCCATTATGACATCATCAAAATGATTATGACATCATCAGTTCATTATGACATCATCAGGCTATTATGACATCATCAAAATGATTATGACATCATCAGTTCATTATGACATCATCAGTTCATTATGACATCATCAGTCCATTATGACATCATCAGTTCATTATGACATCATCAGTCCATTATGACATCATCAAAATGATTATGATATCATCAGTTCATTATGACATCATCAGTCCAATATGACATCATCAGTTCATGATGACATCATGAGCCCATTATGACATCATCAAAATGATTATGACATCATCAGTTCATGATGACATCATCAGTCCATAATGACATCTTCAAAATGATTATGACATCATCAGTTCATTATGACATCATCAGTTCATTATGACATCATCAGTCCATTATGACATCATCAAAATGATTATGACATCATCAGTCCATTATGACATCATCAGTCCATTATGACATCATCAGCCCATTATGACATCATCAAAATGATTATGACATCATCAGTTCATTATGACATCATCAGTCTATTATGACATCATCAAAATGATTATGACATCATCAAAATGATTATGACATCATCAGTTCATTATGACATCATCAGTCCATTATGACATCATCAGTTCATTATGACATCATCAGTTAATTATGACATCATCAAAATGATTATGACATCATCAGTTCATTATGACATCATCAGTTCATGATGACATCATCAAAATGATTATGACATCATCAGTTCATGATGACATCATCAAATTGTTTATGACATCATCAGTTCATAATGACATCATCAGTGCATTATGACATCATCAAAATGATTATGACATAATCAGTTCATTATGACATCATCAGTTCATTATGACATCATCAGTTCATTATGACATCATCAGTTAATTATGACATCATCAGTTCATTATGACATCATCAAAATGATTATGACATCATCAGTTCATTATGACATCATCAGCCCTTTATGACATCATCAAAATGATTATGACATCATCAGTTCATTATGACATCATCAGTCCATTATGACATCATCAGTCCATTATGACATCATCAAAATGATTATGACATCATCAGTTCATTATGACATCATCAGTCCATTATGACATCATCAGCCCTTTATGACATCATCAAAATGATTATGACATCATCAGTTCATTATGACATCATCAGTCTATTATGACGTCATCAAAATGATTATGACATCATCAAAATGATTATGACATCATCAGTTCATTATGACATCATCAGTTCATTATGACATCATCAGTCCATTATGACATCATCAGTTCATTATGACATCATCAGTTAATTATGACATCATCAAAATGATTATGACATCATCAGTTCATTATGACATCATCAGTTCATGATGACATCATCAAAATGATTATGACATCATCAGTTCATGATGACATCATCAAAATGATTATGACATCATCAGTTCATTATGACATCATCAGTGCATTATGACATCATCAAAATGATTATGACATCATCAGTTCATTATGACATCATCAGTTCATTATGACATCATCAGTTCATTATGACATCATCAGTCCATTATGACATCATCAGTTCATTATGACATCATCAGTCCATTATGACATCATCAAAATGATTATGATATCATCAGTTCATTATGACATCATCAGTCCAATATGACATCATCAGTTCATGATGACATCATGAGCCCATTATGACATCATCAAAATGATTATGACATCATCAGTTCATGATGACATCATCAGTCCATAATGACATCTTCAAAATGATTATGACATCATCAGTTCATTATGACATCATCAGTTCATTATGACATCATCAGTCCATTATGACATCATCAAAATGATTATGACATCATCAGTTCATTATGACATCATCAGTCTATTATGACATCATCAAAATGATTATGACATCATCAAAATGATTATGACATCATCAAAATGATTATGACATCATCAGTTCATTATGACATCATCAGTTCATTATGACATCATCAGTCCATTATCACATCATCAGTTCATTATGACATCATCAGTTAATTATGACATCATCAAAATGATTATGACATCATCAGTTCATTATGACATCATCAGTTCATGATGACATCATCAAAATGATTATGACATCATCAGTTCATGATGACATCATCAAATTGTTTATGACATCATCAGTTCATTATGACATCATCAGTGCATTATGACATCATCAAAATGATTATGACATCATCAGTTCATTATGACATCATCAGTTCATTATGACATCATCAGTTCATTATGACATCATCAGTTAATTATGACATCATCAGTTCATTATGACATCATCAAAATGATTATGACATCATCAGTTCATTATGACATCATCAGCCCTTTATGACATCATCAAAATGATTATGACATCATCAGTTCATTATGACATCATCAGTCCATTATGACATCATCAGCCCATTATGACATCATCAGCCCATTATGACATCATCAAATTGTTTATGACATCATCAGTTCATTATGATATCATCAGTTCATTATGACATCAAATGATTATGACATCATCAGTTCATTATCACATCATCAGTCCATTATGACATCATCAGTCCATTATGACATCATCAGTTCATTATGACATCATCAAAATGATTATGACATCATCAGTTCATGATGACATCATCAGTTCTTTATGACATCATCAGTTCATTATGACATCAACAAAATGATTATGACATCATCAGTTCATTATGACATCTTCAAAATGATTATGACATCATCAGTACATTATGACATCATCAGTGCATTATGACATCATCAAAATGATTATGACATCATCAGTTCATTATGACATCATCAGTTCATTATGACATCATCAAAATGATTATGACATCATCAGTTCATTAGACATCATCAGTTCATTCTGACATCATCAGTTCATTCTGACATCATCAGTTTATTATGACATCATCAGTTCATTATGACATCATCAGTCCATTATGACATCATCAAAATGATTATGACATCATCAGTTCATTATGACATCATCAGTCCATTATGTCATCATCAAAATTATTATGACATCATCAGTTCATTATGACATCAACAGTTCATTATGACATCATCAAAATGATTATGACATCATCAGTACATTATGACATCATCAGTGCATTATGACATCATCAAAATGTTTATGACATCATCAGTTCATTATGACATCATCAGTTCATTATGACATCATCAGTCCATTATGACATCATCAAAATGATTATGACATCATCAGTTCATTATGACATCATCAGTTCATTATGACATAATCATAATGATTATGACATCATCAGATCATTAGACAACATCAGTTCATTCTGACATCATCAGTCCATTATGACATCATCAGTCCATTATGACATCATCAGTTCATTATGACATCATCAGTCCATTATGACATCATCAAAATGATTATGACATCATCAGTCCATTATGACATCATCAAAATGATTATGACATCATCAGTTCATTATGACATCATCAGTCCATTATGATATCATCAGTCCATTATGACATCATCAGTCCATTTTGACATCATCAGTTCATTATGACATCATCAAAATGATTATGACATCATCAGTTCATTATGACATCATCAGTGCATTATGACATCATAAAAATGATTATGACATCATCAGTTCATTATGATATCATCAGTTCATTATGACATCATCAGTTCATTATGACATCATCAAAATGATTATGACATCATCAGTTCATTATGACATCATCAAAATGATTATGACATCATCAGTTCATTATGACATCATCAGTTCATTATGACATCATCAAAATTATTATGACATCATCAGTTCATTATGACATCATCAGTCCATTATGACATCAGCAAAATGATTATGACATCATCAGTTCATTATTACATCATCAGTCCATTATGACATCATCAGTTCATTATGACATCATCAAAATTATTATGACATCATCAGTCCATAATGACATCATCAAAATGATTATGACATCATCAGTTCATTATGACATCATCAGTCCATTGTGACATCATCAGTCCATTATGACATCATCAGTTCATTATGACATCATCAAAATGATTATGACATCATCAGTTCACTATGACATCATGAGTCCATTATGACATCATCAGCCCATTATGACATCATCAGCCAATTATGACATCATCAAATTTTTTATGACATCATCAGTTCATTATGACATCATCAGTCCATAATGACATCTTCAAAATGATTATGACATCATCAGTTCATTATGACATCATCAGTTCATTATGACATCATCAGTCCATTATGACATCATCAAAATGATTATGACATCATCAGTCCATTATGACATCATCAGTCCATTATGACATCATCAGCCCATTATGACATCATCAAAATGATTATGACATCATCAGTTCATTATGACATCATCAGTCTATTACGACATCATCAAAATGATTATGACATCATCAGTTCATTATGACATCATCAGTTCATTATGACATCATCAGTCCATTATGACATCATCAGTTCATTATGACATCATCAGTCTATTATGACATCATCAAAATGATTATGACATCATCAGTTCATTATGACATCATCAGTTCATTATGACATCATCAGTTAATTATGACATCATCAGTTCATGATGACATCATCAAAATGATTATGACATCATCAGTTCATGATGACATCATCAAAATGATTATGACATCATCAGTTCATTATGACATCATCAGTTAATTATGACATCATCAAAATGATTATGACATCATCAGTTCATTATGACATCATCAAAATTATTATGACATCATCAGTCCATTATGACATCATCAAAATGATTATGACATAATCAGTTCATTATGACATCATCAGTCCATAATGACATCGTCAAAATGATTATGACATCATCAGTTCATTATGACATCATCAGTTCATTATGACATCATCAGTCCATTATGACATCATCAAAATGATTATGACATCATCAGTCCATTATGACATCATCAGTCCATTATGACATCATCAAAATGATTATGACATCATCAGTTCATTATGACATCATCAGGCTATTATGACATCATCAAAATGATTATGACATCATCAGTTCATTATGACATCATCAGTTCATTATGACATCATCAGTCCATTATGACATCATCAGTTCATTATGACATCATCAGTCCATTATGACATCATCAAAATGATTATGACATCATCAGTTCATTATGACATCATCAGTCCAATATGACATCTTCAAAATGATTATGACATCATCAGTTCATTATGACATCATCAGTCCATTATGACATCATCAGTTCATTATGACATCATCAGTCCATTATGACATCATCAAAATGATTATGACATCATCAGTTCATTATGACATCATCAGTCCAATATGACATCATCAAAATGATTATGACATCATCAGTTCATTATGACATCATCAGTCCATTATGTCATCATCAAAATTATTATGACATCATCAGTTCATTATGACATCAACAGTTCATTATGACATCATCAAAATGATTATGACATCATCAGTACATTATGACATCATCAGTGCATTATGACATCATCAAAATGTTTATGACATCATCAGTTCATTATGACATCATCAGTTCATTATGACATCATCAGTCCATTATGACATCATCAAAATGATTATGACATCATCAGTTCATTATGACATCATCAGTTCATTATGACATAATCATAATGATTATGACATCATCAGATCATTAGACATCATCAGTTCATTCTGACATCATCAGTCCATTATGACATCATCAGTCCATTATGACATCATCAGTTCATTATGACATCATCAGTCCATTATGACATCATCAAAATGATTATGACATCATCAGTCCATTATGACATCATCAAAATGATTATGACATCATCAGTTCATTATGACATCATCAGTCCATTATGATATCATCAGTCCATTATGACATCATCAGTCCATGTTGACATCATCAGTTCATTATGACATCATCAAAATGATTATGACATCATCAGTTCATTATGACATCATCAGTGCATTATGACATCATAAAAATGATTATGACATCATCAGTTCATTATGATATCATCAGTTCATTATGACATCATCAGTTCATTATGACATCATCAAAATGATTATGACATCATCAGTTCATTATGACATCATCAAAATGATTATGACATCATCAGTTCATTATGACATCATCAGTTCATTATGACATCATCAAAATTATTATGACATCATCAGTTCATTATGACATCATCAGTCCATTATGACATCAGCAAAATGATTATGACATCATCAGTTCATTATTACATCATCAGTCCATTATGACATCATCAGTTCATTATGACATCATCAAAATTATTATGACATCATCAGTCCATAATGACATCATCAAAATGATTATGACATCATCAGTTCATTATGACATCATCAGTTCATTATGAGATCATCAGTCCATTATGACATCATCAAAATGATTATGACATCATCAGTCCATTGTGACATCATCAGTCCATTATGACATCATCAGTTCATTATGACATCATCAAAATGATTATGACATCATCAGTTCACTATGACATCATGAGTCCATTATGACATCATCAGCCCATTATGACATCATCAGCCAATTATGACATCATCAAATTTTTTATGACATCATCAGTTCATTATGACATCATCAGTCCATAATGACATCTTCAAAATGATTATGACATCATCAGTTCATTATGACATCATCAGTTCATTATGACATCATCAGTCCATTATGACATCATCAAAATGATTATGACATCATCAGTCCATTATGACATCATCAGTCCATTATGACATCATCAGCCCATTATGACATCATCAAAATGATTATGACATCATCAGTTCATTATGACATCATCAGTCTATTACGACATCATCAAAATGATTATGACATCATCAGTTCATTATGACATCATCAGTTCATTATGACATCATCAGTCCATTATGACATCATCAGTTCATTATGACATCATCAGTCTATTATGACATCATCAAAATGATTATGACATCATCAGTTCATTATGACATCATCAGTTCATTATGACATCATCAGTTAATTATGACATCATCAGTTCATGATGACATCATCAAAATGATTATGACATCATCAGTTCATGATGACATCATCAAAATGATTATGACATCATCAGTTCATTATGACATCATCAGTTAATTATGACATCATCAAAATGATTATGACATCATCAGTTCATTATGACATCATCAAAATTATTATGACATCATCAGTCCATTATGACATCATCAAAATGATTATGACATAATCAGTTCATTATGACATCATCAGTCCATAATGACATCGTCAAAATGATTATGACATCATCAGTTCATTATGACATCATCAGTTCATTATGACATCATCAGTCCATTATGACATCATCAAAATGATTATGACATCATCAGTCCATTATGACATCATCAGTCCATTATGACATCATCAAAATGATTATGACATCATCAGTTCATTATGACATCATCAGGCTATTATGACATCATCAAAATGATTATGACATCATCAGTTCATTATGACATCATCAGTTCATTATGACATCATCAGTCCATTATGACATCATCAGTTCATTATGACATCATCAGTCCATTATGACATCATCAAAATGATTATGACATCATCAGTTCATTATGACATCATCAGTCCAATATGACATCTTCAAAATGATTATGACATCATCAGTTCATTATGACATCATCAGTTCATTATGATATCATCAGTCCATTATGACATCATCAAAATGATTATCACATCATCAGTCCATTATGACATCATCAGTCCATTATGACATCATCAAAATGATTATGACATCATCAAAATGATTATGACATCATCAGTTCATTATGACATCATCAGTTCATTATGACATCATCAGTCCATTATGACATCATCAAAATGATTATGACATCATCAGTTCATTATGACATCATCAGTCCATTATGACATCATCAGTTCATTATGACATCATCAAAATGATTATGACATCATCAGTTCATTAGACATCATCAGTTCATTAGACATCATCAGTTCATTCTGACATCATCAGTCCATTATCACATAATCAAAATGATTATGACTCATCAGTCCATTATGACATCATCAGTCCATTATGACATCATCAGTTCATTATGACATCATCAAAATGATTATGACATCATCAGTTCATTATGCCATCATGCGTCCATTATGACATCATCAGTTCATTATGACATCATCAGTTCATTATGACATCATCAAATTGATTATGACATCATCAGTTCATTATGACATCATCAGTGCATTATGACATCATCAAAATGATTATGACATGATCAGTTCATTATGACATCATCAGTCCATTATGACATCATCAAAATGATTATGACATCATCAGTTCATTATGACATCATCAGTCCATTATGACATCATCAAAATGATTATGACATCATCAGATCAGTAGACATCATCAGTTCATTCTGACATCATCAGTCCATTATCACATCAACAAAATGATTATGACATTATAAGTTCATTATGACATCATCAAAATGATTATGACATCATCAGTTAATTATGACATCATCAGTTCATTATGACAACATCAAAATAATTGTGATATCATCAGTTCATTATGACATCATCAGTTCATTATGACATCATCAAAATGATTATGACATCATCAGTTCATTATGACATCATCAGCCCATTATGACATCATCAAAATGATTATGACATCATCAGTTCATTATGACATCATCAGTCTATTATGACATCATCGAAATGATTATGACATCATCAGTTCATTATGACATCATCAGTTCATTATGACATCATCAGTCCAATATGACATCATCAGTTCATGATGACATCATCAGCCCATTATAACATCATCAAATTGTTTATGATATCATCAGCCCATTATGACATCATCAAAATGATTATGACATCATCAGTTCATGATGACATCATCAAAATGATTATGACATCATCAGCTCATTATGACATCATCAGTTAATTATGACATCATCAAAATGATTATGACATCATCAGTTCATTATGACATCATCAAAATTATTATGACATCATCAGTCCATTATGACATCATCAAAATGATTATGACATCATCAGTTCATTATGACATCATCAGTCCATAATGACATCTTCAAAATGATTATGACATCATCAGTTCATTATGACATCATCAGTTCATTATGACATCATAAGTCCATTATGACATCATCAAAATGATTATGACATCATCAGTCCATTATGACATCATCAGTCTATTACGACATCATCAAAATGATTATGACATCATCAGTTCATTATGACATCATCAGTTCATCATGACATCATCAGTCCATTATGACATCATCAGTTCATTATGACATCATCAGTCTATTATGACATAATCAAAATGATTATGACATCATCAGTTCATTATGACATCATCAGTTCATTATGACATCATCAGTTAATTATGACATCATCAGTTCATGATGACATCATCAAAATGATTATGACATCATCAGTTCATGATGACATCATCAAAATGATTATGACATCATCAGTTCATTATGACATCATCAGTTAATTATGACATCATCAAAATGATTATGACATCATCAGTTCATGATGACATCATCAAAATGATTATGACATCATCAGTTCATTATGACATCATCAGTTAATTATGACATCATCAAAATGATTATGACATCATCAGTTCATTATGACATCATCAAAATTATTATGACATCATCAGTCCATTATGACATCATCAAAATGATTATGACATAATCAGTTCATAATGACATCATCAGTCCATAATGACATCGTCAAAATGATTATGACATCATCAGTTCATTATGACATCATCAGTTCATTATGACATCATCAGTCCATTATGACATCATCAAAATGATTATGACATCATCAGTCCATTATGACATCATCAGTCCATTATGACATCATCAAAATGATTATGACATCATCAGTTCATTATGACATCATCAGGCTATTATGACATCATCAAAATGATTATGACATCATCAGTTCATTATGACATCATCAGTTCATTATGACATCATCAGTCCATTATGACATCATCAGTTCATTATGACATCATCAGTCCATTATGACATCATCAAAATGATTATGATATCATCAGTTCATTATGACATCATCAGTCCAATATGACATCATCAGTTCATGATGACATCATGAGCCCATTATGACATCATCAAAATGATTATGACATCATCAGTTCATGATGACATCATCAGTCCATAATGACATCTTCAAAATGATTATGACATCATCAGTTCATTATGACATCATCAGTTCATTATGACATCATCAGTCCATTATGACATCATCAAAATGATTATGACATCATCAGTCCATTATGACATCATCAGTCCATTATGACATCATCAGCCCATTATGACATCATCAAAATGATTATGACATCATCAGTTCATTATGACATCATCAGTCTATTATGACATCATCAAAATGATTATGACATCATCAAAATGATTATGACATCATCAGTTCATTATGACATCATCAGTCCATTATGACATCATCAGTTCATTATGACATCATCAGTTAATTATGACATCATCAAAATGATTATGACATCATCAGTTCATTATGACATCATCAGTTCATGATGACATCATCAAAATGATTATGACATCATCAGTTCATGATGACATCATCAAATTGTTTATGACATCATCAGTTCATAATGACATCATCAGTGCATTATGACATCATCAAAATGATTATGACATAATCAGTTCATTATGACATCATCAGTTCATTATGACATCATCAGTTCATTATGACATCATCAGTTAATTATGACATCATCAGTTCATTATGACATCATCAAAATGATTATGACATCATCAGTTCATTATGACATCATCAGCCCTTTATGACATCATCAAAATGATTATGACATCATCAGTTCATTATGACATCATCAGTCCATTATGACATCATCAGTCCATTATGACATCATCAAAATGATTATGACATCATCAGTTCATTATGACATCATCAGTCCATTATGACATCATCAGCCCTTTATGACATCATCAAAATGATTATGACATCATCAGTTCATTATGACATCATCAGTCTATTATGACATCATCAAAATGATTATGACATCATCAAAATGATTATGACATCATCAGTTCATTATGACATCATCAGTTCATTATGACATCATCAGTCCATTATGACATCATCAGTTCATTATGACATCATCAGTTAATTATGACATCATCAAAATGATTATGACATCATCAGTTCATTATGACATCATCAGTTCATGATGACATCATCAAAATGATTATGACATCATCAGTTCATGATGACATCATCAAAATGATTATGACATCATCAGTTCATTATGACATCATCAGTGCATTATGACATCATCAAAATGATTATGACATCATCAGTTCATTATGACATCATCAGTTCATTATGACATCATCAGTTCATTATGACATCATCAGTCCATTATGACATCATCAGTTCATTATGACATCATCAGTCCATTATGACATCATCAAAATGATTATGATATCATCAGTTCATTATGACATCATCAGTCCAATATGACATCATCAGTTCATGATGACATCATGAGCCCATTATGACATCATCAAAATGATTATGACATCATCAGTTCATGATGACATCATCAGTCCATAATGACATCTTCAAAATGATTATGACATCATCAGTTCATTATGACATCATCAGTTCATTATGACATCATCAGTCCATTATGACATCATCAAAATGATTATGACATCATCAGTTCATTATGACATCATCAGTCTATTATGACATCATCAAAATGATTATGACATCATCAAAATGATTATGACATCATCAAAATGATTATGACATCATCAGTTCATTATGACATCATCAGTTCATTATGACATCATCAGTCCATTATCACATCATCAGTTCATTATGACATCATCAGTTAATTATGACATCATCAAAATGATTATGACATCATCAGTTCATTATGACATCATCAGTTCATGATGACATCATCAAAATGATTATGACATCATCAGTTCATGATGACATCATCAAATTGTTTATGACATCATCAGTTCATTATGACATCATCAGTGCATTATGACATCATCAAAATGATTATGACATCATCAGTTCATTATGACATCATCAGTTCATTATGACATCATCAGTTCATTATGACATCATCAGTTAATTATGACATCATCAGTTCATTATGACATCATCAAAATGATTATGACATCATCAGTTCATTATGACATCATCAGCCCTTTATGACATCATCAAAATGATTATGACATCATCAGTTCATTATGACATCATCAGTCCATTATGACATCATCAGCCCATTATGACATCATCAGCCCATTATGACATCATCAAATTGTTTATGACATCATCAGTTCATTATGATATCATCAGTTCATTATGACATCAAATGATTATGACATCATCAGTTCATTATCACATCATCAGTCCATTATGACATCATCAGTCCATTATGACATCATCAGTTCATTATGACATCATCAAAATGATTATGACATCATCAGTTCATGATGACATCATCAGTTCTTTATGACATCATCAGTTCATTATGACATCAACAAAATGATTATGACATCATCAGTTCATTATGACATCTTCAAAATGATTATGACATCATCAGTACATTATGACATCATCAGTGCATTATGATATCATCAAAATGATTATGACATCATCAGTTCATTATGACATCATCAGTTCATTATGACATCATCAAAATGATTATGACATCATCAGTTCATTAGACATCATCAGTTCATTCTGACATCATCAGTTCATTCTGACATCATCAGTTTATTATGACATCATCAGTTCATTATGACATCATCAGTCCATTATGACATCATCAAAATGATTATGACATCATCAGTTCATTATGACATCATCAGTCCATTATGTCATCATCAAAATTATTATGACATCATCAGTTCATTATGACATCAACAGTTCATTATGACATCATCAAAATGATTATGACATCATCAGTACATTATGACATCATCAGTGCATTATGACATCATCAAAATGTTTATGACATCATCAGTTCATTATGACATCATCAGTTCATTATGACATCATCAGTCCATTATGACATCATCAAAATGATTATGACATCATCAGTTCATTATGACATCATCAGTTCATTATGACATAATCATAATGATTATGACATCATCAGATCATTAGACATCATCAGTTCATTCTGACATCATCAGTCCATTATGACATCATCAGTCCATTATGACATCATCAGTTCATTATGACATCATCAGTCCATTATGACATCATCAAAATGATTATGACATCATCAGTCCATTATGACATCATCAAAATGATTATGACATCATCAGTTCATTATGACATCATCAGTCCATTATGATATCATCAGTCCATTATGACATCATCAGTCCATTTTGACATCATCAGTTCATTATGACATCATCAAAATGATTATGACATCATCAGTTCATTATGACATCATCAGTGCATTATGACATCATAAAAATGATTATGACATCATCAGTTCATTATGATATCATCAGTTCATTATGACATCATCAGTTCATTATGACATCATCAAAATGATTATGACATCATCAGTTCATTATGACATCATCAAAATGATTATGACATCATCAGTTCATTATGACATCATCAGTTCATTATGACATCATCAAAATTATTATGACATCATCAGTTCATTATGACATCATCAGTCCATTATGACATCAGCAAAATGATTATGACATCATCAGTTCATTATTACATCATCAGTCCATTATGACATCATCAGTTCATTATGACATCATCAAAATTATTATGACATCATCAGTCCATAATGACATCATCAAAATGATTATGACATCATCAGTTCATTATGACATCATCAGTCCATTGTGACATCATCAGTCCATTATGACATCATCAGTTCATTATGACATCATCAAAATGATTATGACATCATCAGTTCACTATGACATCATGAGTCCATTATGACATCATCAGCCCATTATGACATCATCAGCCAATTATGACATCATCAAATTTTTTATGACATCATCAGTTCATTATGACATCATCAGTCCATAATGACATCTTCAAAATGATTATGACATCATCAGTTCATTATGACATCATCAGTTCATTATGACATCATCAGTCCATTATGACATCATCAAAATGATTATGACATCATCAGTCCATTATGACATCATCAGTCCATTATGACATCATCAGCCCATTATGACATCATCAAAATGATTATGACATCATCAGTTCATTATGACATCATCAGTCTATTACGACATCATCAAAATGATTATGACATCATCAGTTCATTATGACATCATCAGTTCATTATGACATCATCAGTCCATTATGACATCATCAGTTCATTATGACATCATCAGTCTATTATGACATCATCAAAATGATTATGACATCATCAGTTCATTATGACATCATCAGTTCATTATGACATCATCAGTTAATTATGACATCATCAGTTCATGATGACATCATCAAAATGATTATGACATCATCAGTTCATGATGACATCATCAAAATGATTATGACATCATCAGTTCATTATGACATCATCAGTTAATTATGACATCATCAAAATGATTATGACATCATCAGTTCATTATGACATCATCAAAATTATTATGACATCATCAGTCCATTATGACATCATCAAAATGATTATGACATAATCAGTTCATTATGACATCATCAGTCCATAATGACATCGTCAAAATGATTATGACATCATCAGTTCATTATGACATCATCAGTTCATTATGACATCATCAGTCCATTATGACATCATCAAAATGATTATGACATCATCAGTCCATTATGACATCATCAGTCCATTATGACATCATCAAAATGATTATGACATCATCAGTTCATTATGACATCATCAGGCTATTATGACATCATCAAAATGATTATGACATCATCAGTTCATTATGACATCATCAGTTCATTATGACATCATCAGTCCATTATGACATCATCAGTTCATTATGACATCATCAGTCCATTATGACATCATCAAAATGATTATGACATCATCAGTTCATTATGACATCATCAGTCCAATATGACATCTTCAAAATGATTATGACATCATCAGTTCATTATGACATCATCAGTTCATTATGACATCATCAGTCCATTATGACATCATTAAAATGATTATCACATCATCAGTCCATTATGACATCATCAGTCCATTATGACATCATCAAAATGATTATGACATCATCAAAATGATTATGACATCATCAGTTCATTATGACATCATCAGTCTATTATGACATCATCAAAATGATTATGACATCATCAAAATGATTATGACATCATCAAAATGATTATGACATCATCAGTTCATTATGACATCATCAGTTCATTATGACATCATCAGTCCATTATGACATCATCAAAATGATTATGACATCATCAGTTCATTATGACATCATCAGTCCATTATGACATCATCAGTTCATTATGACATCATCAGTTCATTATGACATCATCAAAATGATTATGACATCATCAGTTCATTAGACATCATCAGTTCATTAGACATCATCAGTTCATTCTGACATCATCAGTCCATTATCACATAATCAAAATGATTATGACTCATCAGTCCATTATGACATCATCAGTCCATTATGACATCATCAGTTCATTATGACATCATCAAAATGATTATGACATCATCAGTTCATTATGCCATCATGCGTCCATTATGACATCATCAGTTCATTATGACATCATCAGTTCATTATGACATCATCAAATTGATTATGACATCATCAGTTCATTATGACATCATCAGTGCATTATGACATCATCAAAATGATTATGACATGATCAGTTCATTATGACATCATCAGTCCATTATGACATCATCAAAATGATTATGACATCATCAGTTCATTATGACATCATCAGTCCATTATGACATCATCAAAATGATTATGACATCATCAGATCAGTAGACATCATCAGTTCATTCTGACATCATCAGTCCATTATCACATCAACAAAATGATTATGACATTATCAGTTCATTATGACATCATCAAAATGATTATGACATCATCAGTTAATTATGACATCATCAGTTCATTATGACAACATCAAAATGATTGTGATATCATCAGTTCATTATGACATCATCAGTTCATTATGACATCATCAAAATGATTATGACATCATCAGTTCATTATGACATCATCAGCCCATTATGACATCATCAAAATGATTATGACATCATCAGTTCATTATGACATCATCAGTCTATTATGACATCATCGAAATGATTATGACATCATCAGTTCATTATGACATCATCAGTTCATTATGACATCATCAGTCCAATATGACATCATCAGTTCATGATGACATCATCAGCCCATTATAACATCATCAAATTGTTTATGATATCATCAGCCCATTATGACATCATCAAAATGATTATGACATCATCAGTTCATGATGACATCATCAAAATGATTATGACATCATCAGCTCATTATGACATCATCAGTTAATTATGACATCATCAAAATGATTATGACATCATCAGTTCATTATGACATCATCAAAATTATTATGACATCATCAGTCCATTATGACATCATCAAAATGATTATGACATCATCAGTTCATTATGACATCATCAGTCCATAATGACATCTTCAAAATGATTATGACATCATCAGTTCATTATGACATCATCAGTTCATTATGACATCATCAGTCCATTATGACATCATCAAAATGATTATGACATCATCAGTCCATTATGACATCATCAGTCTATTACGACATCATCAAAATGATTATGACATCATCAGTTCATTATGACATCATCAGTTCATCATGACATCATCAGTCCATTATGACATCATCAGTTCATTATGACATCATCAGTCTATTATGACATAATCAAAATGATTATGACATCATCAGTTCATTATGACATCATCAGTTCATTATGACATCATCAGTTAATTATGACATCATCAGTTCATGATGACATCATCAAAATGATTATGACATCATCAGTTCATGATGACATCATCAAAATGATTATGACATCATCAGTTCATTATGACATCATCAGTTAATTATGACATCATCAAAATGATTATGACATCATCAGTTCATGATGACATCATCAAAATGATTATGACATCATCAGTTCATTATGACATCATCAGTTAATTATGACATCATCAAAATGATTATGACATCATCAGTTCATTATGACATCATCAAAATTATTATGACATCATCAGTCCATTATGACATCATCAAAATGATTATGACATAATCAGTTCATAATGACATCATCAGTCCATAATGACATCGTCAAAATGATTATGACATCATCAGTTCATTATGACATCATCAGTTCATTATGACATCATCAGTCCATTATGACATCATCAAAATGATTATGACATCATCAGTCCATTATGACATCATCAGTCCATTATGACATCATCAAAATGATTATGACATCATCAGTTCATTATGACATCATCAGGCTATTATGACATCATCAAAATGATTATGACATCATCAGTTCATTATGACATCATCAGTTCATTATGACATCATCAGTCCATTATGACATCATCAGTTCATTATGACATCATCAGTCCATTATGACATCATCAAAATGATTATGATATCATCAGTTCATTATGACATCATCAGTCCAATATGACATCATCAGTTCATGATGACATCATGAGCCCATTATGACATCATCAAAATGATTATGACATCATCAGTTCATGATGACATCATCAGTCCATAATGACATCTTCAAAATGATTATGACATCATCAGTTCATTATGACATCATCAGTTCATTATGACATCATCAGTCCATTATGACATCATCAAAATGATTATGACATCATCAGTCCATTATGACATCATCAGTCCATTATGACATCATCAGCCCATTATGACATCATCAAAATGATTATGACATCATCAGTTCATTATGACATCATCAGTCTATTATGACATCATCAAAATGATTATGACATCATCAAAATGATTATGACATCATCAGTTCATTATGACATCATCAGTCCATTATGACATCATCAGTTCATTATGACATCATCAGTTAATTATGACATCATCAAAATGATTATGACATCATCAGTTCATTATGACATCATCAGTTCATGATGACATCATCAAAATGATTATGACATCATCAGTTCATGATGACATCATCAAATTGTTTATGACATCATCAGTTCATTATGACATCATCAGTGCATTATGACATCATCAAAATGATTATGACATAATCAGTTCATTATGACATCATCAGTTCATTATGACATCATCAGTTCATTATGACATCATCAGTTAATTATGACATCATCAGTTCATTATGACATCATCAAAATGATTATGACATCATCAGTTCATTATGACATCATCAGCCCTTTATGACATCATCAAAATGATTATGACATCATCAGTTCATTATGACATCATCAGTCCATTATGACATCATCAGCCCATTATGACATCATCAAATTGTTTATGACATCATCAGTTCATTATGATATCATCAGTTCATTATGACATCAAAATGATTATGACATCATCAGTTCATTATCACATCATCAGTAGTGTTGAGCATTCCGATACCGCAAGTATCGGGTATCGGCCGATACTTGCGGTATCGGAATTCCGATACCGAGATCCGATATTTTTGTGATATCGGGTATCGGTATCGGAAGTGTAAAATAAAGAATGAAAATAAAAAATATTGTTATATTCACCTCTCCGGCGGCCCCTGGACATCAGCGGGAGGATCCGGCGTCCGGCACGGCTTCTTTCTTCAAAATGCGCGCCTTTAGGACCTGTGGAATGACGTCCCGGCTTCTGATTGGTCGCGTGCCGCCCATGTGACCGCCACGCGACCAATCAGAAGCCGCGACGTCATTCCTCAGCTAAAGTCCTAGAATGAGCGCCTTCTAGGACCTGAGGAATGACGTCGCGGCTTCTGATTGGTCGCGTGGCGGTCACATGGGCGGCATGCGACCAATCAGAAGCCGGGACGTCATTCCACAGGTCCTAAAGGCGCGCATTTTGAAGAAAGAAGCCGTGCCGGACGCCGGATCCTCCCGCTGATGTCCAGGGGCCGCCGGAGAGGTGAATATAACAATATTTTTTATTTTCATTCTTTATTTTACACTTTAATATGGATCCCAGGGCCTGAAGGAGAGTTTCCTCTCCTTCAGACCCTGGGATCCATGAGGATACATTCCGATACTTGATGTCCCATTGACTTGTATTGGTATCGGATATCGGTATCGGCGATATCCGATATTTTTCGGGTATCGGCCGATACTATCCGATACCGATACTTTCAAGTATCGGACGGTATCGCTCAACACTAATCATCAGTCCATTATGACATCATCAGTCCATTATGACATCATCAGTTCATTATGACATCATCAAAATGATTATGACATCATCAGTTCATGATGACATCATCAGTTCTTTATGACATCATCAGTTCATTATGACATCAACAAAATGATTATGACATCATCAGTTCATTATGACATCTTCAAAATGATTATGACATCATCAGTACATTATGACATCATCAGTGCATTATGACATCATCAAAATGATTATGACATCATCAGTTCATTATGACATCATCAGTTCATTATGACATCATCAAAATGATTATGACATCATCAGTTCATTAGACATCATCAGTTCATTCTGACATCATCAGTTCATTCTGACATCATCAGTCCATTATGACATCATCAGTTCATTATGACATCATCAGTCCATTATGACATCATCAAAATGATTATGACATCATCAGTCCATTATGTCATCATCAAAATGATTATGACATCATCAGTTCATTATGACATCATCAGTCCATTATGTCATCATCAAAATTATTATGACATCATCAGTTCATTATGACATCATCAGTTCATTATGACATCATCAAAATGATTATGACATCATCAGTACATTATGACATCATCAGTGCATTATGACATCATCAAAATGATTATGACATCATCAGTTCATTATGACATCATCAAAATGATTATGACATCATCAGATCATTAGACATCATCAGTTCATTCTGACATCATCAGTCCATTATGACATCATCAGTCCATTATGACATCATCAGTTCATTATGACATCATCAGTCCATTATGACATCATCAAAATGATTATGACGTCATCAGTTCATTATGACATCATCAGTTCATTATGACATCATCAAAATGATTATGACATCATCAGTTCATTAGACATCATCAGTTCATTCTGACATCATCAGTTCATTCTGACATCATCAGTCCATTATGACATCATCAGTTCATTATGACATCATCAGTCCATTATGACATCATCAAAATGATTATGACATCATCAGTCCATTATGTCATCATCAAAATGATTATGACATCATCAGTTCATTATGACATCATCAGTCCATTATGTCATCATCAAAATTATTATGACATCATCAGTTCATTATGACATCATCAGTTCATTATGACATCATCAAAATGATTATGACATCATCAGTACATTATGACATCATCAGTGCATTATGACATCATCAAAATGTTTATGACATCATCAGTTCATTATGACATCATCAGTTCATTATGACATCATCAGTCCATTATGACATCATCAAAATGATTATGACATCATCAGTTCATTATGACATCATCAAAATGATTATGACATCATCAGATCATTAGACATCATCAGTTCATTCTGACATCATCAGTCCATTATGACATCATCAGTCCATTATGACATCATCAGTTCATTATGACATCATCAGTCCATTATGACATCATCAAAATGATTATGACATCATCAGTTCATTATGACATCATCAGTCCATTATGATATCATCAGTCCATTATGACATCATCAGTCCATTTTGACATCATCAGTTCATTATGACATCATCAAAATGATTATGACATCATCAGTTCATTATGACATCATCAGTGCATTATGACATCATAAAAATGATTATGACATCATCAGTTCATTATGATATCATCAGTTCATTATGACATCATCAGTTCATTATGACATCATCAAAATGATTATGACATCATCAGTTCATTATGACATCATCAAAATGATTATGACATCATCAGTTCATTAGACATCATCAGTTCATTCTGACATCATCAGTTCATTCTGACATCATCAGTCCATTATGACATCATCAGTTCATTATGACATCATCAGTCCATTATGACATCATCAAAATGATTATGACATCATCAGTCCATTATGTCATCATCAAAATGATTATGACATCATCAGTTCATTATGACATCATCAGTCCATTATGTCATCATCAAAATGTTTATGACATCATCAGTTCATTATGACATCATCAGTCCATTATGACATCATCAAAATGATTATGACATCATCAGTTCATTATGACATCATCAAAATGATTATGACATCATCAGATCATTAGACATCATCAGTTCATTCTGACATCATCAGTCCATTATGACATCATCAGTCCATTATGACATCATCAGTTCATTATGACATCATCAGTCCATTATGACATCATCAAAATGATTATGACATCATCAGTTCATTATGACATCATCAGTTCATTATGACATCATCAAAATGATTATGACATCATCAGTTCATTAGACATCATCAGTTCATTCTGACATCATCAGTTCATTCTGACATCATCAGTCCATTATGACATCATCAGTTCATTATGACATCATCAGTCCATTATGACATCATCAAAATGATTATGACATCATCAGTCCATTATGTCATCATCAAAATGATTATGACATCATCAGTTCATTATGACATCATCAGTCCATTATGTCATCATCAAAATTATTATGACATCATCAGTTCATTATGACATCATCAGTTCATTATGACATCATCAAAATGATTATGACATCATCAGTACATTATGACATCATCAGTGCATTATGACATCATCAAAATGTTTATGACATCATCAGTTCATTATGACATCATCAGTTCATTATGACATCATCAGTCCATTATGACATCATCAAAATGATTATGACATCATCAGTTCATTATGACATCATCAAAATGATTATGACATCATCAGATCATTAGACATCATCAGTTCATTCTGACATCATCAGTCCATTATGACATCATCAGTCCATTATGACATCATCAGTTCATTATGACATCATCAAAATGATTATGACATCATCAGTCCATTATGACATCATCAAAATGATTATGACATCATCAGTTCATTATGACATCATCAGTCCATTATGATATCATCAGTCCATTATGACATCATCAGTCCATTTTGACATCATCAGTTCATTATGACATCATCAAAATGATTATGACATCATCAGTTCATTATGACATCATCAGTGCATTATGACATCATAAAGATGATTATGACATCATCAGTTCATTATGATATCATCAGTTCATTATGACATCATCAGTTCATTATGACATCATCAAAATGATTATGACATCATCAGTTCATTATGACATCATCAAAATGATTATGACATCATCAGTTCATTATGACATCATCAGTTCATTATGACATCATCAAAATTATTATGACATCATCAGTTCATTATGACATCATCAGTCCATTATGACATCAGCAAAATGATTATGACATCATCAGTTCATTATTACATCATCAGTCCATTATGACATCATCAGTTCATTATGACATCATCAAAATTATTATGACATCATCAGTCCATAATGACATCATCAAAATGATTATGACATCATCAGTTCATTATGACATCATCAGTTCATTATGAGATCATCAGTCCATTATGACATCATCAAAATGATTATGACATCATCAGTCCATTATGACATCATCAGTCCATTATGACATCATCAGTTCATTATGACATCATCAAAATGATTATGACATCATCAGTTCATTATGACATCATGAGTCCATTATGACATCATCAGTTCATTATGACATCATCAGTCCATTATGACATCATCAGCCCATTATGACATCATCAGCCAATTATGACATCATCAAATTTTTTATGACATCATCAGTTCATTATGAGATCATCAGTCCATTATGACATCATCAAAATGATTATGACATCATCAGTCCATTATGACATCATCAGTCCATTATGACATCATCAGTTCATTATGACATCATCAAAATGATTATGACATCATCAGTTCATTATGACATCATGAGTCCATTATGACATCATCAGTTCATTATGACATCATCAGTCCATTATGACATCATCAGCCCATTATGACATCATCAGCCAATTATGACATCATCAAATTTTTTATGACATCATCAGTTCATTATGACATCATCAGTCCATAATGACATCTTCAAAATGATTATGACATCATCAGTTCATTATGACATCATCAGTTCATTATGACATCATCAGTCCATTATGACATCATCAAAATGATTATGACATCATCAGTCCATTATGACATCATCAGTCCATTATGACATCATCAGCCCATTATGACATCATCAAAATGATTATGACATCATCAGTTCATTATGACATTATCAGTCTATTACGACATCATCAAAATGATTATGACATCATCAGTTCATTATGACATCATCAGTTCATTATGACATCATCAGTCCATTATGACATCATCAGTTCATTATGACATCATCAGTCTATTATGACATCATCAAAATGATTATGACATCATCAGTTCATTATGACATCATCAGTTCATTATGACATCATCAGTTCATTATGACATCATCAAAATGATTATGACATCATCAAAATGATTATGACATCATCAGTTCATGATGACATCATCAAAATGATTATGACATCATCAGTTCATATTGACATCATCAGTTAATTATGACATCATCAAAATGATTATGACATCATCAGTTCATGATGACATCATCAAAATGATTATGACATCATCAGTTCATTATGACATCATCAGTTAATTATGACATCATCAAAATGATTATGACATCATCAGTTCATTATGACATCATCAGTCCATTATGACATCATCAAAATGATTATGACATAATCAGTTCATTATGACATCATCAGTCCATAATGACATCGTCAAAATGATTATGACATCATCAGTTCATTATGACATCATCAGTTCATTATGACATCATCAGTCCATTATGACATCATCAGTCCATTATGACATCATCAGTCCATTATGACATCATCAAAATGATTATGACATCATCAGTTCATTATGACATCATCAGTCCAATATGACATCATCAGTTCATTATGACATCATCAGTTCATTATGACATCATCAGTTCATTATGACATCATCAGTCCATTATGACATCATCAAAATGATTATGACATCATCAGTCCATTATGACATCATCAGTCCATTATGACATCATCAAAATGATTATGACATCATCAAAATGATTATGACATCATCAGTTCATTATGACATCATCAGTCTATTATGACATCATCAAAATGATTATGACATCATCAAAATGATTATGACATCATCAGTTCATTATGACATCATCAGTTCATTATGACATCATCAGTCCATTATGACATCATCAGTTCATTATGACATCATCAGTCTATTATGACATCATCAAAATGATTATGACATCATCAGTTCATTATGACATCATCAGTTCATGATGACATCATCAAAATGATTATGACATCATCAGTTCATGATGACATCATCAAATTGTTTATGACATCATCAGTTCATTATGACATCATCAGTGCATTATGACATCATCAAAATGATTATGACATCATCAGTTCATTATGACATCATCAGTTCATTATGACATCATCAAAATGATTATGACATCATCAGTTCATTATGACATCATCAGCCCATTATGACATCATCAAAATGATTATGACATCATCAGTTCATTATGACATCATCAGTCTATTATGACATCATCGAAATGATTATGACTAGTGTTGAGCATTCCGATACCGCAAGTATCGGGTATCGGCCGATACTTGCGGTATCGGAATTCCGATACCGAGATCCGATATTTTTGTGATATCGGGTATCGGTATCGGAAGTGTAAAATAAAGAATTAAAATAAAAAATATTGTTATATTCACCTCTCCGGCGGCCCCTGGACATCAGCGGGAGGATCCGGCGTCCGGCACGGCTTCTTTCTTCAAAATGCGCGCCTTCAGGACCTGTGGAATGACGTCCCAGCTTCTGATTGGTCGCGTGCCGCCCATGTGACCGCCACGCGACCAATCAGAAGCCGCGACGTCATTCCTCAGGTCCTAGAAGGCGCTCATTCTAGGACTTTAGCTGAGGAATGACGTCGCGGCTTCTGATTGGTCGCGTGGCGGTCACATGGGCGGCACGCGACCAATCAGAAGCCGGGACGTCATTCCACAGGTCCTGAAGGCGCGCATTTTGAAGAAAGAAGCCGTGCCGGACGCCGGATCCTCCCGCTGATGTCCAGGGGCCGCCGGAGAGGTGAATATAACAATATTTTTTATTTTAATTCTTTATTTTACACTTTAATATGGATCCCAGGGACTGAAGGAGAGTTTCCTCTCCTTCAGACCCTGGGATCCATGAGGATACATTCCGATACTTGATGTCCCATTGACTTGTATTGGTATCGGATATCGGTATCGGCGATATCCGATATTTTTCGGGTATCGGCCGATACTATCCGATACCGATAATTTCAAGTATCGGACGGTATCGCTCAACACTAATTATGACATCATCAGTTCATTATGACATCATCAGTTCATTATGACATCATCAGTCCAATATGACATCATCAGTTCATGATGACATCATCAGCCCATTATGACATCATCAAATTGTTTATGATATCATCAGTTCATTATGACATCTTAAAAATGATTATGACATCATCAGTTCATTATGACATCATCAGTTCATTATGACATCATCAGTCCAATATGACATCATCAGTTCATGATGACATCATCAGCCCATTATGACATCATCAAATTGTTTATGATATCATCAGCCCATTATGACATCATCAAAATGATTATTACATCATCAGTTCATGATGACATCATCAAAATGATTATGACATCATCAGCTCATTATGACATCATCAGTTAATTATGACATCATCAAAATGATTATGACATCATCAGTTCATTATGACATCATCAAAATTATTATGACATCATCAGTCCATTATGACATCATCAAAATGATTATGACATCATCAGTTCATTATGACATCATCAGTCCATAATGACATCTTCAAAATGATTATGACATCATCAGTTCATTATGACATCATCAGTTCATTATGACATCATCAGTTCATTATGACATCATCAAAATGATTATGACATCATCAGTCCATTATGACATCATCAGTCCATTATGACATCATCAGCCCATTATGACATCATCAAAATGATTATGACATCATCAGTTCATTATGACATCATCAGTCTATTACGACATCATCAAAATGATTATGACATCATCAGTTCATTATGACATCATCAGTTCATTATGACATCATCAGTCCATTATGACATCATCAGTTCATTATGACATCATCAGTCTATTATGACATCATCAAAATGATTATGACATCATCAGTCCATTATGACATCATCAAAATGATTATGACATAATCAGTTCATTATGACATCATCAGTCCATAATGACATCGTCAAAATGATTATGACATCATCTGTTCATTATGACATCATCAGTTAATTATGACATCATCAAAATGATTATGACATCATCAGTCCATTATGACATCATCAAAATGATTATGACATAATCAGTTCATTATGACATCATCAGTCCATAATGACATCGTCAAAATGATTATGACATCATCAGTTCATTATGACATCATCAGTTCATTATGACATCATCAGTCCATTATGGCATCATCAAAATGATTATGACATCATCAGTCCATTATGACATCATCAGTCCATTATGACATCATGAAAATGATTATGACATCATCAGCTCATTATGACTTCATCAGTTAATTATGACATCATCAAAATGATTATGACATCATCAGTTCATTATGACATCATCAAAATTATTATGACATCATCAGTCCATTATGACATCATCAAAATGATTATGACATCATCAGTTCATTATGACATCATCAGTCCATAATGACATCTTCAAAATGATTATGACATCATCAGTTCATTATGACATCATCAGTTCATTATGACATCACAGTTCATTATGACATCATCAAAATGATTATGACATCATCAGTCCATTATGACATCATCAGTCCATTATGACATCATCAGCCCATTATGACATCATCAAAATGATTATGACATCATCAGTTCATTATGACATCATCAGTCTATTACGACATCATGGGCTGAAAGGTGGCAGATGAGGTTTAACAATGATAAATGTAAGGTTATACACATGGGAAGAGGGAATCAATATCACCATTACACACTGAACGGGAAACCACTGGGTAAATCTGACAGGGAGAAGGACTTGGGGATCCTAGTTAATGATAAACTTACCTGGAGCAGCCAGTGCCAGGCAGCAGCTGCCAAGGCAAACAGGATCATGGGGTGCATTAAAAGAGGTCTGGATACACATGATGAGAGCATTATACTGCCTCTGTACAAATCCCTAGTTAGACCGCACATGGAGTACTGTGTCCAGTTTTGGGCACCGGTGCTCAGGAAGGATATAATGGAACTAGAGAGAGTACAAAGGAGGGCAACAAAATTAATAAAGGGGATGGGAGAACTACAATACCCAGATAGATTAGCGAAATTAGGATTATTTAGTCTAGAAAAAAGACGATTGAGGGGCGATCTAATAACCATGTATAAGTATATAAGGGGACAATACAAATATCTCGCTGAGGATCTGTTTATACCAAGGAAGGTGACGGGCACAAGGGGGCATTCTTTGCGTCTGGAGGAGAGAAGGTTTTTCCACCAACACAGAAGAGGATTCTTTACTGTTAGGGCAGTGAGAATCTGGAATTGCTTGCCTGAGGAGGTGGTGATGGCGAACTCAGTCGAGGGGTTCAAGAGAGGCCTGGATATCTTCCTGGAGCAGAACAATATTGTATCATACAATTATTAGGTTCTGTAGAAGGACGTAGATCTGGGTATTTATTATGATGGAATATAGGCTGAACTGGATGGACAAATGTCTTTTTTCGGCCTTACTAACTATGTTACTATGTTACTATGTATCATCAAAATGATTATGACATCATCAGTTCATTATGACATCATCAGTTCATTATGACATCATCAGTCCATTATGACATCATCAGTTCATTATGACATCATCAGTCTATTATGACATCATCAAAATGATTATGACATCATCAGTTCATTATGACATCATCAGTTCATTATGACATCATCAGTTCATGATGACATCATCAAAATGATTATGACATCATCAGTTCATGATGACATCATCAAAATGATTATGACATCATCAGTTCATTATGACATCATCAGTTAATTATGACATCATCAAAATGATTATGACATCATCAGTTCATGATGACATCATCAAAATGATTATGACATCATCAGTTCATTATGACATCATCAGTTAATTATGACATCATCAAAATGATTATGACATCATCAGTTCATTATGACATCATCAAAATTATTATGACATAATCAGTTCATTATGACATCATCAGTTCATTATGACATCATCAGTTCATTATGACATCATCAAAATGATTATGACATCATCAGTCCATTATGACATCATCAGTCCATTATGACATCATCAGCCCATTATGACATCATCAAAATGATTATGACATCATCAGTTCATTATGACATCATCAGTCTATTACGACATCATCAAAATGATTATGACATCATCAGTTCATTATGACATCATCAGTTCATTATGACATCATCAGTCCATTATGACATCATCAGTTCATTATGACATCATCAGTCTATTATGACATCATCAAAATGATTATGACATCATCAGTCCATTATGACATCATCAAAATGATTATGACATAATCAGTTCATTATGACATCATCAGTCCATAATGACATCGTCAAAATGATTATGACATCATCAGTTCATTATGACATCATCAGTTAATTATGACATCATCAAAATGATTATGACATCATCAGTCCATTATGACATCATCAAAATGATTATGACATAATCAGTTCATCATGACATCATCAGTCCATAATGACATCGTCAAAATGATTATGACATCATCAGTTCATTATGACATCATCAGTTCATTATGACATCATCAGTCCATTATGACATCATCAAAATGATTATGACATCATCAGTCCATTATGACATCATCAGTCCATTATGACATCATCAAAATGATTATGACATCATCAGTTCATTATGACATCATCAGTCCAATATGACATCATCAGTTCATTATGACATCATCAGTTCATTATGACATCATCAGTTCATTATGACATCATCAGTCCATTATGACATCATCAAAATGATTATGACATCATCAGTCCATTATGACATCATCAGTCCATTATGACATCATCAAAATGATTATGACATCATCAAAATGATTATGACATCATCAGTTCATTATGACATCATCAGTCTATTATGACATCATCAAAATGATTATGACATCATCAAAATGATTATGACATCATCAGTTCATTATGACATCATCAGTTCATTATGACATCATCAGTCCATTATGACATCATCAGTTCATTATGACATCATCAGTCTATTATGACATCATCAAAATGATTATGACATCATTAGTTCATTATGACATCATCAGTTCATGATGACATCATCAAATTGTTTATGACATCATCAGTTCATTATGACATCATCAGTGCATTATGACATCATCAAAATGATTATGACATCATCAGTTCATTATGACATCATCAGTTCATTATGACATCATCAAAATGATTATGACATCATCAGTTCATTATGACATCATCAGCCCATTATGACATCATCAAAATGATTATGACATCATCAGTTCATTATGACATCATCAGTCTATTATGACATCATCGAAATGATTATGACATCATCAGTTCATTATGACATCATCAGTTCATTATGACATCATCAGTCCAATATGACATCATCAGTTCATGATGACATCATCAGCCCATTATGACATCATCAAATTGTTTATGATATCATCAGTTCATTATGACATCATCAAAATGATTATGACATCATCAGTTCATTATGACATCATCAGTTCATTATGACATCATCAGTCCAATATGACATCATCAGTTCATGATGACATCATCAGCCCATTATGACATCATCAAATTGTTTATGATATCATCAGCCCATTATGACATCATCAAAATGATTATTACATCATCAGTTCATGATGACATCATCAAAATGATTATGACATCATCAGCTCATTATGACATCATCAGTTAATTATGACATCATCAAAATGATTATGACATCATCAGTTCATTATGACATCATCAAAATTATTATGACATCATCAGTCCATTATGACATCATCAAAATGATTATGACATCATCAGTTCATTATGACATCATCAGTCCATAATGACATCTTCAAAATGATTATGACATCATCAGTTCATTATGACATCATCAGTTCATTATGACATCATCAGTTCATTATGACATCATCAAAATGATTATGACATCATCAGTCCATTATGACATCATCAGTCCATTATGACATCATCAGCCCATTATGACATCATCAAAATGATTATGACATCATCAGTTCATTATGACATCATCAGTCTATTACGACATCATCAAAATGATTATGACATCATCAGTTCATTATGACATCATCAGTTCATTATGACATCATCAGTCCATTATGACATCATCAGTTCATTATGACATCATCAGTCTATTATGACATCATCAAAATGATTATGACATCATCAGTCCATTATGACATCATCAAAATGATTATGACATAATCAGTTCATTATGACATCATCAGTCCATAATGACATCGTCAAAATGATTATGACATCATCAGTTCATTATGACATCATCAGTTAATTATGACATCATCAAAATGATTATGACATCATCAGTCCATTATGACATCATCAAAATGATTATGACATAATCAGTTCATTATGACATCATCAGTCCATAATGACATCGTCAAAATGATTATGACATCATCAGTTCATTATGACATCATCAGTTCATTATGACATCATCAGTCCATTATGGCATCATCAAAATGATTATGACATCATCAGTCCATTATGACATCATCAGTCCATTATGACATCATCAAAATGATTATGACATCATCAGCTCATTATGACATCATCAGTTAATTATGACATCATCAAAATGATTATGACATCATCAGTTCATTATGACATCATCAAAATTATTATGACATCATCAGTCCATTATGACATCATCAAAATGATTATGACATCATCAGTTCATTATGACATCATCAGTCCATAATGACATCTTCAAAATGATTATGACATCATCAGTTCATTATGACATCATCAGTTCATTATGACATCATCAGTTCATTATGACATCATCAAAATGATTATGACATCATCAGTCCATTATGACATCATCAGTCCATTATGACATCATCAGCCCATTATGACATCATCAAAATGATTATGACATCATCAGTTCATTATGACATCATCAGTCTATTACGACATCATCAAAATGATTATGACATCATCAGTTCATTATGACATCATCAGTTCATTATGACATCATCAGTCCATTATGACATC
This sequence comes from Ranitomeya imitator, assembly GCF_032444005.1. Lineage (NCBI taxonomy): Eukaryota > Metazoa > Chordata > Amphibia > Anura > Dendrobatidae > Ranitomeya > Ranitomeya imitator. The sequence goes on along the minus strand of NC_091282.1, from coordinate 915,162,166 downwards.
ATCAGTTCATTATGACATCATCAGTCTATTATGACATCATCAAAATGATTATGACATCATCAGTTCATTATGACATCATCAGTTCATTATGACATCATCAGTTAATTATGACATCATCAGTTCATGATGACATCATCAAAATGATTATGACATCATCAGTTCATGATGACATCATCAAAATGATTATGACATCATCAGTTCATTATGACATCATCAGTTAATTATGACATCATCAAAATGATTATGACATCATCAGTTCATGATGACATCATCAAAATGATTATGACATCATCAGTTCATTATGACATCATCAGTTCATTATGACATCATCAAAATGATTATGACATCATCAGTTCATTATGACATCATCAAAATTATTATGACATAATCAGTTCATTATGACATCATCAGTTCATTATGACATCATCAGTTCATTATGACATCATCAAAATGATTATGACATCATCAGTCCATTATGACATCATCAGTCCATTATGACATCATCAGCCCATTATGACATCATCAAAATGATTATGACATCATCAGTTCATTATGACATCATCAGTCTATTACGACATCATCAAAATGATTATGACATCATCAGTTCATTATGACATCATCAGTTCATTATGACATCATCAGTCCATTATGACATCATCAGTTCATTATGACATCATCAGTCTATTATGACATCATCAAAATGATTATGACATCATCAGTCCATTATGACATCATCAAAATGATTATGACATAATCAGTTCATTATGACATCATCAGTCCATAATGACATCGTCAAAATGATTATGACATCATCAGTTCATTATTACATCATCAGTTAATTATGACATCATCAAAATGATTATGACATCATCAGTCCATTATGACATCATCAAAATGATTATGACATAATCAGTTCATTATGACATCATCAGTCCATAATGACATCGTCAAAATGATTATGACATCATCAGTTCATTATGACATCATCAGTTCATTATGACATCATCAGTCCATTATGACATCATCAAAATGATTATGACATCATCAGTCCATTATGACATCATCAGTCCATTATGACATCATCAAAATGATTATGACATCATCAGTTCATTATGACATCATCAGTTCATTATGACATCATCAAAATTATTATGACATCATCAGTCCATTATGACATCATCAAAATGATTATGACATCATCAGTTCATTATGACATCATCAGTCCATAATGACATCTTCAAAATGATTATGACATCATCAGTTCATTATGACATCATCAGTTCATTATGACATCATCAGTTCATTATGACATCATCAAAATGATTATGACATCATCAGTCCATTATGACATCATCAGTCCATTATGACATCATCAGCCCATTATGACATCATCAAAATGATTATGACATCATCAGTTCATTATGACATCATCAGTCTATTACGACATCATCAAAATGATTATGACATCATCAGTTCATTATGACATCATCAGTTCATTATGACATCATCAGTCCATTATGACATCATCAGTTCATTATGACATCATCAGTCTATTATGACATCATCAAAATGATTATGACATCATCAGTTCATTATGACATCATCAGTTCATTATGACATCATCAGTTAATTATGACATCATCAGTTCATGATGACATCATCAAAATGATTATGACATCATCAGTTCATGATGACATCATCAAAATGATTATGACATCATCAGTTCATTATGACATCATCAGTTAATTATGACATCATCAAAATGATTATGACATCATCAGTTCATGATGACATCATCAAAATGATTATGACATCATCAGTTCATTATGACATCATCAAAATTATTATGACATAATCAGTTCATTATGACATCATCAGTCCATAATGACATCGTCAAAATGATTATGACATCATCAGTTCATTATGACATCATCAGTTCATTATGACATCATCAGTCCATTATGACATCATCAAAATGATTATGACATCATCAGTCCATTATGACATCATCAGTCCATTATGACATCATCAAAATGATTATGACATCATCAGTTCATTATGACATCATCAGGCTATTATGACATCATCAAAATGATTATGACATCATCAGTTCATTATGACATCATCAGTTCATTATGACATCATCAGTCCATTATGACATCATCAGTTCATTATGACATCATCAGTCCATTATGACATCATCAAAATGATTATGACATCATCAGTTCATTATGACATCATCAGTCCAATATGACATCATCAGTTCATGATGACATCATGAGCCCATTATGACATCATCAAAATGATTATGACATCATCAGTTCATGATGACATCATCAGTCCATAATGACATCTTCAAAATGATTATGACATCATCAGTTCATTATGACATCATCAGTTCATTATGACATCATCAGTCCATTATGACATCATCAAAATGATTATGACATCATCAGTCCATTATGACATCATCAGTCCATTATGACATCATCAGCCCATTATGACATCATCAAAATGATTATGACATCATCAGTTCATTATGACATCATCAGTCTATTATGACATCATCAAAATGATTATGACATCATCAAAATGATTATGACATCATCAGTTCATTATGACATCATCAGTCCATTATGACATCATCAAAATGATTATGACATCATCAGTCCATTATGTCATCATCAAAATGATTATGACATCATCAGTTCATTATGACATCATCAGTCTATTATGTCATCATCAAAATTATTATGACATCATCAGTTCATTATGACATCATCAGTTCATTATGACATCATCAAAATGATTATGACATCATCAGTACATTATGACATCATCAGTGCATTATGACATCATCAAAATGTTTATGACATCATCAGTCCATTATGACATCATCAGTCCATTATGACATCATCAAAATGATTATGACATCATCAGTTCATTATGACATCATCAAAATGATTATGACATCATCAGATCATTAGACATCATCAGTTCATTCTGACATCATCAGTCCATTATGACATCATCAGTCCATTATGACATCATCAGTTCATTATGACATCATCAGTCCATTATGACATCATCAAAATGATTATGACATCATCAGTTCATTATGACATCATCAGTTCATTATGACATCATCAAAATGATTATGACATCATCAGTTCATTAGACATCATCAGTTCATTCTGACATCATCAGTTCATTCTGACATCATCAGTCCATTATGACATCATCAGTTCATTATGACATCATCAGTCCATTATGACATCATCAGTCCATTATGACATCATCAAAATGATTATGACATCATCAGTCCATTATGACATCATCAGTCCATTATGACATCATCAAAATGATTATGACATCATCAAAATGATTATGACATCATCAGTTCATTATGACATCATCAGTCTATTATGACATCATCAAAATGATTATGACATCATCAAAATGATTATGACATCATCAGTTCATTATGACATCATCAGTTCATTATGACATCATCAGTCCATTATGACATCATCAGTTCATTATGACATCATCAGTCTATTATGACATCATCAAAATGATTATGACATCATCAGTTCATTATGACATCATCAGTTCATGATGACATCATCAAAATGATTATGACATCATCAGTTCATGATGACATCATCAAATTGTTTATGACATCATCAGTTCATTATGACATCATCAGTGCATTATGACATCATCAAAATGGTTATGACATCATCAGTTCATTATGACATCATCAGTTCATTATGACATCATCAAAATGATTATGACATCATCAGTTCATTATGACATCATCAGCCCATTATGACATCATCAAAATGATTATTACATCATCAGTTCATGATGACATCATCAAAATGATTATGACATCATCAGCTCATTATGACATCATCAGTTCATTATGACATCATCAAAATGATTATGACATCATCAGTTCATTATGACATCATCAAAATGATTATGACATCATCAGTTCATTATGACATCATCAGTCCATAATGACATCTTCAAAATGATTATGACATCATCAGTTCATTATGACATCATCAGTTCATTATGACATCATCAGTTCATTATGACATCATCAAAATGATTATGACATCATCAGTCCATTATGACATCATCAGTCCATTATGACATCATCAGCCCATTATGACATCATCAAAATGATTATGACATCATCAGTTCATTATGACATCATCAGTCTATTACGACATCATCAAAATGATTATGACATCATCAGTTCATTATGACATCATCAGTTCATTATGACATCATCAGTCCATTATGACATCATCAGTTCATTATGACATCATCAGTCTATTATGACATCATCAAAATGATTATGACATCATCAGTTCATTATGACATCATCAGTTCATTATGACATCATCAGTTAATTATGACATCATCAGTTCATGATGACATCATCAAAATGATTATGACATCATCAGTTCATGATGACATCATCAAAATGATTATGACATCATCAGTTCATTATGACATCATCAGTTAATTATGACATCATCAAAATGATTATGACATCATCAGTTCATGATGACATCATCAAAATGATTATGACATCATCAGTTCATTATGACATCATCAGTTAATTATGACATCATCAAAATGATTATGACATCATCAGTTCATTATGACATCATCAAAATTATTATGACATAATCAGTTCATTATGACATCATCAGTCCATAATGACATCGTCAAAATGATTATGACATCATCAGTTCATTATGACATCATCAGTTCATTATGACATCATCAGTCCATTATGACATCATCAAAATGATTATGACATCATCAGTCCATTATGACATCATCAGTCCATTATGACATCATCAAAATGATTATGACATCATCAGTTCATTATGACATCATCAGGCTATTATGACATCATCAAAATGATTATGACATCATCAGTTCATTATGACATCATCAGTTCATTATGACATCATCAGTCCATTATGACATCATCAGTTCATTATGACATCATCAGTCCATTATGACATCATCAAAATGAATATGACATCATCAGTTCATTATGACATCATCAGTCCAATATGACATCATCAGTTCATGATGACATCATGAGCCCATTATGACATCATCAAAATGATTATGACATCATCAGTTCATGATGACATCATCAGTCCATAATGACATCTTCAAAATGATTATGACATCATCAGTTCATTATGACATCATCAGTTCATTATGACATCATCAGTCCATTATGACATCATCAAAATGATTATGACATCATCAGTCCATTATGACATCATCAGTCCATTATGACATCATCAGCCCATTATGACATCATCAAAATGATTATGACATCATCAGTTCATTATGACATCATCAGTCTATTATGACATCATAAAAATGATTATGACATCATCAAAATGATTATGACATCATCAGTTCATTATGACATCATCAGTCCATTATGACATCATCAAAATGATTATGACATCATCAGTCCATTATGTCATCATCAAAATAATTATGACATCATCAGTTCATTATGACATCATCAGTCTATTATGTCATCATCAAAATTATTATGACATCATCAGTTCATTATGACATCATCAGTTCATTATGACATCATCAAAATGATTATGACATCATCAGTACATTATGACATCATCAGTGCATTATGACATCATCAAAATGTTTATGACATCATCAGTCCATTATGACATCATCAGTCCATTATGACATCATCAAAATGATTATGACATCATCAGTTCATTATGACATCATCAAAATGATTATGACATCATCAGATCATTAGACATCATCAGTTCATTCTGACATCATCAGTCCATTATGACATCATCAGTCCATTATGACATCATCAGTTCATTATGACATCATCAGTCCATTATGACATCATCAAAATGATTATGACATCATCAGTTCATTATGACATCATCAGTTCATTATGACATCATCAAAATGATTATGACATCATCAGTTCATTAGACATCATCAGTTCATTCTGACATCATCAGTTCATTCTGACATCATCAGTCCATTATGACATCATCAGTTCATTATGACATCATCAGTCCATTATGACATCATAAGTCCATTATGACATCATCAAAATGATTATGACATCATCAGTCCATTATGATATCATCAGTCCATTATGACATCATCAAAATGATTATGACATCATCAAAATGATTATGACATCATCAGTTCATTATGACATCATCAGTCTATTATGACATCATCAAAATGATTATGACATCATCAAAATGATTATGACATCATCAGTTCATTATGACATCATCAGTTCATTATGACATCATCAGTCCATTATGACATCATCAGTTCATTATGACATCATCAGTCTATTATGACATCATCAAAATGATTATGACATCATCAGTTCATGATGACATCATCAGTTCATGATGACATCATCAAAATGATTATGACATCATCAGTTCATGATGACATCATCAAATTGTTTATGACATCATCAGTTCATTATGACATCATCAGTGCATTATGACATCATCAAAATGATTATGACATCATCAGTTCATTATGACATCATCAGTTCATTATGACATCATCAAAATGATTATGACATCATCAGTTCATTATGACATCATCAGCCCATTATGACATCATCAAAATGATTATTACATCATCAGTTCATGATGACATCATCAAAATGATTATGACATCATTAGCTCATTATGACATCATCAGTTAATTATGACATCATCAAAATGATTATGACATCATCAGTTCATTATGACATCATCAAAATGATTATGACATCATCAGTTCATTATGACATCATCAGTCCATAATGACATCTTCAAAATGATTATGACATCATCAGTTCATTATGACATCAGTTCATTATGACATCATCAGTTCATTATGACATCATCAAAATGATTATGACATCATCAGTCCATTATGACATCATCAGTCCATTATGACATCATCAGCCCATTATGACATCATCAAAATGATTATGACATCATCAGTTCATTATGACATCATCAGTCTATTACGACATCATCAAAATGATTATGACATCATCAGTTCATTATGACATCATCAGTTCATTATGACATCATCAGTCCATTATGACATCATCAGTTCATTATGACATCATCAGTCTATTATGACATCATCAAAATGATTATGACATCATCAGTTCATTATGACATCATCAGTTCATTATGACATCATCAGTTAATTATGACATCATCAGTTCATGATGACATCATCAAAATGATTATGACATCATCAGTTCATGATGACATCATCAAAATGATTATGACATCATCAGTTCATTATGACATCATCAGTTAATTATGACATCATCAAAATGATTATGACATCATCAGTTCATGATGACATCATCAAAATGATTATGACATCATCAGTTCATTATGACATCATCAGTTAATTATGACATCATCAAAATGATTATGACATCATCAGTTCATTATGACATCATCAAAATTATTATGACATAATCAGTTCATTATGACATCATCAGTCCATAATGACATCGTCAAAATGATTATGACATCATCAGTTCATTATGACATCATCAGTTCATTATGACATCATCAGTCCATTATGACATCATCAAAATGATTATGACATCATCAGTCCATTATGACATCATCAGTCCATTATGACATCATCAAAATGATTATGACATCATCAGTTCATTATGACATCATCAGGCTATTATGACATCATCAAAATGATTATGACATCATCAGTTCATTATGACATCATCAGTTCATTATGACATCATCAGTCCATTATGACATCATCAGTTCATTATGACATCATCAGTCCATTATGACATCATCAAAATGATTATGACATCATCAGTTCATTATGACATCATCAGTCCAATATGACATCATCAGTTCATGATGACATCATGAGCCCATTATGACATCATCAAAATGATTATGACATCATCAGTTCATGATGACATCATCAGTCCATAATGACATCTTCAAAATGATTATGACATCATCAGTTCATTATGACATCATCAGTTCATTATGACATCATCAGTCCATTATGACATCATCAAAATGATTATGACATCATCAGTCCATTATGACATCATCAGTCCATTATGACATCATCAGCCCATTATGACATCATCAAAATGATTATGACATCATCAGTTCATTATGACATCATCAGTCTATTATGACATCATCAAAATGATTATGACATCATCAAAATGATTATGACATCATCAGTTCATTATGACATCATCAGTCCATTATGACATCATCAAAATGATTATGACATCATCAGTCCATTATGTCATCATCAAAATGATTATGACATCATCAGTTCATTATGACATCATCAGTCTATTATGTCATCATCAAAATTATTATGACATCATCAGTTCATTATGACATCATCAGTTCATTATGACATCATCAAAATGATTATGACATCATCAGTACATTATGACATCATCAGTGCATTATGACATCATCAAAATGTTTATGACATCATCAGTTCATTATGACATCATCAGTCCATTATGACATCATCAAAATGATTATGACATCATCAGTTCATTATGACATCATCAAAATGATTATGACATCATCAGATCATTAGACATCATCAGTTCATTCTGACATCATCAGTCCATTATGACATCATCAGTCCATTATGACATCATCAGTTCATTATGACATCATCAGTCCATTATGACATCATCAAAATGATTATGACATCATCAGTTCATTATGACATCATCAGTTCATTATGACATCATCAAAATGATTATGACATCATCAGTTCATTAGACATCATCAGTTCATTCTGACATCATCAGTTCATTCTGACATCATCAGTCCATTATGACATCATCAGTTCATTATGACATCATCAGTTCATTATGACATCATCAGTCCATTATGACATCATCAAAATGATTATGACATCATCAGTCCATTATGACATCATCAGTCCATTATGACATCATCAAAATGATTATGACATCATCAAAATGATTATGACATCATCAGTTCATTATGACATCATCAGTCTATTATGACATCATCAAAATGATTATGACATCATCAAAATGATTATGACATCATCAGTTCATTATGACATCATCAGTTCATTATGACATCATCAGTCCATTATGACATCATCAGTTCATTATGACATCATCAGTCTATTATGACATCATCAAAATGATTATGACATCATCAGTTCATTATGACATCATCAGTTCATGATGACATCATCAAAATGATTATGACATCATCAGTTCATTATGACATCATCAGTGCATTATGACATCATCAAAATGATTATGACATCATCAGTTCATTATGACATCATCAGTTCATTATGACATCATCAAAATGATTATGACATCATCAGTTCATTATGACATCATCAGCCCATTATGACATCATCAAAATGATTATGACATCATCAGTTCATTATGACATCATCAGTCTATTATGACATCATCGAAATGATTATGACATCATCAGTTCATTATGACATCATCAGTTCATTATGACATCATCAGTCCAATATGACATCATCAGTTCATGATGACATCATCAGCCCATTATGACATCATCAAATTGTTTATGATATCATCAGTTCATTATGACATCATCAAAATGATTATGACATCATCAGTTCATTATGACATCATCAGTTCATTATGACATCATCAGTCCAATATGACATCATCAGTTCATGATGACATCATCAGCCCATTATGACATCATCAAATTGTTTATGATATCATCAGCCCATTATGACATCATCAAAATGATTATTACATCATCAGTTCATGATGACATCATCAAAATGATTATGACATCATCAGCTCATTATGACATCATCAGTTAATTATGACATCATCAAAATGATTATGACATCATCAGTTCATTATGACATCATCAAAATTATTATGACATCATCAGTCCATTATGACATCATCAAAATGATTATGACATCATCAGTTCATTATGACATCATCAGTCCATAATGACATCTTCAAAATGATTATGACATCATCAGTTCATTATGACATCATCAGTCCATTATGACATCATCAGTTCATTATGACATCATCAAAATGATTATGACATCATCAGTCCTTTATGACATCATCAGTCCATTATGACATCATCAGCCCATTATGACATCATCAAAATGATTATGACATCATCAGTTCATTATGACATCATCAGTCTATTACGACATCATCAAAATGATTATGACATCATCAGTTCATTATGACATCATCAGTTCATTATGACATCATCAGTCCATTATGACATCATCAGTTCATTATGACATCATCAGTCTATTATGACATCATCAAAATGATTATGACATCATCAGTTCATTATGACATCATCAGTTCATTATGACATCATCAGTTAATTATGACATCATCAGTTCATGATGACATCATCAAAATGATTATGACATCATCAGTTCATGATGACATCATCAAAATGATTATGACATCATCAGTTCATTATGACATCATCAGTTAATTATGACATCATCAAAATGATTATGACATCATCAGTTCATGATGACATCATCAAAATGATTATGACATCATCAGTTCATTATGACATCATCAGTTAATTATGACATCATCAAAATGATTATGACATCATCAGTCCATTATGACATCATCAAAATGATTATGACATAATCAGTTCATTATGACATCATCAGTCCATAATGACATCGTCAAAATGATTATGACATCATCAGTTCATTATGACATCATCAGTTCATTATGACATCATCAGTCCATTATGACATCATCAGTCCATTATGACATCATCAAAATGATTATGACATCATCAGTTCATTATGACATCATCAGGCTATTATGACATCATCAATATGATTATGACATCATCAGTTCATTATGACATCATCAGTTCATTATGACATCATCAGTCCATTATGACATCATCAGTTCATTATGACATCATCAAAATGATTATGACATCATCAGTTCATTATGACATCATCAGTCCAATATGACATCATCAGTTCATGATGACATCATGAGCCCATTATGACATCATCAAAATGATTATGACATCATCAGTTCATGATGACATCATCAGTCCATAATGACATCTTCAAAATGATTATGACATCATCAGTTCATTATGACATCATCAGTTCATTATGACATCATCAGTCCATTATGACATCATCAAAATGATTATGACATCATCAGTCCATTATGACATCATCAGTCCATTATGACATCATCAGCCCATTATGACATCATCAAAATGATTATGACATCATCAGTTCATTATGACATCATCAGTCTATTATGACATCATCAAAATGATTATGACATCATCAAAATGATTATGACATCATCAGTTCATTATGACATCATCAGTCCATTATGACATCATCAAAATGATTATGACATCATCAGTCCATTATGTCATCATCAAAATGATTATGACATCATCAGTTCATTATGACATCATCAGTCTATTATGTCATCATCAAAATTATTATGACATCATCAGTTCATTATGACATCATCAGTTCATTATGACATCATCAAAATGATTATGACATCATCAGTACATTATGACATCATCAGTGCATTATGACATCATCAAAATGTTTATGACATCATCAGTTCATTATGACATCATCAGTCCATTATGACATCATCAAAATGATTATGACATCATCAGTTCATTATGACATCATCAAAATGATTATGACATCATCAGATCATTAGACATCATCAGTTCATTCTGACATCATCAGTCCATTATGACATCATCAGTCCATTATGACATCATCAGTTCATTATGACATCATCAGTCCATTATGACATCATCAAAATGATTATGACATCATCAGTTCATTATGACATCATCAGTTCATTATGACATGATCAAAATGATTATGACATCATCAGTTCATTAGACATCATCAGTTCATTCTGACATCATCAGTTCATTCTGACATCATCAGTCCATTATGACATCATCAGTTCATTATGACATCATCAGTCCATTATGACATCATCAAAATGATTATGACATCATCAGTCCATTATGTCATCATCAAAATGATTATGACATCATCAGTTCATTATGACATCATCAGTCCATTATGTCATCATCAAAATTATTATGACATCATCAGTTCATTATGACATCATCAGTTCATTATGACATCATCAAAATGATTATGACATCATCAGTACATTATGACATCATCAGTGCATTATGACATCATCAAAATGTTTATGACATCATCAGTTCATTATGACATCATCAGTTCATTATGACATCATCAGTCCATTATGACATCATCAAAATGATTATGACATCATCAGTTCATTATGACATCATCAAAATGATTATGACATCATCAGATCATTAGACATCATCAGTTCATTCTGACATCATCAGTCCATTATGACATCATCAGTCCATTATGACATCATCAGTTCATTATGACATCATCAGTCCATTATGACATCATCAAAATGATTATGACATCATCAGTCCATTATGACATCATCAAAATGATTATGACATCATCAGTTCATTATGACATCATCAGTCCATTATGATAACATCAGTCCATTATGACATCATCAGTCCATTTTGACATCATCAGTTCATTATGACATCATCAAAATGATTATGACATCATCAGTTCATTATGACATCATCAGTGCATTATGACATCATAAAAATGATTATGACATCATCAGTTCATTATGATATCATCAGTTCATTATGACATCATCAGTTCATTATGACATCATCAAAATGATTATGACATCATCAGTTCATTATGACATCATCAAAATGATTATGACATCATCAGTTCATTATGACATCATCAGTTCATTATGACATCATCAAAATTATTATGACATCATCAGTTCATTATGACATCATCAGTCCATTATGACATCAGCAAAATGATTATGACATCATCAGTTCATTATTAAATCATCAGTCCATTATGACATCATCAGTTCATTATGACATCATCAAAATTATTATGACATCATCAGTCCATAATGACATCATCAAAATGATTATGACATCATCAGTTCATTATGACATCATCAGTTCATTATGAGATCATCAGTCCATTATGACATCATCAAAATGATTATGACATCATCAGTCCATTATGACATCATCAGTCCATTATGACATCATCAGTTCATTATGACATCATCAAAATGATTATGACATCATCAGTTCATTATGACATCATGAGTCCATTATGACATCATCAGTTCATTATGACATCATCAGTCCATTATGACATCATCAGCCCATTATGACATCATCAGCCAATTATGACATCATCAAATTTTTTATGACATCATCAGTTCATTATGACATCATCAGTCCATAATGACATCTTCAAAATGATTATGACATCATCAGTTCATTATGACATCATCAGTTCATTATGACATCATCAGTCCATTATGACATCATCAAAATGATTATGACATCATCAGTCCATTATGACATCATCAGTCCATTATGACATCATCAGCCCATTATGACATCATCAAAATGATTATGACATCATCAGTTCATTATGACATCATCAGTCTATTACGACATCATCAAAATGATTATGACATCATCAGTTCATTATGACATCATCAGTTCATTATGACATCATCAGTCCACTATGACATCATCAGTTCATTATGACATCATCAGTCTATTATGACATCATCAAAATGATTATGACATCATCAGTTCATTATGACATCATCAGTTCATTATGACATCATCAGTTCATGATGACATCATCAAAATGATTATGACATCATCAAAATGATTATGACATCATCAGTTCATGATGACATCATCAAAATGATTATGACATCATCAGTTCATTATGATATCATCAGTTAATTATGACATCATCAAAATGATTATGACATCATCAGTTCATGATGACATCATCAAAATGATTATGACATCATCAGTTCATTATGACATCATCAGTTAATTATGACATCATCAAAATGATTATGACATCATCAGTTCATTATGACATCATCAGTTCATGATGACATCATCAAAATGATTATGACATCATCAAAATGATTATGACATCATCAGTTCATGATGACATCATCAAAATGATTATGACATCATCAGTTCATTATGATATCATCAGTTAATTATGACATCATCAAAATGATTATGACATCATCAGTCTATTATGACATCATCAAAATGATTATGACATCATCAGTTCATTATGACATCATCAGTTCATTATGACATCATCAGTCAATTATGACATCATCAGTTCATGATGACATCATCAAAATGATTATGACATCATCAGTTCATGATGACATCATCAAAATGATTATGACATCATCAGTTCATTATGACATCATCAGTTAATTATGACATCATCAAAATGATTATGACATCATCAGTTCATGATGACATCATCAAAATGATTATGACATCATCAGTTCATTATGACATCATCAAAATTATTATGACATAATCAGTTCATTATGACATCATCAGTCCATAATGACATCGTCAAAATGATTATGACATCATCAGTTCATTATGACATCATCAGTTCATTATGACATCATCAGTCCATTATGACATCATCAAAATGATTATGACATCATCAGTCCATTATGACATCATCAGTCCATTATGACATCATCAAAATGATTATGACATCATCAGTTCATTATGACATCATCAGGCTATTATGACATCATCAAAATGATTATGACATCATCAGTTCATTATGACATCATCAGTTCATTATGACATCATCAGTCCATTATGACATCATCAGTTCATTATGACATCATCAGTCCATTATGACATCATCAAAATGATTATGACATCATCAGTTCATTATGACATCATCAGTCCAATATGACATCATCAGTTCATGATGACATCATGAGCCCATTATGACATCATCAAAATGATTATGACATCATCAGTTCATGATGACATCATCAGTCCATAATGACATCTTCAAAATGATTATGACATCATCAGTTCATTATGACATCATCAGTTCATTATGACATCATCAGTCCATTATGACATCATCAAAATGATTATGACATCATCAGTCCATTATGACATCATCAGTCCATTATGACATCATCAGCCCATTATGACATCATCAAAATGATTATGACATCATCAGTTCATTATGACATCATCAGTCTATTATGACATCATCAAAATGATTATGACATCATCAAAATGATTATGACATCATCAGTTCATTATGACATCATCAGTCCATTATGACATCATCAAAATGATTATGACATCATCAGTCCATTATGTCATCATCAAAATGATTATGACATCATCAGTTCATTATGACATCATCAGTCTATTATGTCATCATCAAAATTATTATGACATCATCAGTTCATTATGACATCATCAGTTCATTATGACATCATCAAAATGATTATGACATCATCAGTACATTATGACATCATCAGTGCATTATGACATCATCAAAATGTTTATGACATCATCAGTCCATTATGACATCATCAGTCCATTATGACATCATCAAAATGATTATGACATCATCAGTTCATTATGACATCATCAAAATGATTATGACATCATCAGATCATTAGACATCATCAGTTCATTCTGACATCATCAGTCCATTATGACATCATCAGTCCATTATGACATCATCAGTTCATTATGACATCATCAGTCCATTATGACATCATCAAAATGATTATGACATCATCAGTTCATTATGACATCATCAGTTCATTATGACATCATCAAAATGATTATGACATCATCAGTTCATTAGACATCATCAGTTCATTCTGACATCATCAGTTCATTCTGACATCATCAGTCCATTATGACATCATCAGTTCATTATGACATCATCAGTCCATTATGACATCATCAGTCCATTATGACATCATCAAAATGATTATGACATCATCAGTCCATTATGACATCATCAGTCCATTATGACATCATCAAAATGATTATGACATCATCAAAATGATTATGACATCATCAGTTCATTATGACATCATCAGTCTATTATGACATCATCAAAATTATTATGACATCATCAAAATGATTATGACATCATCAGTTCATTATGACATCATCAGTTCATTATGACATCATCAGTCCATTATGACATCATCAGTTCATTATGACATCATCAGTCTATTATGACATCATCAAAATGATTATGACATCATCAGTTCATTATGACATCATCAGTTCATGATGACATCATCAAAATGATTATGACATCATCAGTTCATGATGACATCATCAAATTGTTTATGACATCATCAGTTCATTATGACATCATCAGTGCATTATGACATCATCAAAATGATTATGACATCATCAGTTCATTATGACATCATCAGTTCATTATGACATCATCAAAATGATTATGACATCATCAGTTCATTATGACATCATCAGCCCATTATGACATCATCAAAATGATTATTACATCATCAGTTCATGATGACATCATCAAAATGATTATGACATCATCAGCTCATTATGACATCATCAGTTCATTATGACATCATCAAAATGATTATGACATCATCAGTTCATTATGACATCATCAAAATGATTATGACATCATCAGTTCATTATGACATCATCAGTCCATAATGACATCTTCAAAATGATTATGACATCATCAGTTCATTATGACATCATCAGTTCATTATGACATCATCAGTTCATTATGACATCATCAAAATGATTATGACATCATCAGTCCATTATGACATCATCAGTCCATTATGACATCATCAGCCCATTATGACATCATCAAAATGATTATGACATCATCAGTTCATTATGACATCATCAGTCTATTACGACATCATCAAAATGATTATGACATCATCAGTTCATTATGACATCATCAGTTCATTATGACATCATCAGTCCATTATGACATCATCAGTTCATTATGACATCATCAGTCTATTATGACATCATCAAAATGATTATGACATCATCAGTTCATTATGACATCATCAGTTCATTATGACATCATCAGTTAATTATGACATCATCAGTTCATGATGACATCATCAAAATGATTATGACATCATCAGTTCATGATGACATCATCAAAATGATTATGACATCATCAGTTCATTATGACATCATCAGTTAATTATGACATCATCAAAATGATTATGACATCATCAGTTCATGATGACATCATCAAAATGATTATGACATCATCAGTTCATTATGACATCATCAGTTAATTATGACATCATCAAAATGATTATGACATCATCAGTTCATTATGACATCATCAAAATTATTATGACATAATCAGTTCATTATGACATCATCAGTCCATAATGACATCGTCAAAATGATTATGACATCATCAGTTCATTATGACATCATCAGTTCATTATGACATCATCAGTCCATTATGACATCATCAAAATGATTATGACATCATCAGTCCATTATGACATCATCAGTCCATTATGACATCATCAAAATGATTATGACATCATCAGTTCATTATGACATCATCAGGCTATTATGACATCATCAAAATGATTATGACATCATCAGTTCATTATGACATCATCAGTTCATTATGACATCATCAGTCCATTATGACATCATCAGTTCATTATGACATCATCAGTCCATTATGACATCATCAAAATGATTATGACATCATCAGTTCATTATGACATCATCAGTCCAATATGACATCATCAGTTCATGATGACATCATGAGCCCATTATGACATCATCAAAATGATTATGACATCATCAGTTCATGATGACATCATCAGTCCATAATGACATCTTCAAAATGATTATGACATCATCAGTTCATTATGACATCATCAGTTCATTATGACATCATCAGTCCATTATGACATCATCAAAATGATTATGACATCATCAGTCCATTATGACATCATCAGTCCATTATGACATCATCAGCCCATTATGACATCATCAAAATGATTATGACATCATCAGTTCATTATGACATCATCAGTCTATTATGACATCATCAAAATGATTATGACATCATCAAAATGATTATGACATCATCAGTTCATTATGACATCATCAGTCCATTATGACATCATCAAAATGATTATGACATCATCAGTCCATTATGTCATCATCAAAATGATTATGACATCATCAGTTCATTATGACATCATCAGTCTATTATGTCATCATCAAAATTATTATGACATCATCAGTTCATTATGACATCATCAGTTCATTATGACATCATCAAAATGATTATGACATCATCAGTACATTATGATATCATCAGTGCATTATGACATCATCAAAATGTTTATGACATCATCAGTCCATTATGACATCATCAGTCCATTATGACATCATCAAAATGATTATGACATCATCAGTTCATTATGACATCATCAAAATGATTATGACATCATCAGATCATTAGACATCATCAGTTCATTCTGACATCATCAGTCCATTATGACATCATCAGTCCATTATGACATCATCAGTTCATTATGACATCATCAGTCCATTATGACATCATCAAAATGATTATGACATCATCAGTTCATTATGACATCATCAGTTCATTATGACATCATCAAAATGATTATGACATCATCAGTTCATTAGACATCATCAGTTCATTCTGACATCATCAGTTCATTCTGACATCATCAGTCCATGATGACATCATCACTTCATTATGACATCATCAGTCCATTATGACATCATCAGTCCATTATGACATCATCAAAATGATTATGACATCATCAGTTCATGATGACATCATCAAAATGATTATGACATCATCAGCTCATTATGACATCATCAGTTCATTATGACATCATCAAAATGATTATGACATCATCAGTTCATTATGACATCATCAAAATGATTATGACATCATCAGTTCATTATGACATCATCAGTCCATAATGACATCTTCAAAATGATTATGACATCATCAGTTCATTATGACATCATCAGTTCATTATGACATCATCAGTTCATTATGACATCATCAAAATGATTATGACATCATCAGTCCATTATGACATCATCAGTCCATTATGACATCATCAGCCCATTATGACATCATCAAAATGATTATGACATCATCAGTTCATTATGACATCATCAGTCTATTACGACATCATCAAAATGATTATGACATCATCAGTTCATTATGACATCATCAGTTCATTATGACATCATCAGTCCATTATGACATCATCAGTTCATTATGACATCATCAGTCTATTATGACATCATCAAAATGATTATGACATCATCAGTTCATTATGACATCATCAGTTCATTATGACATCATCAGTTAATTATGACATCATCAGTTCATGATGACATCATCAAAATGATTATGACATCATCAGTTCATGATGACATCATCAAAATGATTATGACATCATCAGTTCATTATGACATCATCAGTTAATTATGACATCATCAAAATGATTATGACATCATCAGTTCATGATGACATCATCAAAATGATTATGACATCATCAGTTCATTATGACATCATCAGTTAATTATGACATCATCAAAATGATTATGCCATCATCAGTTCATTATGACATCATCAAAATTATTATGACATAATCAGTTCATTATGACATCATCAGTCCATAATGACATCGTCAAAATGATTATGACATCATCAGTTCATTATGACATCATCAGTTCATTATGACATCATCAGTCCATTATGACATCATCAAAATGATTATGACATCATCAGTCCATTATGACATCATCAGTCCATTATGACATCATCAAAATGATTATGACATCATCAGTTCATTATGACATCATCAGGCTATTATGACATCATCAAAATGATTATGACATCATCAGTTCATTATGACATCATCAGTTCATTATGACATCATCAGTCCATTATGACATCATCAGTTCATTATGACATCATCAGTCCATTATGACATCATCAAAATGATTATGACATCATCAGTTCATTATGACATCATCAGTCCAATATGACATCATCAGTTCATGATGACATCATGAGCCCATTATGACATCATCAAAATGATTATGACATCATCAGTTCATGATGACATCATCAGTCCATAATGACATCTTCAAAATGATTATGACATCATCAGTTCATTATGACATCATCAGTTCATTATGACATCATCAGTCCATTATGACATCATCAAAATGATTATGACATCATCAGTCCATTATGACATCATCAGTCCATTATGACATCATCAGCCCATTATGACATCATCAAAATGATTATGACATCATCAGTTCATTATGACATCATCAGTCTATTATGACATCATCAAAATGATTATGACATCATCAAAATAATTATGACATCATCAGTTCATTATGACATCATCAGTCCATTATGACATCATCAAAATGATTATGACATCATCAGTCCATTATGTCATCATCAAAATGATTATGACATCATCAGTTCATTATGACATCATCAGTCTATTATGTCATCATCAAAATTATTATGACATCATCAGTTCATTATGACATCATCAGTTCATTATGACATCATCAAAATGATTATGACATCATCAGTACATTATGACATCATCAGTGCATTATGACATCATCAAAATGTTTATGACATCATCAGTCCATTATGACATCATCAGTCCATTATGACATCATCAAAATGATTATGACATCATCAGTTCATTATGACATCATCAAAATGATTATGACATCATCAGATCATTAGACATCATCAGTTCATTCTGACATCATCAGTCCATTATGACATCATCAGTCCATTATGACATCATCAGTTCATTATGACATCATCAGTCCATTATGACATCATCAAAATGATTATGACATCATCAGTTCATTATGACATCATCAGTTCATTATGACATCATCAAAATGATTATGACATCATCAGTTCATTAGACATCATCAGTTCATTCTGACATCATCAGTTCATTCTGACATCATCAGTCCATGATGACATCATCACTTCATTATGACATCATCAGTCCATTATGACATCATCAGTCCATTATGACATCATCAAAATGATTATGACATCATCAGTCCATTATGACATCATCAGTCCATTATGACATCATCAAAATGATTATGACATCATCAAAATGATTATGACATCATCAGTTCATTATGACATCATCAGTCTATTATGACATCATCAAAATGATTATGACATCATCAAAATGATTATGAGATCATCAGTTCATTATGACATCATCAGTTCATTATGACATCATCAGTCCATTATGACATCATCAGTTCATTATGACATCATCAGTCTATTATGACATCATCAAAATGATTATGACATCATCAGTTCATGATGACATCATCAGTTCATGATGACATCATCAAAATGATTATGACATCATCAGTTCATGATGACATCATCAAATTGTTTATGACATCATCAGTTCATTATGACATCATCAGTGCATTATGACATCATCAAAATGATTATGACATCATCAGTTCATTATGACATCATCAGTTCATTATGACATCATCAAAATGATTATGACATCATCAGTTCATTATGACATCATCAGCCCATTATGATATCATCAAAATGATTATTACATCATCAGTTCATGATGACATCATCAAAATGATTATGACATCATCAGCTCATTATGACATCATCAGTTAATTATGACATCATCAAAATGATTATGACATCATCAGTTCATTATGACATCATCAAAATGATTATGACATCATCAGTTCATTATGACATCATCAGTCCATAATGACATCTTCAAAATGATTATGACATCATCAGTTCATTATGACATCGTCAGTTCATTATGACATCATCAGTTCATTATGACATCATCAAAATGATTATGACATCATCAGTCCATTATGACATCATCAGTCCATTATGACATCATCAGCCCATTATGACATCATCAAAATGATTATGACATCATCAGTTCATTATGACATCATCAGTCTATTACGACATCATCAAAATCATTATGACATCATCAGTTCATTATGACATCATCAGTCCATTATGACATCATCAGTTCAATATGACATCATCAGTCTATTATGACATCATCAAAATGATTATGACATCATCAGTTCATTATGACATCATCAGTTCATTATGACATCATCAGTTAATTATGACATCATCAGTTCATGATGACATCATCAAAATGATTATGACATCATCAGTTCATGATGACATCATCAAAATGATTATGACATCATCAGTTCATTATGACATCATCAGTTAATTATGACATCATCAAAATGATTATGACATCATCAGTTCATGATGACATCATCAAAATGATTATGACATCATCAGTTCATTATGACATCATCAGTTAATTATGACATCATCAAAATGATTATGACATCATCAGTTCATTATGACATCATCAAAATTATTATGACATAATCAGTTCATTATGACATCATCAGTCCATAATGACATCGTCAAAATGATTATGACATCATCAGTTCATTATGACATCATCAGTTCATTATGACATCATCAGTCCATTATGACATCATCAAAATGATTATGACATCATCAGTCCATTATGACATCATCAGTCCATTATGACATCATCAAAATGATTATGACATCATCAGTTCATTATGACATCATCAGGCTATTATGACATCATCAAAATGATTATGACATCATCAGTTCATTATGACATCATCAGTTCATTATGACATCATCAGTCCATTATGACATCATCAGTTCATTATGACATCATCAGTCCATTATGACATCATCAAAATGATTATGACATCATCAGTTCATTATGACATCATCAGTCCAATATGACATCATCAGTTCATGATGACATCATGAGCCCATTATGACATCATCAAAATGATTATGACATCATCAGTTCATGATGACATCATCAGTCCATAATGACATCTTCAAAATGATTATGACATCATCAGTTCATTATGACATCATCAGTTCATTATGACATCATCAGTCCATTATGACATCATCAAAATGATTATGACATCATCAGTCCATTATGACATCATCAGTCCATTATGACATCATCAGCCCATTATGACATCATCAAAATGATTATGACATCATCAGTTCATTATGACATCATCAGTCTATTATGACATCATCAAAATGATTATGACATCATCAAAATGATTATGACATCATCAGTTCATTATGACATCATCAGTCCATTATGACATCATCAAAATGATTATGACATCATCAGTCCATTATGTCATCATCAAAATGATTATGACATCATCAGTTCATTATGACATCATCAGTCTATTATGTCATCATCAAAATTATTATGACATCATCAGTTCATTATGACATCATCAGTTCATTATGACATCATCAAAATGATTATGACATCATCAGTACATTATGACATCATCAGTGCATTATGACATCATCAAAATGTTTATGACATCATCAGTTCATTATGACATCATCAGTCCATTATGACATCATCAAAATGATTATGACATCATCAGTTCATTATGACATCATCAAAATGATTATGACATCATCAGATCATTAGACATCATCAGTTCATTCTGACATCATCAGTCCATTATGACATCATCAGTCCATTATGACATCATCAGTTCATTATGACATCATCAGTCCATTATGACATCATCAAAATGATTATGACATCATCAGTTCATTATGACATCATCAGTTCATTATGACATCATCAAAATGATTATGACATCATCAGTTCATTAGACATCATCAGTTTATTCTGACATCATCAGTTCATTCTGACATCATCAGTCCATTATGACATCATCAGTTCATTATGACATCATCAGTTCATTATGACATCATCAGTCCATTATGACATCATCAAAATGATTATGACATCATCAGTCCATTATGACATCATCAGTCCATTATGACATCATCAAAATGATTATGACATCATCAAAATGATTATGACATCATCAGTTCATTATGACATCATCAGTCTATTATGACATCATCAAAATGATTATGACATCATCAAAATGATTATGACATCATCAGTTCATTATGACATCATCAGTTCATTATGACATCATCAGTCCATTATGACATCATCAGTTCATTATGACATAATCAGTCTATTATGACATCATCAAAATGATTATGACATCATCAGTTCATTATGACATCATCAGTTCATGATGACATCATCAAAATGATTATGACATCATCAGTTCATTATGACATCATCAGTGCATTATGACATCATCAAAATGATTATGACATCATCAGTTCATTATGACATCATCAGTTCATTATGACATCATCAAAATGATTATGACATCATCAGTTCATTATGACATCATCAGCCCATTATGACATCATCAAAATGATTATGACATCATCAGTTCATTATGACATCATCAGTCTATTATGACATCATCGAAATGATTATGACATCATCAGTTCATTATGACATCATCAGTTCATTATGACATCATCAGTCCAATATGACATCATCAGTTCATGATGACATCATCAGCCCATTATGACATCATCAAATTGTTTATGATATCATCAGTTCATTATGACATCATCAAAATGATTATGACATCATCAGTTCATTATGACATCATCAGTTCATTATGACATCATCAGTCCAATATGACATCATCAGTTCATGATGACATCATCAGCCCATTATGACATCATCAAATTGTTTATGATATCATCAGCCCATTATGACATCATCAAAATGATTATGACATCATCAGTTCATGATGACATCATCAACATTATTATGACATCATCAGTCCATTATGACATCATCAGTTCATTATGACATCATCAGTTCATTATGACATCATCAGTCCAATATGACATCATCAGTTCATGATGACATCATCAGCCCATTATGACATCATCAAATTGTTTATGATATCATCAGTTCATTATGACATCATCAAAATGATTATGACATCATCAGTTCATTATGACATCATCAGTTCATTATGACATCATCAGTCCAATATGACATCATCAGTTCATGATGACATCATCAGCCCATTATGACATCATCAAATTGTTTATGATATCATCAGCCCATTATGACATCATCAAAATGATTATGACATCATCAGTTCATTATGACATCATCAACATTATTATGACATCATCAGTCCATTATGACATCATCAAAATGATTATGACATCATCAGTTCATTATGACATCATCAGTCCATAATGACATCTTCAAAATGATTATGACATCATCAGTTCATTATGACATCATCAGTTCATTATGACATCATCAGTTCATTATGACATCATCAAAATGATTATGACATCATCAGTCCATTATGACATCATCAGTCCATTATGACATCATCAGCCCATTATGACATCATCAAAATGATTATGACATCATCAGTTCATTATGACATCATCAGTCTATTACGACATCATCAAAATGATTATGACATCATCAGTTCATTATGACATCATCAGTTCATTATGACATCATCAGTCCATTATGACATCATCAGTTCATTATGACATCATCAGTCTATTATGACATCATCAAAATGATTATGACATCATCAGTTCATTATGACATCATCAGTTCATTATGACATCATCAGTTAATTATGACATCATCAGTTCATGATGACATCATCAAAATGATTATGACATCATCAGTTCATGATGACATCATCAAAATGATTATGACATCATCAGTTCATTATGACATCATCAGTTAATTATGACATCATCAAAATGATTATGACATCATCAGTTCATGATGACATCATCAAAATGATTATGACATCATCAGTTCATTATGACATCATCAGTTAATTATGACATCATCAAAATGATTATGACATCATCAGTCCATTATGACATCATCAAAATGATTATGACATAATCAGTTCATTATGACATCATCAGTCCATAATGACATCGTCAAAATGATTATGACATCATCAGTTCATTATGACATCATCAGTTCATTATGACATCATCAGTCCATTATGACATCATCAGTCCATTATGACATCATCAAAATGATTATGACATCATCAGTTCATTATGACATCATCAGGCTATTATGACATCATCAAAATGATTATGACATCATCAGTTCATTATGACATCATCAGTTCATTATGACATCATCAGTCCATTATGACATCATCAGTTCATTATGACATCATCAGTCCATTATGACATCATCAAAATGATTATGACATCATCAGTTCATTATGACATCATCA
Source organism: Ranitomeya imitator (assembly GCF_032444005.1). Taxonomy (NCBI): domain Eukaryota; kingdom Metazoa; phylum Chordata; class Amphibia; order Anura; family Dendrobatidae; genus Ranitomeya; species Ranitomeya imitator. Next base: position 915,135,683 of record NC_091282.1, on the reverse strand, counting down.
GTCCAATATGACATCATCAGTTCATGATGACATCATGAGCCCATTATGACATCATCAAAATGATTATGACATCATCAGTTCATGATGACATCATCAGTCCATAATGACATCTTCAAAATGATTATGACATCATCAGTTCATTATGACATCATCAGTTCATTATGACATCATCAGTCCATTATGACATCATCAAAATGATTATGACATCATCAGTCCATTATGACATCATCAGTCCATTATGACATCATCAGCCCATTATGACATCATCAAAATGATTATGACATCATCAGTTCATTATGACATCATCAGTCTATTATGACATCATCAAAATGATTATGACATCATCAAAATGATTATGACATCATCAGTTCATTATGACATCATCAGTCCATTATGACATCATCAAAATGATTATGACATCATCAGTCCATTATGTCATCATCAAAATGATTATGACATCATCAGTTCATTATGACATCATCAGTCTATTATGTCATCATCAAAATTATTATGACATCATCAGTTCATTATGACATCATCAGTTCATTATGACATCATCAAAATGATTATGACATCATCAGTACATTATGACATCATCAGTGCATTATGACATCATCAAAATGTTTATGACATCATCAGTTCATTATGACATCATCAGTCCATTATGACATCATCAAAATGATTATGACATCATCAGTTCATTATGACATCATCAAAATGATTATGACATCATCAGATCATTAGACATCATCAGTTCATTCTGACATCATCAGTCCATTATGACATCATCAGTCCATTATGACATCATCAGTTCATTATGACATCATCAGTCCATTATGACATCATCAAAATGATTATGACATCATCAGTTCATTATGACATCATCAGTTCATTATGACATCATCAAAATGATTATGACATCATCAGTTCATTAGACATCATCAGTTCATTCTGACATCATCAGTTCATTCTGACATCATCAGTCCATTATGACATCATCAGTTCATTATGGCATCATCAGTCCATTATGACATCATCAAAATGATTATGACATCATCAGTCCATTATGTCATCATCAAAATGATTATGACATCATCAGTTCATTATGACATCATCAGTCCATTATGTCATCATCAAAATTATTATGACATCATCAGTTCATTATGACATCATCAGTTCATTATGACATCATCAAAATGATTATGACATCATCAGTACATTATGACATCATCAGTGCATTATGACATCATCAAAATGTTTATGACATCATCAGTTCATTATGACATCATCAGTTCATTATGACATCATCAGTCCATTATGACATCATCAAAATGATTATGACATCATCAGTTCATTATGACATCATCAAAATGATTATGACATCATCAGATCATTAGACATCATCAGTTCATTCTGACATCATCAGTCCATTATGACATCATCAGTCCATTATGACATCATCAGTTCATTATGACATCATCAGTCCATTATGACATCATCAAAATGATTATGACATCATCAGTCCATTATGACATCATCAAAATGATTATGACATCATCAGTTCATTATGACATCATCAGTCCATTATGATAACATCAGTCCATTATGACATCATCAGTCCATTTTGACATCATCAGTTCATTATGACATCATCAAAATGATTATGACATCATCAGTTCATTATGACATCATCAGTGCATTATGACATCATAAAAATGATTATGACATCATCAGTTCATTATGATATCATCAGTTCATTATGACATCATCAGTTCATTATGACATCATCAAAATGATTATGACATCATCAGTTCATTATGACATCATCAAAATGATTATGACATCATCAGTTCATTATGACATCATCAGTTCATTATGACATCATCAAAATTATTATGACATCATCAGTTCATTATGACATCATCAGTCCATTATGACATCAGCAAAATGATTATGACATCATCAGTTCATTATTACATCATCAGTCCATTATGACATCATCAGTTCATTATGACATCATCAAAATTATTATGACATCATCAGTCCATAATGACATCATCAAAATGATTATGACATCATCAGTTCATTATGACATCATCAGTTCATTATGAGATCATCAGTCCATTATGACATCATCAAAATGATTATGACATCATCAGTCCATTATGACATCATCAGTCCATTATGACATCATCAGTTCATTATGACATCATCAAAATGATTATGACATCATCAGTTCATTATGACATCATGAGTCCATTATGACATCATCAGTTCATTATGACATCATCAGTCCATTATGACATCATCAGCCCATTATGACATCATCAGCCAATTATGACATCATCAAATTTTTTATGACATCATCAGTTCATTATGACATCATCAGTCCATAATGACATCTTCAAAATGATTATGACATCATCAGTTCATTATGACATCATCAGTTCATTATGACATCATCAGTCCATTATGACATCATCAAAATGATTATGACATCATCAGTCCATTATGACATCATCAGTCCATTATGACATCATCAGCCCATTATGACATCATCAAAATGATTATGACATCATCAGTTCATTATGACATCATCAGTCTATTACGACATCATCAAAATGATTATGACATCATCAGTTCATTATGACATCATCAGTTCATTATGACATCATCAGTCCATTATGACATCATCAGTTCATTATGACATCATCAGTCTATTATGACATCATCAAAATGATTATGACATCATCAGTTCATTATGACATCATCAGTTCATTATGACATCATCAGTTCATGATGACATCATCAAAATGATTATGACATCATCAAAATGATTATGACATCATCAGTTCATGATGACATCATCAAAATGATTATGACATCATCAGTTCATTATGATATCATCAGTTAATTATGACATCATCAAAATGATTATGACATCATCAGTTCATGATGACATCATCAAAATGATTATGACATCATCAGTTCATTATGACATCATCAGTTAATTATGACATCATCAAAATGATTATGACATCATCAGTTCATTATGACATCATCAGTCCATTATGACATCATCAAAATGATTATGACATAATCAGTTCATTATGACATCATCAGTCCATAATGACATCGTCAAAATGATTATGACATCATCAGTTCATTATGACATCATCAGTTCATTATGACATCATCAGTCCATTATGACATCATCAAAATGATTATGACATCATCAGTCCATTATGACATCATCAGTCCATTATGACATCATCAAAATGATTATGACATCATCAGTTCATTATGACATCATCAGGCTATTATGACATCATCAAAATGATTATGACATCATCAGTTCATTATGACATCATCAGTTCATTATGACATCATCAGTCCATTATGACATCATCAGTTCATTATGACATCATCATTCCATTATGACATCATCAAAATGATTATGACATCATCAGTTCATTATGACATCATCAGTCCAATATGACATCATCAGTTCATTATGACATCATCAGTTCATTATGACATCATCAGTTCATTATGACATCATCAGTCCATTATGACATCATCAAAATGATTATGACATCATCAGTCCATTATGACATCATCAGTCCATTATGACATCATCAAAATGATTATGACATCATCAAAATGATTATGACATCATCAGTTCATTATGACATCATCAGTCTATTATGACATCATCAAAATGATTATGACATCATCAAAATGATTATGACATCATCAGTTCATTATGACATCATCAGTTCATTATGACATCATCAGTCCATTATGACATCATCAGTTCATTATGACATCATCAGTCTATTATGACATCATCAAAATGATTATGACATCATCAGTTCATTATGACATCATCAGTTCATGATGACATCATCAAAATGATTATGACATCATCAGTTCATGATGACATCATCAAATTGTTTATGACATCATCAGTTCATTATGACATCATCAGTGCATTATGACATCATCAAAATGATTATGACATCATCAGTTCATTATGACATCATCAGTTCATTATGACATCATCAAAATGATTATGACATCATCAGTTCATTATGACATCATCAGCCCATTATGACATCATCAAAATGATTATGACATCATCAGTTCATTATGACATCATCAGTCTATTATGACATCATCGAAATGATTATGACATCATCAGTTCATTATGACATCATCAGTTCATTATGACATCATCAGTCCAATATGACATCATCAGTTCATGATGACATCATCAGCCCATTATGACATCATCAAATTGTTTATGATATCATCAGTTCATTATGACATCATCAAAATGATTATGACATCATCAGTTCATTATGACATCATCAGTTCATTATGACATCATCAGTCCAATATGACATCATCAGTTCATGATGACATCATCAGCCCATTATGACATCATCAAATTGTTTATGATATCATCAGCCCATTATGACATCATCAAAATGATTATGACATCATCAGTTCATGATGACATCATCAAAATGATTATGACATCATCAGCTCATTATGACATCATCAGTTAATTATGACATCATCAAAATGATTATGACATCATCAGTTCATTATGACATCATCAAAATTATTATGACATCATCAGTCCATTATGACATCATCAAAATGATTATGACATCATCAGTTCATTATGACATCATCAGTCCATAATGACATCTTCAAAATGATTATGACATCATCAGTTCATTATGACATCATCAGTTCATTATGACATCATCAGTTCATTATGACATCATCAAAATGATTATGACATCATCAGTCCATTATGACATCATCAGTCCATTATGACATCATCAGCCCATTATGACATCATCAAAATGATTATGACATCATCAGTTCATTATGACATCATCAGTCTATTACGACATCATCAAAATGATTATGACATCATCAGTTCATTATGACATCATCAGTTCATTATGACATCATCAGTCCATTATGACATCATCAGTTCATTATGACATCATCAGTCTATTATGACATCATCAAAATGATTATGACATCATCAGTTCATTATGACATCATCAGTTCATTATGACATCATCAGTTAATTATGACATCATCAGTTCATGATGACATCATCAAAATGATTATGACATCATCAGTTCATGATGACATCATCAAAATGATTATGACATCATCAGTTCATGATGACATCATCAGTTAATTATGACATCATCAAAATGATTATGACATCATCAGTTCATGATGACATCATCAAAATGATTATGACATCATCAGTTCATTATGACATCATCAGTTAATTATGACATCATCAGATAATTATGACATCATCAAAATGATTATGACATCATCAGTTCATTATGACATCATCAAAATTATTATGACATCATCAGTCCATTATGACATCATCAAAATGATTATGACATCATCAGTCCATTATGACATCATCAGTCCATTATGACATCATCAAAATGATTATGACATCATCAGTTCATTATGACATCATCAGGCTATTATGACATCATCAAAATGATTATGACATCATCAGTTCATTATGACATCATCAGTTCATTATGACATCATCAGTCCATTATGACATCATCAGTTCATTATGACATCATCAGTCCATTATGACATCATCAAAATGATTATGACATCATCAGTTCATTATGACATCATCAGTCCAATATGACATCATCAGTTCATGATGACATCATGAGCCCATTATGACATCATCAAAATGATTATGACATCATCAGTTCATGATGACATCATCAGTCCATAATGACATCTTCAAAATGATTATGACATCATCAGTTCATTATGACATCATCAGTTCATTATGACATCATCAGTCCATTATGACATCATCAAAATGATTATGACATCATCAGTCCATTATGACATCATCAGTCCATTATGACATCATCAGCCCATTATGACATCATCAAAATGATTATGACATCATCAGTTCATTATGACATCATCAGTCTATTATGACATCATCAAAATGATTATGACATCATCAAAATGATTATGACATCATCAGTTCATTATGACATCATCAGTTCATTATGACATCATCAGTCCATTATGACATCATCAGTTCATTATGACATCATCAGTCTATTATGACATCATCAAAATGATTATGACATCATCAGTTCATTATGACATCATCAGTTCATGATGACATCATCAAAATGATTATGACATCATCGGTTCATGATGACATCATCAAATTGTTTATGACATCATCAGTTCATTATGACATCATCAGTGCATTATGACATCATCAAAATGATTATGACATCATCAGTTCATTATGACATCATCAGTTCATTATGACATCATCAGTTCATTATGACATCATCAAAATGATTATGACATCATCAGTTCATTATGAAATCATCAGCCCTTTATGACATCATCAAAATGATTATGACATCATCAGTTCATTATGACATCATCAGTCCATTATGACATCATCAGCCCATTATGACATCATCAGCCCATTATGACATCATCAAATTGTTTATGACATCATCAGTTCATTATGATATCATCAGTTCATTATGACATCAAAATGATTATGACATCATCAGTTCATTATCACATCATCAGTCCATTATGACATCATCAGTCCATTATGACATCATCAGTTCATTATGACATCATCAAAATGATTATGACATCATCAGTTCATGATGACATCATCAGGTCTTTATGACATCATCAGTTCATTATGACATCAACAAAATGATTATGACATCATCAGTTCATTATGACATCTTCAAAATGATTATGACATCATCAGTACATTATGACATCATCAGTGCATTATGACATCATCAAAATGATTATGACATCATCAGATCATTGTGACATCATCAGTTCATTATGACATCATCAGTTCATTATGACATCATCAGTCCATTATGACATCATCAAAATGATTATGACATCATCAGTTCATTATGACATCATCAGTTCATTATGAGATCATCAGTCCATTATGACATCATCAAAATGATTATGACATCATCAGTCCATTATGACATCATCAGTCCATTATGACATCATCAGTTCATTATGACATCATCAAAATGATTATGACATCATCAGTTCATTATGACATCATGAGTCCATTATGACATCATCAGTTCATTATGACATCATCAGTCCATTATGACATCATCAGCCCATTATGACATCATCAGCCAATTATGACATCATCAAATTTTTTATGACATCATCAGTTCATTATGACATCATCAGTCCATAATGACATCTTCAAAATGATTATGACATCATCAGTTCATTATGACATCATCAGTTCATTATGACATCATCAGTCCATTATGACATCATCAAAATGATTATGACATCATCAGTCCATTATGACATCATCAGTCCATTATGACATCATCAGCCCATTATGACATCATCAAAATGATTATGACATCATCAGTTCATTATGACATCATCAGTCTATTACGACATCATCAAAATGATTATGACATCATCAGTTCATTATGACATCATCAGTTCATTATGACATCATCAGTCCATTATGACATCATCAGTTCATTATGACATCATCAGTCTATTATGACATCATCGAAATGATTATGACATCATCAGTTCATTATGACATCATCAGTTCATTATGACATCATCAGTTCATGATGACATCATCAAAATGATTATGACATCATCAGTTCATGATGACATCATCAAAATGATTATGACATCATCAGTTCATTATGACATCATCAGTTAATTATGACATCATCAAAATGATTATGACATCATCAGTTCATGATGACATCATCAAAATGATTATGACATCATCAGTTCATTATGACATCATCAGTTAATTATGACATCATCAAAATGAATATGACATCATCAGTTCATTATGACATCATCAAAATTATTATGACATCATCAGTCCATTATGACATCATCAAAATGATTATGACATAATCAGTTCATTATGACATCATCAGTCCATAATGACATCGTCAAAATGATTATGACATCATCAGTTCATTATGACATCATCAGTTCATTATGACATCATCAGTCCATTATGACATCATCAAAATGATTATGACATCATCAGTCCATTATGACATCATCAGTCCATTATGACATCATCAAAATGATTATGACATCATCAGTTCATTATGACATCATCAGGCTATTATGACATCATCAAAATGATTATGACATCATCAGTTCATTATGACATCATCAGTTCATTATGACATCATCAGTCCATTATGACATCATCAGTTCATTATGACATCATCAGTCCATTATGACATCATCAAAATGATTATGACATCATCAGTTCATTATGACATCATCAGTCCAATATGACATCATCAGTTCATTATGACATCATCAGTTCATTATGACATCATCAGTTCATTATGACATCATCAGTCCATTATGACATCATCAAAATGATTATGACATCATCAGTCCATTATGACATCATCAGTCCATTATGACATCATCAAAATGATTATGACATCATCAAAATGATTATGACATCATCAGTTCATTATGACATCATCAGTCTATTATGACATCATCAAAATGATTATGACATCATCAAAATGATTATGACATCATCAGTTCATTATGACATCATCAGTTCATTATGACATCATCAGTCCATTATGACATCATCAGTTCATTATGACATCATCAGTCTATTATGACATCATCAAAATGATTATGACATCATCAGTTCATTATGACATCATCAGTTCATGATGACATCATCAAAATGATTATGACATCATCAGTTCATGATGACATCATCAAATTGTTTATGACATCATCAGTTCATTATGACATCATCAGTGCATTATGACATCATCAAAATGATTATGACATCATCAGTTCATTATGACATCATCAGTTCATTATGACATCATCAAAATGATTATGACATCATCAGTTCATTATGACATCATCAGCCCATTATGACATCATCAAAATGATTATGACATCATCAGTTCATTATGACATCATCAGTCTATTATGACATCATCGAAATGATTATGACATCATCAGTTCATTATGACATCATCAGTTTATTATGACATCATCAGTCCAATATGACATCATCAGTTCATGATGACATCATCAGCCCATTATGACATCATCAAATTGTTTATGATATCATCAGTTCATTATGACATCATCAAAATGATTATGACATCATCAGTTCATTATGACATCATCAGTTCATTATGACATCATCAGTTCATTATGACATCATCAGTCCAATATGACATCATCAGTTCATGATGACATCATCAGCCCATTATGACATCATCAAATTGTTTATGATATCATCAGCCCATTATGACATCATCAAAATGATTATGACATCATCAGTTCATGATGACATCATCAAAATGATTATGACATCATCAGCTCATTATGACATCATCAGTTAATTATGACATCATCAAAATGATTATGACATCATCAGTTCATTATGACATCATCAAAATTATTATGACATCATCAGTCCATTATGACATCATCAAAATGATTATGACATCATCAGTTCATTATGACATCATCAGTCCATAATGACATCTTCAAAATGATTATGACATCATCAGTTCATTATGACATCATCAGTTCATTATGACATCATCTGTCCATTATGACATCATCAAAATGATTATGACATCATCAGTCCATTATGACATCATCAGTCCATTATGACATCATCAGCCCATTATGACATCATCAAAATGATTATGACATCATCAGTTCATTATGACATCATCAGTCTATTACGACATCATCAAAATGATTATGACATCATCAGTTCATTATGACATCATCAGTTCATTATGACATCATCAGTCCATTATGACATCATCAGTTCATTATGACATCATCAGTCTATTATGACATCATCAAAATGATTATGACATCATCAGTTCATTATGACATCATCAGTTCATTATGACATCATCAGTTCATTATGACATCATCAGTTCATGATGACATCATCAAAATGATTATGACATCATCAGTTCATGATGACATCATCAAAATGATTATGACATCATCAGTTCATTATGACATCATCAGTTAATTATGACATCATCAAAATGATTATGACATCATCAGTTCATGATGACATCATCAAAATGATTATGACATCATCAGTTCATTATGACATCATCAGTTAATTATGACATCATCAAAATGATTATGACATCATCAGTTCATTATGACATCATCAAAATTATTATGACATCATCAGTCCATTATGACATCATCAAAATGATTATGACATAATCAGTTCATTATGACATCATCAGTCCATAATGACATCGTCAAAATGATTATGACATCATCAGTTCATTATGACATCATCAGTTCATTATGACATCATCAGTCCATTATGACATCATCAAAATGATTATGACATCATCATTCCATTATGACATCATCAGTCCATTATGACATCATCAAAATGATTATGACATCATCAGTTCATTATGACATCATCAGGCTATTATGACATCATCAAAATGATTATGACATCATCAGTTCATTATGACATCATCAGTTCATTATGACATCATCAGTCCATTATGACATCATCAGTTCATTATGACATCATCAGTCCATTATGACATCATCAAAATGATTATGACATCATCAGTTCATGATGACATCATCAGTCCATAATGACATCTTCAAAATGATTATGACATCATCAGTTCATTATGACATCATCAGTTCATTATGACATCATCAGTCCATTATGACATCATCAAAATGATTATGACATCATCAGTCCATTATGACATCATCAGTCCATTATGACATCATCAGCCCATTATGACATCATCAAAATGATTATGACATCATCAGTTCATTATGACATCATCAGTCTATTATGACATCATCAAAATGATTATGACATCATCAAAATGATTATGACATCATCAGTTCATTATGACATCATCAGTTCATTATGACATCATCAGTCCATTATGACATCATCAGTTCATTATGACATCATCAGTCTATTATGACATCATCAAAATGATTATGACATCATCAGTTCATTATGACATCATCAGTTCATGATGACATCATCAAAATGATTATGACATCATCGGTTCATGATGACATCATCAAATTGTTTATGACATCATCAGTTCATTATGACATCATCAGTGCATTATGACATCATCAAAATGATTATGACATCACCAGTTCATTATGACATCATCAGTTCATTATGACATCATCAGTTCATTATGACATCATCAAAATGATTATGACATCATCAGTTCATTATGACATCATCAGCCCTTTATGACATCATCAAAATGATTATGACATCATCAGTTCATTATGACATCATCAGTCCATTATGACATCATCAGCCCATTATGACATCATCAGCCCATTATGACATCATCAAATTGTTTATGACATCATCAGTTCATTATGATATCATCAGTTCATTATGACATCAAAATGATTATGACATCATCAGTTCATTATCACATCATCAGTCCATTATGACATCATCAGTCCATTATGACATCATCAGTTCATTATGACATCATCAAAATGATTATGACATCATCAGTTCATGATGACATCATCAGTTCTTTATGACATCATCAGCTCATTATGACATCAACAAAATGATTATGACATCATCAGTTCATTATGACATCTTCAAAATGATTATGACATCATCAGTACATTATGACATCATCAGTGCATTATGACATCATCAAAATGATTATGACATCATCAGATCATTGTGACATCATCAGTTCATTATGACATCATCAGTTCATTATGACATCATCAGTCCATTATGACATCATCAAAATGATTATGACATCATCAGTTCATTATGACATCATCAGTTCATTATGACATCATCAAAATTATTATGACATCATCAGTTCATTAGACATCATCAGTTCATTCTGACATCATCAGTTCATTCTGACATCATCAGTCCATTATGACATCATCAGTTCATTATGACATCATCAGTCCATTATGACATCATCAAAATGATTATGACATCATCAGTCCATTATGTCATCATCAAAATGATTATGACATCATCAGTTCATTATGACATCATCAGTTCATTATGACATCATCAAAATGATTATGACATCATCAGTGCATTATGACATCATCAAAATGTTTATGACATCATCAGTTCATTATGACATCATCAGTTCATTATGACATCATCAGTCCATTATGACATCATCAAAATGATTATGACATCATCAGTTCATTATGACATCATCAGTTCATTATGACATCATCAAAATGATTATGACATCATCAGATCATTAGACATCATCAGTTCATTCTGACATCATCAGTCCATTATGACATCATCAGTCCATTATGACATCATCAGTTCATTATGACATCATCAGTCCATTATGACATCATCAAAATGATTATGACATCATCAGTCCATTATGACATCATCAAAATGATTATGACATCATCAGTTCATTATGACATCATCAGTCCATTATGATATCATCAGTCCATTATGACATCATCAGTCCATTTTGACATCATCAGTTCATTATGACATCATCAAAATGATTATGACATCATCAGTTCATTATGACATCATCAGTGCATTATGACATCATAAAAATGATTATGACATCATCAGTTCATTATGATATCATCAGTTCATTATGACATCATCAGTTCATTATGACATCATCAGTTCATTATGACATCATCAGTCCATTATGACATCATCAAAATGATTATGACATCATCAGTCCATTATGACATCATCAGTCCATTATGACATCATCAAAATGATTATGACATCATCAAAATGATTATGACATCATCAAAATGATTATGACATCATCAGTTCATTATGACATCATCAGTCTATTATGACATCATCAAAATGATTATGACATCATCAGTTCATTATGACATCATCAGTCCAATATGACATCATCAGTTCATTATGACATCATCAGTTCATTATGACATCATCAGTTCATTATGACATCATCAGTCCATTATGACATAGTAACATAGTAACATAGCTAGTAAGGCCGAAAAAAGACATTTGTCCATCCAGTTCAGCCTATATTCCATCATAATAAATACCCAGATCTACGTCCTTCTACAGAACCTAATAATTGTATGATACAATATTGTTCTGCTCCAGGAAGACATCCAGGCCTCTCTTGAACCCCTCGACTGAGTTCGCCATCACCACCTCCTCAGGCAAGCAATTCCAGATTCTCACTGCCCTAACAGTAAAGAATCCTCTTCTATGTTGGTGGAAAAACCTTCTCTCCTCCAGACGCAAAGAATGCCCCCTTGTGCCCGTCACCTTCCTTGGTATAAACAGATCCTCAGCGAGATATTTGTATTGTCCCCTTATATACTTATACATGGTTATTAGATCGCCCCTCAGTCGTCTTTTTTCTAGACTAAATAATCCTAATTTCGCTAATCTATCTGGGTATTGTAGTTCTCCCATCCCCTTTATTAATTTTGTTGCCCTCCTTTGTACTCTCTCTAGTTCCATTATATCCTTCCTGAGCACCGGTGCCCAAAACTGGACACAGTACTCCATGTGCGGTCTAACTAGGGATTTGTACAGAGGCAGTATAATGCTCTCATCATGTGTATCCAGACCTCTTTTAATGCACCCCATGATCCTGTTTGCCTTGGCAGCTGCTGCCTGGCACTGGCTGCTCCAGGTAAGTTTATCATTAACTAGGATCCCCAAGTCCTTCTCCCTGTCAGATTTACCCAGTGGTTTCCCATTCAGTGTGTAATGGTGATATTGATCCCTTCTTCCCATGTGTATAACCTTACATTTATCATTGTTAAACCTCATCTGCCACCTTTCAGCCCAAGTTTCCAACTTATCCAGATCCATCTGTAGCAGAATACTATCTTCTCTTGTATTAACTGCTTTACATAGTTTTGTATCATCTGCAAATATCGATATTTTACTGTGTAAACCTTCTACCAGATCATTAATGAATATGTTGAAGAGAACAGGTCCCAATACTGACCCCTGCGGTACCCCACTGGTCACAGCGACCCAGTTAGAGACTATACCATTTATAACCACCCTCTGCTTTCTATCACTAAGCCAGTTACTAACCCATTTACACACATTTTCCCCCAGACCAAGCATTCTCATTTTGTGTACCAACCTCTTGTGCGGCACGGTATCAAACGCTTTGGAAAAATCGAGATATACCACGTCCAATGACTCACCGTGGTCCAGTCTATAGCTTACCTCTTCATAAAAACTGATTAGATTGGTTTGACAGGAGCGATTTCTCATAAACCCATGCTGATATGGAGTTAAACAGTTATTCTCATTGAGATAATCCAGAATAACATCCCTCAGAAACCCTTCAAATATTTTACCAACAATAGAGGTTAGACTTACTGGCCTATAATTTCCAGGTTCACTTTTAGAGCCCTTTTTGAATATTGGCACCACATTTGCTATGCGCCAGTCCTGCGGAACAGACCCTGTCGCTATAGAGTCACTAAAAATAAGAAATAATGGTTTATCTATTACATTACTTAGTTCTCTTAGTACTCGTGGGTGTATGCCATCCGGACCCGGAGATTTATCTATTTTAATCTTATTTAGCCGGTTTCGCACCTCTTCTTGGGTTAGATTGGTGACCCTTAATATAGGGTTTTCATTGTTTCTTGGGATTTCACCTAGCATTTCATTTTCCACCGTGAATACCGTGGAGAAGAAGGTGTTTAATATGTTAGCTTTTTCCTCGTCATCTACAACCATTCTTTCCTCACTATTTTTTAAGGGGCCTACATTTTCAGTTTTTATTCTTTTACTATTGATATAGTTGAAGAACAGTTTGGGATTAGTTTTACTCTCCTTAGCAATGTGCTTCTCTGTTTCCTTTTTGGCAGCTTTAATTAGTTTTTTAGATAAAGTATTTTTCTCCCTATAGTTTTTTAGAGCTTCAATGGTGCCATCCTGCTTTAGTAGTGCAAATGCTTTCTTTGACATCATCAAAATGATTATGACATCATCAAAATGATTATGACATCATCAGTTCATTATGACATCATCAGTCTATTATGACATCATCAAAATGATTATGACATCATCAAAATGATTATGACATCATCAGTTCATTATGACATCATCAGTTCATTATGACATCATCAGTCCATTATGACATCATCAGTTCATTATGACATCATCAGTCTATTATGACATCATCAAAATGATTATGACATCATCAGTTCATTATGACATCATCAGTTCATGATGACATCATCAAAATGATTATGACATCATCAGTTCATGATGACATCATCAAATTGTTTATGACATCATCAGTTCATTATGACATCATCAGTGCATTATGACATCATCAAAATGATTATGACATCATCAGTTCATTATGACATCATCAGTTCATTATGACATCATCAAAATGATTATGACATCATCAGTTCATTATGACATCATCAGCCCATTATGACATCATCAAAATGATTATGACATCATCAGTTCATTATGACATCATCAGTCTATTATGACATCATCGAAATGATTATGACATCATCAGTTCATTATGACATCATCAGTTCATTATGACATCATCAGTCCAATATGACATCATCAGTTCATGATGACATCATCAGCCCATTATGACATCATCAAATTGTTTATGATATCATCAGTTCATTATGACATCATCAAAATGATTATGACATCATCAGTTCATTATGACATCATCAGTTCATTATGACATCATCAGTCCAATATGACATCATCAGTTCATGATGACATCATCAGCCCATTATGACATCATCAAATTGTTTATGATATCATCAGCCCATTATGACATCATCAAAATGATTATGACATCATCAGTTCATGATGACATCATCAAAATGATTATGACATCATCAGCTCATTATGACATCATCAGTTAATTATGACATCATCAAAATGATTATGACATCATCAGTTCATTATGACATCATCAAAATTATTATGACATCATCAGTCCATTATGACATCATCAAAATGATTATGACATCATCAGTTCATTATGACATCATCAGTCCATAATGACATCTTCAAAATGATTATGACATCATCAGTTCATTATGACATCATCAGTTCATTATGACATCATCAGTTCATTATGACATCATCAAAATGATTATGACATCATCAGTCCATTATGACATCATCAGTCCATTATGACATCATCAGCCCATTATGACATCATCAAAATGATTATGACATCATCAGTTCATTATGACATCATCAGTCTATTACGACATCATCAAAATGATTATGACATCATCAGTTCATTATGACATCATCAGTTCATTATGACATCATCAGTCCATTATGACATCATCAGTTCATTATGACATCATCAGTCTATTATGACATCATCAAAATGATTATGACATCATCAGATCATTATGACATCATCAGTTCATTATGACATCATCAGTTAATTATGACATCATCAGTTCATGATGACATCATCAAAATGATTATGACATCATCAGTTCATGATGACATCATCAAAATGATTATGACATCATCAGTTCATTATGACATCATCAGTTAATTATGACATCATCAAAATGATTATGACATCATCAGTTCATGATGACATCATCAAAATGATTATGACATCATCAGTTCATTATGACATCATCAAAATGATTATGACATCATCAGTCCATTATGACATCATCAGTCCATTATGACATCATCAGCCCATTATGACATCATCAAAATGATTATGACATCATCAGTTCATTATGACATCATCAGTCTATTACGACATCATCAAAATGATTATGACATCATCAGTTCATTATGACATCATCAGTTCATTATGACATCATCAGTCCATTATGACATCATCAGTTCATTATGACATCATCAGTCTATTATGACATCATCAAAATGATTATGACATCATCAGTTCATTATGACATCATCAGTTCATTATGACATCATCAGTTAATTATGACATCATCAGTTCATGATGACATCATCAAAATGATTATGACATCATCAGTTCATGATGACATCATCAAAATGATTATGACATCATCAGTTCATTATGACATCATCAGTTAATTATGACATCATCAAAATGATTATGACATCATCAGTTCATGATGACATCATCAAAATGATTATGACATCATCAGTTCATTATGACATCATCAGTTAATTATGACATCATCAAAATGATTATGACATAATCAGTTCATTATGACATCATCAAAATTATTATGACATCATCAGTCCATTATGACATCATCAAAATTATTATAACATAATCAGTTCATTATGACATCATCAGTCCATAATGACATCGTCAAAATGATTATGACATCATCAGTTCATTATGACATCATCAGTTCATTATGACATCATCAGTCCATTATGACATCATCAAAATGATTATGACATCATCAGTCCATTATGACATCATCAGTCCATTATGACATCATCAAAATGATTATGACATCATCAGTTCATTATGACATCATCAGGCTATTATGACATCATCAAAATGATTATGACATCATCAGTTCATTATGACATCATCAGTTCATTATGACATCATCAGTCCATTATGACATCATCAGTTCATTATGACATCATCAGTCCATTATGACATCATCAAAATGATTATGACATCATCAGTTCATTATGACATCATCAAAATGATTATGACATCATCAGTTCATGATGACATCATCAGTCCATAATGACATCTTCAAAATGATTATGACATCATCAGTTCATTATGACATCATCAGTTCATTATGACATCATCAGTCCATTATGACATCATCAAAATGATTATGACATCATCAGTCCATTATGACATCATCAGTCCATTATGACATCATCAGCCCATTATGACATCATCAAAATGATTATGACATCATCAGTTCATTATGACATCATCAGTCTATTATGACATCATCAAAATGATTATGACATCATCAAAATGATTATGACATCATCAGTTCATTATGACATCATCAGTTCATTATGACATCATCAGTCCATTATGACATCATCAGTTCATTATGACATCATCAGTCTATTATGACATCATCAAAATGATTATGACATCATCAGTTCATTATGACATCATCAGTTCATGATGACATCATCAAAATGATTATGACATCATCGGTTCATGATGACATCATCAAATTGTTTATGACATCATCAGTTCATTATGACATCATCAGTGCATTATGACATCATCAAAATGATTATGACATCATCAGTTCATTATGACATCATCAGTTCATTATGACATCATCAGTTCATTATGACATCATCAGTTCATTATGACATCATCAAAATGATTATGACATCATCAGTTCATTATGACATCATCAGCCCTTTATGACATCATCAAAATGATTATGACATCATCAGTTCATTATGACATCATCAGTCCATTATGACATCATCAGCCCATTATGACATCATCAGTCCATTATGACATCATCAGTTCATTATCACATCATCAGTCCATTATGACATCATCAGTCCATTATGACATCATCAGTTCATTATGACATCATCAAAATGATTATGACATCATCAGTTCATGATGACATCATCAGGTCTTTATGACATCATCAGTTCATTATGACATCAACAAAATGATTATGACATCATCAGTTCATTATGACATCTTCAAAATGATTATGACATCATCAGTACATTATGACATCATCAGTGCATTATGACATCATCAAAATGATTATGACATCATCAGATTATTGTGACATCATCAGTTCATTATGACATCATCAGTTCATTATGACATCATCAGTCCATTATGACATCATCAAAATGATTATGACATCATCAGTTCATTATGACATCATCAGTTCATTATGAGATCATCAGTCCATTATGACATCATCAAAATGATTATGACATCATCAGTCCATTATGACATCATCAGTCCATTATGACATCATCAGTTCATTATGACATCATCAAAATGATTATGACATCATCAGTTCATTATGACATCATGAGTCCATTATGACATCATCAGTTCATTATGACATCATCAGTCCATTATGACATCATCAGCCCATTATGACATCATCAGCCAATTATGACATCATCAAATTTTTTATGACATCATCAGTTCATTATGACATCATCAGTCCATAATGACATCTTCAAAATGATTATGACATCATCAGTTCATTATGACATCATCAGTTCATTATGACATCATCAGTCCATTATGACATCATCAAAATGATTATGACATCATCAGTCCATTATGACATCATCAGTCCATTATGACATCATCAGCCCATTATGACATCATCAAAATGATTATGACATCATCAGTTCATTATGACATCATCAGTTCATTATGACATCATCAGTCCAATATGACATCATCAGTTCATGATGACATCATCAGCCCATTATGACATCATCAAATTGTTTATGATATCATCAGTTCATTATGACATCATCAAAATGATTATGACATCATCAGTTCATTATGACATCATCAGTTCATTATGACATCATCAGTCCAATATGACATCATCAGTTCATGATGACATCATCAGCCCATTATGACATCATCAAATTGTTTATGATATCATCAGCCCATTATGACATCATCAAAATGATTATGACATCATCAGTTCATGATGACATCATCAAAATGATTATGACATCATCAGCTCATTATGACATCATCAGTTAATTATGACATCATCAAAATGATTATGACTTCATCAGTTCATTATGACATCATCAAAATTATTATGACATCATCAGTCCATTATGACATCATCAAAATGATTATGACATCATCAGTTCATTATGACATCATCAGTTCATTATGACATCATCAGTTCATTATGACATCATCAAAATGATTATGACATCATCAGTCCATTATGACATCATCAGTCCATTATGACATCATCAGCCCATTATGACATCATCAAAATGATTATGACATCATCAGTTCATTATGACATCATCAGTCTATTACGACATCATCAAAATGATTATGACATCATCAGTTCATTATGACATCATCAGTTCATTATGACATCATCAGTCCATTATGACATCATCAGTTCATTATGACATCATCAGTCTATTATGACATCATCAAAATGATTATGACATCATCAGTTCATTATGACATCATCAGTTCATTATGACATCATCAGTTAATTATGACATCATCAGTTCATGATGACATCATCAAAATGATTATGACATCATCAGTTCATGATGACATCATCAAAATGATTATGACATCATCAGTTCATTATGACATCATCAGTTAATTATGACATCATCAAAATGATTATGACATCATCAGTTCATGATGACATCATCAAAATGATTATGACATCATCAGTTCATTATGACATCATCAGTTAATTATGACATCATCAAAATGATTATGACATCATCAGTTCATTATGACATCATCAAAATTATTATGACATCATCAGTCCATTATGACATCATCAAAATTATTATGACATAATCAGTTCATTATGACATCATCAGTCCATAATGACATCGTCAAAATGATTATGACATCATCAGTTCATTATGACATCATCAGTTCATTATGACATCATCAGTCCATTATGACATCATCAAAATGATTATGACATCATCAGTCCATTATGACATCATCAGTCCATTATGACATCATCAAAATGATTATGACATCATCAGTTCATTATGACATCATCAGGCTATTATGACATCATCAAAATGATTATGACATCATCAGTTCATTATGACATCATCAGTTCATTATGACATCATCAGTCCATTATGACATCATCAGTTCATTATGACATCATCAGTCCATTATGACATCATCAAAATGATTATGACATCATCAGTTCATTATGACATCATCAGTCCAATATGACATCATCAGTTCATGATGACATCATGAGCCCATTATGACATCATCAAAATGATTATGACATCATCAGTTCATGATGACATCATCAGTCCATAATGACATCTTCAAAATGATTATGACATCATCAGTTCATTATGACATCATCAGTTCATTATGACATCATCAGTCCATTATGACATCATCAAAATGATTATGACATCATCAGTCCATTATGACATCATCAGTCCATTATGACATCATCAGCCCATTATGACATCATCAAAATGACTATGACATCATCAGTTCATTATGACATCATCAGTCTATTATGACATCATCAAAATGATTATGACATCATCAAAATGATTATGACATCATCAGTTCATTATGACATCATCAGTTCATTATGACATCATCAGTCCATTATGACATCATCAGTTCATTATGACATCATCAGTCTATTATGACATCATCAAAATGATTATGACATCATCAGTTCATTATGACATCATCAGTTCATGATGACATCATCAAAATGATTATGACATCATCGGTTCATGATGACATCATCAAATTGTTTATGACATCATCAGTTCATTATGACATCATCAGTGCATTATGACATCATCAAAATGATTATGACATCATCAGTTCATTATGACATCATCAGTTCATTATGACATCATCAGTTCATTATGACATCATCAGTTCATTATGACATCATCAAAATGATTATGACATCATCAGTTCATTATGACATCATCAGCCCTTTATGACATCATCAAAATGATTATGACATCATCAGTTCATTATGACATCATCAGTCCATTATGACATCATCAGCCCATTATGACATCATCAGCCCATTATGACATCATCAAATTGTTTATGACATCATCAGTTCATTATGATATCATCAGTTCATTATGACTTCAAAATGATTATGACATCATCAGTTCATTATCACATCATCAGTCCATTATGACATCATCAGTCCATTATGACATCATCAGTTCATTATGACATCATCAAAATGATTATGACATCATCAGTTCATGATGACATCATCAGGTCTTTATGACATCATCAGTTCATTATGACATCAACAAAATTATTATGACATCATCAGTTCATTATGACATCTTCAAAATGATTATGACATCATCAGTACATTATGACATCATCAGTGCATTATGACATCATCAAAATGATTATGACATCATCAGATCATTGTGACATCATCAGTTCATTATGACATCATCAGTTCATTATGACATCATCAGTCCATTATGACATCATCAAAATGATTATGACATCATCAGTTCATTATGACATCATCAGTTCATTATGAGATCATCAGTCCATTATGACATCATCAAAATGATTATGACATCATCAGTCCATT
Source organism: Ranitomeya imitator (assembly GCF_032444005.1). Classification (NCBI taxonomy): domain Eukaryota; kingdom Metazoa; phylum Chordata; class Amphibia; order Anura; family Dendrobatidae; genus Ranitomeya; species Ranitomeya imitator. Next base: position 915,113,216 of record NC_091282.1, on the reverse strand, counting down.
ATGACATCATCAGTCCATTATGACATCATCAGTTCATTATGACATCATCAAAATGATTATGACATCATCAGTTCATTATGACATCATGAGTCCATTATGACATCATCAGTTTATTATGACATCATCAGTCCATTATGACATCATCAGCCCATTATGACATCATCAGCCAATTATGACATCATTAAATTTTTTATGACATCATCAGTTCATTATGACATCATCAGTCCATAATGACATCTTCAAAATGATTATGACATCATCAGTTCATTATGACATCATCAGTTCATTATGACATCATCAGTCCATTATGACATCATCAAAATGATTATGACATCATCAGTCCATTATGACATCATCAGTCCATTATGACATCATCAGCCCATTATGACATCATCAAAATGATTATGACATCATCAGTTCATTATGACATCATCAGTCTATTACGACATCATCAAAATGATTATGACATCATCAGTTCATTATGACATCATCAGTTCATTATGACATCATCAGTCCATTATGACATCATCAGTTCATTATGACATCATCAGTCTATTATGACATCATCGAAATGATTATGACATCATCAGTTCATTATGACATCATCAGTTCATTATGACATCATCAGTTCATTATGACATCATCAGTTCATGATGACATCATCAAAATGATTATGACATCATCAGTTCATGATGACATCATCAAAATGATTATGACATCATCAGTTCATTATGACATCATCAGTTAATTATGACATCATCAAAATGATTATGACATCATCAGTTCATGATGACATCATCAAAATGATTATGACATCATCAGTTCATTATGACATCATCAGTTAATTATGACATCATCAAAATGATTATGACATCATCAGTTCATTATGACATCATCAAAATTATTATGACATCATCAGTCCATTATGACATCATCAAAATGATTATGACATAATCAGTTCATTATGACATCATCAGTCCATAATGACATCGTCAAAATGATTATGACATCATCAGTTCATTATGACATCATCAGTTCATTATGACATCATCAGTCCATTATGACATCATCAAAATGATTATGACATCATCAGTCCATTATGACATCATCAGTCCATTATGACATCATCAAAATGATTATGACATCATCAGTTCATTATGACATCATCAGGCTATTATGACATCATCAAAATGATTATGACATCATCAGTTCATTATGACATCATCAGTTCATTATGACATCATCAGTCCATTATGACATCATCAGTTCATTATGACATCATCAGTCCATTATGACATCATCAAAATGATTATGACATCATCAGTTCATTATGACATCATCAGTCCAATATGACATCATCAGTTCATTATGACATCATCAGTTCATTATGACATCATCAGTTCATTATGACATCATCAGTCCATTATGACATCATCAAAATGATTATGACATCATCAGTCCATTATGACATCATCAGTCCATTATGACATCATCAAAATGATTATGACATCATCAAAATGATTATGACATCATCAGTTCATTATGACATCATCAGTCTATTATGACATCATCAAAATGATTATGACATCATCAAAATGATTATGACATCATCAGTTCATTATGACATCATCAGTTCATTATGACATCATCAGTCCATTATGACATCATCAGTTCATTATGACATCATCAGTCTATTATGACATCATCAAAATGATTATGACATCATCAGTTCATTATGACATCATCAGTTCATGATGACATCATCAAAATGATTATGACATCATCAGTTCATGATGACATCATCAAATTGTTTATGACATCATCAGTTCATTATGACATCATCAGTGCATTATGACATCATCAAAATGATTATGACATCATCAGTTCATTATGACATCATCAGTTCATTATGACATCATCAAAATGATTATGACATCATCAGTTCATTATGACATCATCAGCCCATTATGACATCATCAAAATGATTATGACATCATCAGTTCATTATGACATCATCAGTCTATTATGACATCATCGAAATGATTATGACATCATCAGTTCATTATGACATCATCAGTTCATTATGACATCATCAGTCCAATATGACATCATCAGTTCATGATGACATCATCAGCCCATTATGACATCATCAAATTGTTTATGATATCATCAGTTCATTATGACATCATCAAAATGATTATGACATCATCAGTTCATTATGACATCATCAGTTCATTATGACATCATCAGTTCATTATGACATCATCAGTTCATTATGACATCATCAGTCCAATATGACATCATCAGTTCATGATGACATCATCAGCCCATTATGACATCATCAAATTGTTTATGATATCATCAGCCCATTATGACATCATCAAAATGATTATGACATCATCAGTTCATGATGACATCATCAAAATGATTATGACATCATCAGCTCATTATGACATCATCAGTTAATTATGACATCATCAAAATGATTATGACATCATCAGTTCATTATGACATCATCAAAATTATTATGACATCATCAGTCCATTATGACATCATCAAAATGATTATGACATCATCAGTTCATTATGACATCATCAGTCCATAATGACATCTTCAAAATGATTATGACATCATCAGTTCATTATGACATCATCAGTTCATTATGACATCATCAGTCCATTATGACATCATCAAAATGATTATGACATCATCAGTCCATTATGACATCATCAGTCCATTATGACATCATCAGCCCATTATGACATCATCAAAATGATTATGACATCATCAGTTCATTATGACATCATCAGTCTATTACGACATCATCAAAATGATTATGACATCATCAGTTCATTATGACATCATCAGTTCATTATGACATCATCAGTCCATTATGACATCATCAGTTCATTATGACATCATCAGTCTATTATGACATCATCAAAATGATTATGACATCATCAGTTAATTATGACATCATCAGTTAATTATGACATCATCAGTTAATTATGACATCATCAGTTCATGATGACATCATCAAAATGATTATGACATCATCAGTTCATGATGACATCATCAAAATGATTATGACATCATCAGTTCATTATGACATCATCAGTTAATTATGACATCATCAAAATGATTATGACATCATCAGTTCATGATGACATCATCAAAATGATTATGACATCATCAGTTCATTATGACATCATCAGTTAATTATGACATCATCAAAATGATTATGACATCATCAGTTCATTATGACATCATCAAAATTATTATGACATCATCAGTCCATTATGACATCATCAAAATGATTATGACATAATCAGTTCATTATGACATCATCAGTCCATAATGACATCGTCAAAATGATTATGACATCATCAGTTCATTATGACATCATCAGTTCATTATGACATCATCAGTCCATTATGACATCATCAAAATGATTATGACATCATCAGTCCATTATGACATCATCAGTCCATTATGACATCATCAGCCCATTATGACATCATCAAAATGATTATGACATCATCAGTTCATTATGACATCATCAGTCTATTACGACATCATCAAAATGATTATGACATCATCAGTTCATTATGACATCATCAGTTCATTATGACATCATCAGTCCATTATGACATCATCAGTTCATTATGACATCATCAGTCTATTATGACATCATCAAAATGATTATGACATCATCAGTTAATTATGACATCATCAGTTAATTATGACATCATCAGTTAATTATGACATCATCAGTTCATGATGACATCATCAAAATGATTATGACATCATCAGTTCATGATGACATCATCAAAATGATTATGACATCATCAGTTCATTATGACATCATCAGTTAATTATGACATCATCAAAATGATTATGACATCATCAGTTCATGATGACATCATCAAAATGATTATGACATCATCAGTTCATTATGACATCATCAGTTAATTATGACATCATCAAAATGATTATGACATCATCAGTTCATTATGACATCATCAAAATTATTATGACATCATCAGTCCATTATGACATCATCAAAATGATTATGACATAATCAGTTCATTATGACATCATCAGTCCATAATGACATCGTCAAAATGATTATGACATCATCAGTTCATTATGACATCATCAGTTCATTATGACATCATCAGTCCATTATGACATCATCAAAATGATTATGACATCATCAGTAGAGTTGAGCGACCTTGACCTTTTTAGAGTCGAGCCGGGTTTTGCGAAACCCGACTATGTCCAAAGTCGGGTCGAGTGAAATCGGCCGATTATGACGTAAAGTCGGGATCGACCGAAACACGAAACCCAATGCAAGTCAATGGGGCAGCATAGTCGGCAGTGAGTGGGGGCCAGGAAAACACCTAGAGTGGCCATTTTAATGTCAAAACCATCCATTCTTCTTAATGAAGCTTGTCAAGCGTAATTTACCTTATAATAATTGGAAGGCATTTGAAATTGGGGGTCATTTGGCTAAAGTTGTGGGGGGTAGGGCTGGTTCAAGTAATTAGTGGGCCCAGGAAATCTGGACCACGTCACGGCAGTGGAGCAGGGAGAGGTAAGTATTTCAACTTTGCAAGTGCTGTGAACCTGAGCAAGCAGGGGGGGCCCACTCGTTGGCATTGGCACTGGCACAGGGCCCCTCAAAGTACAGCGGTGTGTTTGCACGGCGGGGGCGCCTCCCACCGGCAGCAACACTTTTGCGTACTATGAGAGGCCCTGTGCCAGTGACGTCGCCAACTAGTATTCCTCCCCCCACCTGATGAAGGAACCTGCACTTTCATCTGCACCTTCCTCTTTGTCCCCGTGTAAGGTGGTATGGTATGCGGGAAGAGCAACCTGACTTTCAGCAGGGTCACAATGTTGTTGTGTAGCGTGCACGGGGAATGTTGCGTTATGGGTCAATGTACCAGCAGACTCATCTATCACTGGCTGGGCAATGGGCACGATGAAGTGGAAACACAGATATAGGCCCAAAGAAGAAAGTGGGCTAAATGCAGTTCAAAATTGGTAACACAGGAATAACCAGGGGGCATTGCAGTGGAGGACAACTGGAATGAGAGGCTGACACAGAGAGTAGGGCCAAATCAGTAAGTAGTCGAAATGCAGTTCAAAATTGGCAACCGTAGTAAACAGGCGGCACAGCTTTGTTCAGTGGAGGAGAACAGCAAGGAGTGGCAGACACCGATAGTAGGCCCCAAACCAACTAGTACGCCAAATGCAGTTGTTCCATTTAACCACAATTTAATGAGAGCCTGAAGATAGAAGCTCAGGAAAGGCAACCTGGGGAACACCTTGGAGTGTAACACACCATCTCTCTCCACCCCATACCCATTTTGTATGGCCTAATGCAGTGTACTTTTCTACAACTACTAAACGAGAGTCGGAAGACCGAAGCAATGGCAAGGAAACCTGGGGAACACCTTAGAGTGTAACACACCCTCTCTCTACACCCCATACCCAATTTGAAGGTCTAATGCAGTGTAGTTTCCAAGAACTACTAAACGAGAGCCGGAAGATCGAAGCTCAGGAAAGGCAACCTGGGGAACACCTTGGAGTGTAACACACCCTCTCGCTACACCCCATACCCAATTTGAAGGCCTAATGCAGCGTAGTTTCCAACAACTACTAAACGAGAGCCGGAAGATCGAAGCTCAGGAAAGGCAACCTGGGGAACACCTTGGAGTGTAACAAACCCTCTCTCTACACCCCATACCCAATTTGTAGGCCTAATGCAGCGTAGTTTCCGACAACTACTAAACGAGAGCATGAAGATCGAAGCTCAGGAAAGGCAACCTGGGGAACACCTTGGAGTGTAACACACCCTCTCTCTACACCCCATACCCAATTTGTAGGCCTAATGCAGCGTAGTTTCCGACAACTACTAAACGAGAGCCGGAATATCGAAGCTCAGGAAAGGCAACCTGGGGAACACCTTGGAGTGTAACACACCCTCTCTCTACACCCCATACCCAATTTGTAGGCCTAATGCAGCGTAGTTTCCGACAACTACTAAACGAGAGCCGGAATATCGAAGCTCAGGAAAGGCAACCTGGGGAACACCTTGGAGTGTAACACACCCTCTCTCTACACCCCATACCCAATTTGAAGGCCTAATGCAGTGTAGTTTCCAAGAACTACTAAACGAGAGCCGGAAGATCGAAGCTCAGGAAAGGCAACCTGGGGAACACCTTGGAGTGTAACACACCCTCTCGCTACACCCCATACCCAATTTGAAGGCCTAATGCAGCGTAGTTTCCAACAACTACTAAACGAGAGCCGGAAGATCGAAGCTCAGGAAAGGCAACCTGGGGAACACCTTGGAGTGTAACAAACCCTCTCTCTACACCCCATACCCAATTTGTAGGCCTAATGCAGCGTAGTTTCCGACAACTACTAAACGAGAGCATGAAGATCGAAGCTCAGGAAAGGCAACCTGGGGAACACCTTGGAGTGTAACACACCCTCTCTCTACACCCCATACCCAATTTGTAGGCCTAATGCAGCGTAGTTTCCGACAACTACTAAACGAGAGCCGGAATATCGAAGCTCAGGAAAGGCAACCTGGGGAACACCTTGGAGTGTAACACACCCTCTCTCTACGCCCCATACCCAATTTGTAGGCCTAATGCAGCGTAGTTTCCGACAACTACTAAACGAGAGCCGGAATATCGAAGCTCAGGAAAGGCAACCTGGGGAACACTTTGGAGTGTAACACACCCTCTCTCTACACCCCATACCCAATTTGAAGGCCTAATGCAGTGTAGTTTCCAAGAACTACTAAACGAGAGCCGGAAGATCGAAGCTCAGGAAAGGCAACCTGGGGAACACCTTGGAGTGTAACACACCCTCTCGCTACACCCCATACCCAATTTGAAGGCCTAATGCAGCGTAGTTTCCAACAACTACTAAACGAGAGCCGGAAGATCGAAGCTCAGGAAAGGCAACCTGGGGAACACCTTGGAGTGGAACACACCATCTCTCTACACCCCATACCCAATTTGAAGGCCTAATGCAGAGTAGTTTCCAAGAACTACTAAACGAGAGCCGGAAGATCGAAGCTCAGGAAAGGCAACCTGGGGAACACCTTGGAGTGTAACACAACGTCTCTCTACACGACGGAAGGGCTGATTCTTAGGAAGGAAGGCTGTTGGAAATAAGCATTGCGCGTCCGAGGGTGATTATATTCTTATTAGGTATATACTCACCCTCGGACGCGCCCTGCTTCTTTATTTGGAATGAATGTTTATTTGCAATGTGGTGTTGACTTTCTCTATTATTTTGGTAATTAATGATTTTATTATTTTCATTATTTTGCATCTTCTCGGCAATAATATAAAGAAGACGCGACAGGACAACACTCGGTGGATGCCATATGTGTGTTTTCAATTTAAAAAAACTTTCAGTTAACTACTTGCAGGAGAAAGTAATTGTAGCTGGTGGCCATTTTTAGTACTGTACCAGATTTTAGTTGTGTGTTTGTTTTTAATGTTAAAATGTCTGCATTTGATATCTCACCAGTATTTTCTTTTTTATAAGCAAAATACTTATTTTTATATTTTCTGATGTTGGTTCCAGGGGTACACGGCCAGCAGTGCCCTGGTCAGTGTAGTAGTAGTTGAAAGAATGGACCGCAGACAGGCATCGAAGGCCTAAAATAATAACACATGGCTGTAGGCAATTTTAAATTGGTTCCAGGGGTACACGGACAGCAGTGGTGTGGTCAGTGGAGGCCTAGTGGAAGGAGTGACCGCAGACAGGCATCGAAGGCCTAAAATAATAACACATGGCTGTAGGCAATTTTAAATTGGTTCCAGGGGTACACGGACAGCAGTGGTGTGGTCAGTGGAGGCCTAGTGGAAGGAGTGACCGCAGACAGGCATCGAAGGCCTAAAATAATAACACATGGCTGTAGGCAATTTTAAATTGGTTCCAGGGGTACACGGACAGCAGTGGTGTGGTCAGTGGAGGCCTAGTGGAAGGAGTGACCGCAGACAGGCATCGAAGGCCTAAAATAATAACACATGGCTGTAGGCAATTTTAAATTGGTTCCAGGGGTACACGGGCAGCAGTGACCTGGTCAGTGTAGTAGTAGTTGAAAAAATGGACCGCAGACAGGCATCGAATGCCTAAAATAATAACACATGGCTGTAGGCAATTTTAAATTGGTTCCAGGGGTACACGGACAGCAGTGGTGTGGTCAGTGGAGGCCTAGTGGAAGGAGTGACCGCAGACAGGCATCGAAGGCCTAAAATAATAACACATGGCTGTAGGCAATTTTAAATTGGTTCCAGGGGTACACGGGCAGCAGTGACCTGGTCAGTGTAGTAGTAGTTGAAAGAATGGACCGCAGACAGGCATCGAAGGCCTAAAATAAAAAAATTGGGCTGGCTGTAGGCAATTTTAAATTGGTTCCAGGGGTACACGGACAGCAGTGGTGTGGTCAGTGGAGGCCTAGTGGAAGGAGTGACCGCAGACAGGCATCGAAGGCCTAAAATAATAACACATGGCTGTAGGCAATTTTAAATTGGTTCCAGGGGTACACGGGCAGCAGTGACCTGGTCAGTGTAGTAGTAGTTGAAAAAATGGACCGCAGACAGGCATCGAATGCCTAAAATAATAACACATGGCTGTAGGCAATTTTAAATTGGTTCCAGGGGTACACGGACAGCAGTGGTGTGGTCAGTGGAGGCCTAGTGGAAGGAGTGACCGCAGACAGGCATCGAAGGCCTAAAATAATAACACATGGCTGTAGGCAATTTTAAATTGGTTCCAGGGGTACACGGACAGCAGTGGTGTGGTCAGTGGAGGCCTAGTGGAAGGAGTGACCGCAGACAGGCATCGAAGGCCTAAAATAATAACACATGGCTGTAGGCAATTTTAAATTGGTTCCCGGGGTACACGGGCAGCAGTGACCTGGTCAGTGTAGTAGTAGTTGAAAAAATGGACCGCAGACAGGCATCGAATGCCTAAAATAATAACACATGGCTGTAGGCAATTTTAAATTGGTTCCAGGGGTACACGGGCAGCAGTGACCTGGTCAGTGTAGTAGTAGTTGAAAGAATGGACCGCAGACAGGCATCGAAGGCCTAAAATAAAAAAATTGGGCTGGCTGTAGGCAATTTTAAATTGGTTCCAGGGGTACACGGACAGCAGTGGTGTGGTCAGTGGAGGCCTAGTGGAAGGAGTGACCGCAGACAGGCATCGAAGGCCTAAAATAATAACACATGGCTGTAGGCAATTTTAAATTGGTTCCAGGGGTACACGGGCAGCAGTGACCTGGTCAGTGTAGTAGTAGTTGAAAAAATGGACCGCAGACAGGCATCAAATGCCTAAAATAATAACACATGGCTGTAGGCAATTTTAAATTGGTTCCAGGGGTACACGGACAGCAGTGACCTGGTCAGTGTAGTAGTAGTTGAAAGAATGGACCGCAGACAGGCATCGAAGGCCTAAAATAAAAAAATTGGGCTGGCTGTAGGCAATTTTAAATTGGTTCCAGGGGTACACGGACAGCAGTGGTGTGGTCAGTGGAGGCCTAGTGGAAGGAGTGACCGCAGACAGGCATCGAAGGCCTAAAATAATAACACATGGCTGTAGGCAATTTTAAATTGGTTCCAGGGGTACACGGGCAGCAGTGACCTGGTCAGTGTAGTAGTAGTTGAAAAAATGGACCGCAGACAGGCATCGAATGCCTAAAATAATAACACATGGCTGTAGGCAATTTTAAATTGGTTCCAGGGGTACACGGACAGCAGTGGTGTGGTCAGTGGAGGCCTAGTGGAAGGAGTGACCGCAGACAGGCATCGAAGGCCTAAAATAATAACACATGGCTGTAGGCAATTTTAAATTGGTTCCAGGGGTACACGGACAGCAGTGGTGTGGTCAGTGGAGGCCTAGTGGAAGGAGTGACCGCAGACAGGCATCGAAGGCCTAAAATAATAACACATGGCTGTAGGCAATTTTAAATTGGTTCCAGGGGTACACGGACAGCAGTGGTGTGGTCAGTGGAGGCCTAGTGGAAGGAGTGACCGCAGACATGCATCGAAGGCCTAAAATAATAACACATGGCTGTAGGCAATTTTAAATTGGTTCCCGGGGTACACGGGCAGCAGTGACCTGGTCAGTGTAGTAGTAGTTGAAAAAATGGACCGCAGACAGGCATCGAATGCCTAAAATAATAACACATGGCTGTAGGCAATTTTAAATTGGTTCCAGGGGTACACGGGCAGCAGTGACCTGGTCAGTGTAGTAGTAGTTGAAAGAATGGACCGCAGACAGGCATCGAAGGCCTAAAATAAAAAAATTGGGCTGGCTGTAGGCAATTTTAAATTGGTTCCAGGGGTACACGGACAGCAGTGGTGTGGTCAGTGGAGGCCTAGTGGAAGGAGTGACCGCAGACAGGCATCGAAGGCCTAAAATAATAACACATGGCTGTAGGCAATTTTAAATTGGTTCCAGGGGTACACGGGCAGCAGTGACCTGGTCAGTGTAGTAGTAGTTGAAAAAATGGACCGCAGACAGGCATCGAATGCCTAAAATAATAACACATGGCTGTAGGCAATTTTAAATTGGTTCCAGGGGTACACGGACAGCAGTGACCTGGTCAGTGTAGTAGTAGTTGAAAGAATGGACCGCAGACAGGCATCGAAGGCCTAAAATAAAAAAATTGGGCTGGCTGTAGGCAATTTTAAATTGGTTCCAGGGGTACACGGACAGCAGTGGTGTGGTCAGTGGAGGCCTAGTGGAAGGAGTGACCGCAGACAGGCATCGAAGGCCTAAAATAATAACACATGGCTGTAGGCAATTTTAAATTGGTTCCAGGGGTACACGGGCAGCAGTGACCTGGTCAGTGTAGTAGTAGTTGAAAAAATGGACCGCAGACAGGCATCGAATGCCTAAAATAATAACACATGGCTGTAGGCAATTTTAAATTGGTTCCAGGGGTACACGGACAGCAGTGGTGTGGTCAGTGGAGGCCTAGTGGAAGGAGTGACCGCAGACAGGCATCGAAGGCCTAAAATAATAACACATGGCTGTAGGCAATTTTAAATTGGTTCCAGGGGTACACGGACAGCAGTGGTGTGGTCAGTGGAGGCCTAGTGGAAGGAGTGACCGCAGACAGGCATCGAAGGCCTAAAATAATAACACATGGCTGTAGGCAATTTTAAATTGGTTCCCGGGGTACACGGGCAGCAGTGACCTGGTCAGTGTAGTAGTAGTTGAAAAAATGGACCGCAGACAGGCATCGAATGCCTAAAATAATAACACATGGCTGTAGGCAATTTTAAATTGGTTCCAGGGGTACACGGGCAGCAGTGACCTGGTCAGTGTAGTAGTAGTTGAAAGAATGGACCGCAGACAGGCATCGAAGGCCTAAAATAAAAAAATTGGGCTGGCTGTAGGCAATTTTAAATTGGTTCCAGGGGTACACGGACAGCAGTGGTGTGGTCAGTGGAGGCCTAGTGGAAGGAGTGACCGCAGACAGGCATCGAAGGCCTAAAATAATAACACATGGCTGTAGGCAATTTTAAATTGGTTCCAGGGGTACACGGGCAGCAGTGACCTGGTCAGTGTAGTAGTAGTTGAAAAAATGGACCGCAGACAGGCATCGAATGCCTAAAATAATAACACATGGCTGTAGGCAATTTTAAATTGGTTCCAGGGGTACACGGACAGCAGTGACCTGGTCAGTGTAGTAGTAGTTGAAAGAATGGACCGCAGACAGGCATCGAAGGCCTAAAATAAAAAAATTGGGCTGGCTGTAGGCAATTTTAAATTGGTTCCAGGGGTACACGGACAGCAGTGGTGTGGTCAGTGGAGGCCTAGTGGAAGGAGTGACCGCAGACAGGCATCGAAGGCCTAAAATAATAACACATGGCTGTAGGCAATTTTAAATTGGTTCCAGGGGTACACGGGCAGCAGTGACCTGGTCAGTGTAGTAGTAGTTGAAAAAATGGACCGCAGACAGGCATCGAATGCCTAAAATAATAACACATGGCTGTAGGCAATTTTAAATTGGTTCCAGGGGTACACGGACAGCAGTGGTGTGGTCAGTGGAGGCCTAGTGGAAGGAGTGACCGCAGACAGGCATCGAAGGCCTAAAATAATAACACATGGCTGTAGGCAATTTTAAATTGGTTCCAGGGGTACACGGGCAGCAGTGACCTGGTCAGTGTAGTAGTAGTTGAAAGAATGGACCGCAGACAGGCATCGAAGGCCTAAAATAAAAAAATTGGGCTGGCTGTAGGCAATTTTAAATTGGTTCCAGGGGTACACGGACAGCAGTGGTGTGGTCAGTGGAGGCCTAGTGGAAGGAGTGACCGCAGACAGGCATCGAAGGCCTAAAATAATAACACATGGCTGTAGGCAATTTTAAATTGGTTCCAGGGGTACACGGACAGCAGTGACCTGGTCAGTGTAGTAGTAGTTGAAAGAATGGACCGCAGACAGGCATCGAAGGCCTAAAATAAAAAAATTGGGCTGGCTGTAGGCAATTTTAAATTGGTTCCAGGGGTACACGGGCAGCAGTGACCTGGTCAGTGTAGTAGTAGTTGAAAGAATGGACCGCAGACAGGCTTAGAAGGCCTAACATAACAAACTTGGGCTGGCTGTAGGCACTTTTAAATTGGTTCCAGGGGTACACGGGCAGCAGTGGTCTGGTCAGTGGAAGTCTAGTGGAAGGAGTGACCGCAGACAGGCTTCCAAGGCCTAACATAACAAACTTGGGCTGGCTGTAGGCACTTTTAAATTGGTTCCAGGGGTACACGGGCAGCAGTGGTCTGGTCAGTGGAAGTCTAGTGGAAGGAGTGACCGCAGACAGGCTTCCAAGGCCTAACATAACAAACTTGGGCTGGCTGTAGGCACTTTTAAATTGGTTCCAGGGGTACACGGGCAGCAGTGGTCTGGTCAGTGGAAGTCTAGTGGAAGGAGTGACCGCAGACAGGCTTCGAAGGCCTAACATAACAAAATTGGGCTGGCTGTAGGCACTTTAAATTGGTTCCAGGGGTACATGGGCAGCAGTGTATGGTCAGTGGAAGTCTAGTGGAAGGAGTGACGGCAGACAGTCTTCGAAGGCCTAACATAACAAAATTGGGCTGACTGTAGGCACTTTTAAATTGGTTCCAGGGTAACACGGCCAGCAGTGGCCTGGTCAGTGTAGTAGTTGTAGAAAGAAGGGACCGCAGACAGGCTTCGAAGGCCTAACATAACAAAAATGTCAAAACAATGGTATTGTCAGTGCCAGGCATTGAAGGATGTCAGCGGCTAGACTACACATTGGTGAAGCTGTGAGAGATAATTTTGCTAGTGGTAGAGCACTGTTTGAGCTGGGGGGGGGAACTGTCTTGTGGCCGGCGGTACAGGCACAGGGCCCCTCATATTACAACGGTGTGTCTGACGTTGGGTGCGCACCACCACCGCCAGAGACACTTTATTGTACTATGAGGGACCCAGTGGCAGTGCCGTCGACCAAAAGCGGCCACACCCACCTCTTCAGACAAACAGCACTCTCAAGGGTCCAAGCGCAAAGTGGCGATAGCACGGCCCCGTGTGGGGAGTTTGGCCATTTCGTGAGGTGGAAACATGTCGTATGCTGGACAATCAGGTGAAGAAAATTACGAGATTGGAAAAGTCATTCAGAATAGTCCACAGGCAAGACCTTTTCATAGGAAAGCTAGGTGTCAGCCGGGCAGGGTGGGGCAAAAGATTTTGAAATCCAGTTGTGGTTCATTTTAATGAAGGTTAGATCATCTACATTTTGGGTAGCCAGACGAGTCCTTTTTTCTGTTAGTATTGAACCTGCAGCACTGAATACTCTTTCTGATAGGACACTAGCTGCCGGGCAAGCAAGCTCCTGCAATGCATATTCTGCCAATTCTGGCCAGGTGTCTAATTTGGATGCCCAGTAATCAAATGGGAATGACGGTTGAGGGAGAACGTCGATAAGGGATGAAAAATAGTTTGTAACCATACTGGACAAATGTTGTCTCCTGTCACTTTGAATTGATGCTGCAGTACCTGTCCTGTCTGCGGTCATAGAAAAATCACTCCACAACCTGGTCAGAAAACCCCTCTGTCCAACGCCACTTCTGATTTCTGCCCCTCTAACACCTCTGGTCTGCTGGCCCCTGGAGCTCGTGTGAGAACGATCACGGGCGCTGTGTGCAGGGAATGCCAGAAGCAAACGGTCAACAAGAGTTGATTGTTTTGTTGCTAATATTAGTTCCAAGTTCTCATGTGGCATAATATTTTGCAATTTGCCTTTATAGCGAGGATCAAGGAGGCAGGCCAACCAGTAATCGTCATCGTTCATCATTTTTGTAATGCGTGTGTCCCTTTTGAGGATACGCAAGGCATAATCCGCCATGTGGGCCAAAGTTCCCGTTGTCAAATCTGCGGTTGTGCTTGGTTGAGGGGCAGTTGCAGGCAAATCTACGTCACTTGTGTCCCTCAAAAAACCAGAACCCGGCCTTGCCACGCCACCAATTTCCCGTGCCCCCGGGAAAGCTTCCTCATTAAAAATATACTCATCCCCATCATCCTCCTCATCCTCCACCTCCTCTTCGCCCGGTACCTCGTCATGTACACTGCCCTGACCAGACAATCGCTGACTGTCATCAAGGCTTTCCTCTTCCTCTGGTGCAGACGCCTGATCCTTTATGTGCGTCAAACTTTGCATCAGCAGACGCATTAGGGGGATGCTCATGCTTATTATGGCGTTGTCTGCACTAACCAGCCGTGTGCATTCCTCAAAACACTGAAGGACTTGACACATGTCTTGAATCTTCGACCACTGCACACCTGACAACTCCATGTCTGCCATCCTACTGCCTGCCCGTGTATGTGTATCCTCCCACAAAAACATAACAGCCCGCCTCTGTTCGCACAGTCTCTGAAGCATGTGCAGTGTTGAGTTCCACCTTGTTGCAACGTCTATGATTAGGCGATGCTGGGGAAGGTTCAAAGAACGCTGATAGGTCTGCATACGGCTGGAGTGTACAGGCGAACGGCGGATATGTGCGCAAAGTCCACGCACTTTGAGGAGCAGGTCGGATAACCCCGGATAACTTTTCAGGAAGCACTGCACCACCAGGTTTAAGGTGTGAGCCAGGCAAGGAATGTGTTTCAGTTGGGAAAGGGAGATGGCAGCCATGAAATTCCTTCCGTTATCACTCACTACCTTGCCTGCCTCAAGATCTACAGTGCCCAGCCACGACTGCGTTTCTTGCTGCAAGAACTCGGACAGAACTTCCGCGGTGTGTCTATTGTCGCCCAAACACTTCATAGCCAATACAGCCTGCTGACGTATGCCAGTAGCTGCCCCATAATGGGAGACCTGGTGTGCAACAGTGGCAGGTGCGGATGGAGTGTTTGTGCGACTGCGGTCTGTGGACGAGCTCTTGCTTCTGCAGGAGGACGAGGAGGAGGAGGAGGAGGGGGTGCGAACGGCTACAGACAACTGTTTACTAGACCGTGGGCTAGGCAGAACTGTCCCAAACTTGCTGTCCCCTGTGGACCCTGAATCCACCACATTTACCCAGTGTGCCGTGATGGACACGTAACGTCCCTGGCCATGCCTACTGGTCCATGCATCTGTTGTCAGGTGCACCTTTGTGCTCACAGATTGCCTGAGTGCATGGACGATGCGCTCTTTAACATGCTGGTGGAGGGCTGGGATGGCTTTTCTGGAAAAAAAGTGTCGACTGGGTAGCTCGTAGCGTGGTACAGCGTAGTCCATCAGGTCTTTGAAAGCTTCGCTTTCAACTAACCGGTAGGGCATCATCTCTAACGAGATTAGTCTAGCTATGTGGGCGTTCAAACCCTGTGTACGCGGATGCGAGGCTAAGTATTTCCTTTTTCTAACCATAGTCTCATGTAGGGTGAGCTGGACTGGAGAGCTGGAGATCGTGGAACTAGCGGGGGTGCCGGTGGACATGGCAGACTGAGAGATGGTGGGAGATGGTATTGTTGCCGCCGGTGCCCTAGATGCAGTGTTTCCTACTACGAAACTGGTGATTCCCTGACCCTGACTGCTTTGGCCTGGCAAAGATACCTGCACAGATACAGCAGGTGGTGCGCTAAATGGTGGTCCTACACTGCCGGAAGGGATGTTGCGTTGATGACTAGCTTCATTGGCCGAGGGTGCAACAACCTTAAGGGACGTTTGGTAGTTAGTCCAAGCTTTCAAATGCATGGTGGTTAAATGTCTATGCATGCAACTAGTATTGAGACTTTTCAGATTCTGACCTCTGCTTAAGGAAGTAGAACATTTTTGACAGATGACTTTGCGCTGATCAATTGGATGTTGTTTAAAAAAATGCCAGACTGCACTCTTTCTAGCATCGGATACCTTTTCAGGCATTGCAGACTGAGCTTTAACCGGATGGCCACGCTGTCCTCCACCAGGTTTTGGCTTTGCCACGCGTTTTGGGCAAGATACGGGCCCGGCAGATGGAACCTGTGGCGATGTTGATGCCTGCTGCGGCCCCTCCTCCTCCTCTGCTTCAGAACTGCTGCCGCCTGCACCCTGTTCCCCCAATGGCTGCCAATCGGGGTCAAGAACTGGGTCATCTAATAACTCTTCTTGTACCTCCTGCGCAACTTCGTCTGTGTCACCGTGTCGTTCGGTGGTATAGCGTTCGTGATGGGGCAACATAGTCTCATCAGGGTCTGATTCTTGATCAGCACCCTGCGAGGGCAATGTTGTGGTCTGAGTCAAAGGACCAGCATAGTAGTCTGGCTGTGGCTGTGCGTCAGTGC
This sequence comes from Ranitomeya imitator, assembly GCF_032444005.1. NCBI lineage: Eukaryota > Metazoa > Chordata > Amphibia > Anura > Dendrobatidae > Ranitomeya > Ranitomeya imitator. The sequence continues at coordinate 915,096,416 of NC_091282.1, read as the reverse complement.
ACTCCATGTCAGATTCAATTTGTAATGGGCATGGACTGTTAACTGCTTCACTTTCTAAGCCAGGGACGGTATGTGTAAAGAGCTCCATGGAGTAACCCGTTGTGTCGCCTGCTGCATTCTTCTCTGTTGTTGTTTTTGCTGAAGAGGACAAGGAAGTGACTTGTCCCTGACCGTGAACATCCACTAACGACGCGCTGCTTTTACTTTTACCAGTTTCACGAGATGAGGCAAAAGAGCTAGAGGCTGAGTCAGCAAGATAAGCCAAAACTTGCTCTTGCTGCTCCGGCTTTAAAAGCGGTTTTCCTAATCCCAGAAAAGGGAGCGTTCGAGGCCTTGTGTAGCCGGACGACGAACCTGGCTCCACAGCTCCAGACTTAGGTGCAATATTTTTTCCCCCACGACCACCTGATGCTCCACCACTACCACTACCCTCATTACCAGCTGACAATGAACGCCCCCGGCCACGACCTCTTCCACTAGACTTCCTCATTGTTTTAAAAACGTAACCAAACTAACGTTATTTGTTGCAGTCACACAACTTACACGGTGAGCTATAACTTCAGTATGATTTAGCTACCCCTTTACAGGTTGGTGAGACCACAGCGAAAATCAGGCCCAATGTTACACACTCTTTTTTTGGTGGCTGCAAATTAGAGAGATGCCCCACACGCAGGACTGTCACTGAAGCACAAATGTTAATATTAATGTCACACTATTATTTTTTTTTTATTTTTATTTTTTTCAGGAACACTTTAGAAACCCCCCAAAAAAAAAAAAATAGATTTTTGCAGGGAGAATTTAGAAAACAAATGTAACAAACTATATGCTTTCTATGGGCCACTGAGTGAGAGATGACGCACACAGGAATCAGGAGTGGCACACAAGCCCAGAGGCCAATATTTTTCTACCAATGATTGATGGAGTTATTTTCTCTGGTAGATTTTGGAACCCAAATCAAGGAAAAAAAATGTAGGCTTTCTATGGACCACAATTGGAGAGAGAGAGAGAGAGAGATGGCACACCCAGGAGTCAAGACTGGCACACAAGCAGAAAGGCCAATATTAATCTCCCACTGTTTTTTTTTTTTTTTTTTTTTTTTTTTTTCAGGGAGACTTTAGAAAAAAAAATAATAAAAAAAATATGATTTTATCAGGAAGAATTTAGAAACCAAATAAAATAAAATGATTTTTTCAGGGAGAATTTATAAAACAAATAAAAACAAAAATAGGCGTTCTATGGCCCACTGACTGAGAGATGACGCACACAGGAGTCAGGAGTGGCACACAAACCCAGAGGCCAATATTTTTCTACCAATGATTGATGTAGTTATTTTCTCTGGTAGATTTTAGAACCCAAATCAAGGAAAAAAAATATAGGCTTTCTATGGACCACAATTGGAGAGAGAGAGAGAGAGAGAGAGAGAGAGAGAGAGAGAGAGAGAGAGATGGCACACCCAGGAGTCAAGACTGGCACACAAGCAGAAAGGCCAATATTAATCTCCCACTGTTTTTTTTGGTTGTTTTTTTTTTTTTTTTTTCAGGGAGACTTTAGAAAAAAAAATAATAAAAAAAATATGATTTTATCAGGAAGAATTTAGAAACCAAATAAAATAAAATGATTTTTTCAGGGAGAATTTATAAAACAAATAAAACCAAAAATAGGCGTTCTATGGCCCACTGACTGAGAGATGACGCACCCAGGAGTCAAGACTGGCACACAAGCAGAAAGGCCAATATTAATCTCCCACTGTTTTTTTTTTTTTTTTTCAGGGAGACTTTAGAAAAAAAAATAATAAAAAAAATATGATTTTATCAGGAAGAATTTAGAAACCAAATAAAATAAAATGATTTTTTCAGGGAGAATTTAGAAAACAAATAAAACCAAAAATAGGCGTTCTATGGCCCACTGACTGAGAGATGACGCACACAGGAGTCAGGAGTGGCACACAAACCCAGAGGCCAATATTTTTCTACCAATGATTGATGTAGTTATTTTCTCTGGTAGATTTTAGAACCCAAATCAAGGAAAAAAAATATAGGCTTTCTATGGACCACAATTGGAGAGAGAGAGAGAGAGAGAGAGAGAGAGATGGCACACCCAGGAGTCAAGACTGGCACACAAGCAGAAAGGCCAATATTAATCTCCCACTGTTTTTTTGGTTGTTTTTTTTTTTTTTTTTTCAGGGAGACTTTAGAAATAAAAATAATAAAAAAAATATGATTTTATCAGGAAGAATTTAGAAACCAAATAAAATAAAATTATTTTTTCAGGGAGAATTTAGAAAACAAATAAAACCAAAAATAGGCGTTCTATGGCCCACTGACTGAGAGAGAGAGAGAGATGGAACGCTTAGTACTGGCACACAAGCCCAAAGGGCAATATTAATCTCCCTTTTTTTTTCCAGGGAGAATTTCTAAAACCCAAAAAAAAAAAAAAATAGGCTTTCTATGGCCCACTATTTGTGAGAGAGATGGGACGCTCAGGACTGGCACAGATGGCACGCTCAGGACTGGCACAGAAGCCCAGAGGCCAATATTAATCTCCCTTTTTTTCTGGGAGAATTTATAAAACCAAAAAAATATTTAAATAGGCTTTCTATGGCCCACTATTTGTGAGAGAGATGGCACGCTCAGGACTGGCACAGATGGCACGCTCACAACTGGCACACAAGCCCAGAGGCCAATATTAATCTCCCTTTTTTCAGGGAAAATTTATAAAACAAAAAAAAAAATTAAATAGGCTTTCTATGGCCCACTATTTGTGAGAGAGATGGCACGCTCAGGGCTGGCACAGATGGCACGCTCAGGACTGGCACACAAGCCCAGAGGCCAATATTAATCTCCCTTTTTTTCAGGGAGAATTTATAAAACCCCCAAAAAAAATAAAATAGGCTTTCTATGGCCCACTATTTGTGAGAGAGATGGGACGCTCAGGACTGGCACAGATGGCACGCTCAGGACTGGCACAGAAGCCCAGAGGCCAATATTAATCTCCCTTTTTTTCTGGGAGAATTTATAAAACCAAAAAAATATTTAAATAGGCTTTCTATGGCCCACTATTTGTGAGAGAGATGGCACGCTCAGGACTGGCACAGATGGCACGCTCACAACTGGCACACAAGCCCAGAGGCCAATATTAATCTCCCTTTTTTCAGGGAGAATTTCTAAAACCCAAAAAAAAAATAAAATAGGCTTTCTATGGCCCACTATTTGTGAGAGAGATGGGACGCTCAGGACTGGCACAGATGGCACGCTCAGGACTGGCACAGAAGCCCAGAGGCCAATATTAATCTCCCTTTTTTTCTGGGAGAATTTATAAAACCAAAAAAATATTTAAATAGGCTTTCTATGGCCCACTATTTGTGAGAGAGATGGCACGCTCAGGACTGGCACAGATGGCACGCTCACAACTGGCACACAAGCCCAGAGGCCAATATTAATCTCCCTTTTTTCAGGGAAAATTTATAAAACAAAAAAAAAAATTAAATAGGCTTTCTATGGCCCACTATTTGTGAGAGAGATGGCACGCTCAGGGCTGGCACAGATGGCACGCTCAGGACTGGCACACAAGCCCAGAGGCCAATATTAATCTCCCTTTTTTTCAGGGAGAATTTATAAAACCCCCAAAAAAAATAAAATAGGCTTTCTATGGCCCACTATTTGTGAGAGAGATGGGACGCTCAGGACTGGCACAGATGGCACGCTCAGGACTGGCACAGAAGCCCAGAGGCCAATATTAATCTCCCTTTTTTTCTGGGAGAATTTATAAAACCAAAAAAATATTTAAATAGGCTTTCTATGGCCCACTATTTGTGAGAGAGATGGCACGCTCAGGACTGGCACAGATGGCACGCTCACAACTGGCACACAAGCCCAGAGGCCAATATTAATCTCCCTTTTTTCAGGGAGAATTTCTAAAACCCAAAAAAAAAAAAAATAGGCTTTCTATGGCCCACTATTTGTGAGAGAGATGGGACGCTCAGGACTGGCACAGATGGCACGCTCAGGACTGGCACAGAAGCCCAGAGGCCAATATTAATCTCCCTTTTTTTCTGGGAGAATTTATAAAACCAAAAAAATATTTAAATAGGCTTTCTATGGCCCACTATTTGTGAGAGAGATGGCACGCTCAGGACTGGCACAGATGGCACGCTCACAACTGGCACACAAGCCCAGAGGCCAATATTAATCTCCCTTTTTTCAGGGAGAATTTCTAAAACCCAAAAAAAAAATAAAATAGGCTTTCTATGGCCCACTATTTGTGAGAGAGATGGGACGCTCAGGACTGGCACAGATGTCACGCTCAGGACTGGCACAGAAGCCCAGAGGCCAATATTAATCTCCCTTTTTTTCTGGGAGAATTTATAAAACCAAAAAAATATTTAAATAGGCTTTCTATGGCCCACTATTTGTGAGAGAGATGGCACGCTCAGGACTGGCACAGATGGCACGCTCACAACTGGCACACAAGCCCAGAGGCCAATATTAATCTCCCTTTTTTCAGGGAAAATTGATAAAACAAAAAAAAAAATTAAATAGGCTTTCTATGGCCCACTATTTGTGAGAGAGATGGCACGCTCAGGGCTGGCACAGATGGCACGCTCAGGACTGGCACACAAGCCCAGAGGCCAATATTAATCTCCCTTTTTTTCTGGGAGAATTTATAAAACCAAAAAAATATTTAAATAGGCTTTCTATGGCCCACTATTTGTGAGAGAGATGGCACGCTCAGGACTGGCACAGATGGCACGCTCACAACTGGCACACAAGCCCAGAGGCCAATATTAATCTCCCTTTTTTCAGGGAAAATTTATAAAACAAAAAAAAAAATTAAATAGGCTTTCTATGGCCCACTATTTGTGAGAGAGATGGCACGCTCAGGGCTGGCACAGATGGCACGCTCAGGACTGGCACACAAGCCCAGAGGCCAATATTAATCTCCCTTTTTTTCAGGGAGAATTTATAAAACCAAAAAAAAAAATAAATAGGCTTTCTATGGCCCACTATTTGTGAGAGAGATGGCACGCCTAGGGCTGGCACAGATGGCACGCTCAGGACTGGCACACAAGCCCAGAGGCCAATATTAATCTCCCTTTTTTTCAGGGAGAATTTATAAAACCCCCAAAAAAATAAAATAGGCTTTCTATGGCCCACTATTTGTGAGAGAGATGGCACACTCAGGACTGGCACACAAGCCCAAAGGCCAATATTAATCTCCCACTGTATTTTTATCAGGGAGAATTTATACACCCCACAAAAAAAAATACAGAAAAATGAAAAGGCTTTCTATGGCCCACTATGTGAGAGAGATGGCACACACAGGGATGGCACTCTAGCAGAAATGCCAAATTGCCAATCTTAATCTCCCACCAAAAAAAAAAAAAAAAAAAAAACAGGGAATGTCCTACAATTACTATCTCCCTGCCTGCAGTAATCTCAGCCAGGTATGGCAGGCAGCTACTATCTCCCTGCCTGCAGTAATCTCAGCCAGGTATGGCAGGCAGCAATAAGGAGTGGACTGATGCACAAATGAAATAAAAAGTGTGGACAAACAAAAAAGATAGCTGTGCAGAAAGGAAGGAACAAGAGGATTTGTGCTTTGAAAAAAGCAGTTGGTTTGCACAGCGGCGTACACACAGCAATGCAGCTATCAGGGAGCCTTCTAGGGCAGCCCAATGAGCTACAGCGCTGAGGGGAAAAAAAAAAAAAAAAAAACTTCCACTGTCCCTGCACACCGAGGGTGGTGTTGGACAGTGCAAATCGCTGCAGCACAAGCGGTTTTGTGGTTAATGGACCCTGCCTAACGCTATCCCTGCTTCTGACAAAGCGGCAGCAACCTCTCCCTAAGCTCAGATCAGCAGCAGTAAGATGGCGGTCGGCGGGAACGCCTCTTTATAGCCCCTGTGACGTCGCAGACAGCAAGCCAATCACTGCAATGCCCTTCTCTAAGATGGTGGGGACCAGGACCTATGTCATCACGCTGCCCACACTCTGCGTTTACCTTCATTGGCTGAGAAATGGCGCTTTTCGCGTCATTGAAACGCGACTTTGGCGCGAAAGTCGCGTACCGCATGGCCGACCCCGCACAGGGGTCGGATCGGGTTTCATGAAACCCCGACTTAGCCAAAAGTCGGCGACTTTTGAAAATGTTCGACCCGTTTCGCTCAACCCTAATCATCAGTCCATTATGACATCATCAGTCCATTATGACATCATCAAAATGATTATGACATCATCAGTTCATTATGACATCATCAGGCTTATATGACATCATCAAAATGATTATGACATCATCAGTTCATTATGACATCATCAGTTCATTATGACATCATCAGTCCATTATGACATCATCAGTTCATTATGACATCATCAGTCCATTATGACATCATCAAAATGATTATGACATCATCAGTTCATTATGACATCATCAGTTCAATATGACATCATCAGTTCATGATGACATCATGAGCCCATTATGACATCATCAAAATGATTATGACATCATCAGTTCATGATGACATCATCAGTCCATAATGACATCTTCAAAATGATTATGACATCATCAGTTCATTATGACATCATCAGTTCATTATGACATCATCAGTCCATTATGACATCATCAAAATGATTATGACATCATCAGTCCATTATGACATCATCAGTCCATTATGACATCATCAGCCCATTATGACATCATCAAAATGATTATGACATCATCAGTTCATTATGACATCATCAGTCTATTATGACATCATCAAAATGATTATGACATCATCAAAATGATTATGACATCATCAGTTCATTATGACATCATCAGTTCATTATGACATCATCAGTCCATTATGACATCATCAGTTCATTATGACATCATCAGTCTATTATGACATCATCGAAATGATTATGACATCATCAGTTCATTATGACATCATCAGTTCATTATGACATCATCAGTTCATTATGACATCATCAGTTCATGATGACATCATCAAAATGATTATGACATCATCAGTTCATGATGACATCATCAAAATGATTATGACATCATCAGTTCATTATGACATCATCAGTTAATTATGACATCATCAAAATGATTATGACATCATCAGTTCATTATGACATCATCAAAATTATTATGACATCATCAGTCCATTATGACATCATCAAAATGATTATGACATAATCAGTTCATTATGACATCATCAGTCCATAATGACATCGTCAAAATGATTATGACATCATCAGTTCATTATGACATCATCAGTTCATTATGACATCATCAGTCCATTATGACATCATCAAAATGATTATGACATCATCAGTCCATTATGACATCATCAGTCCATTATGACATCATCAAAATGATTATGACATCATCAGTTCATTATGACATCATCAGGCTATTATGACATCATCAAAATGATTATGACATCATCAGTTCATTATGACATCATCAGTTCATTATGACATCATCAGTCCATTATGACATCATCAGTTCATTATGACATCATCAGTCCATTATGACATCATCAAAATGATTATGACATCATCAGTTCATTATGACATCATCAGTCCAATATGACATCATCAGTTCATTATGACATCATCAGTTCATTATGACATCATCAGTTCATTATGACATCATCAGTCCATTATGACATCATCAAAATGATTATGACATCATCAGTCCATTATGACATCATCAGTCCATTATGACATCATCAAAATGATTATGACATCATCAAAATGATTATGACATCATCAGTTCATTATGACATCATCAGTCTATTATGACATCATCAAAATGATTATGACATCATCAAAATGATTATGACATCATCAGTTCATTATGACATCATCAGTTCATTATGACATCATCAGTCCATTATGACATCATCAGTTCATTATGACATCATCAGTCTATTATGACATCATCAAAATGATTATGACATCATAAGTTCATTATGACATCATCAGTTCATGATGACATCATCAAAATGATTATGACATCATCAGTTCATGATGACATCATCAAATTGTTTATGACATCATCAGTTCATTATGACATCATCAGTGCATTATGACATCATCAAAATGATTATGACATCATCAGTTCATTATGACATCATCAGTTCATTATGACATCATCAAAATGATTATGACATCATCAGTTCATTATGACATCATCAGCCCATTATGACATCATCAAAATGATTATGACATCATCAGTTCATTATGACATCATCAGTCTATTATGACATCATCGAAATGATTATGACATCATCAGTTCATTATGACATCATCAGTTCATTATGACATCATCAGTCCAATATGACATCATCAGTTCATGATGACATCATCAGCCCATTATGACATCATCAAATTGTTTATGATATCATCAGTTCATTATGACATCATCAAAATGATTATGACATCATCAGTTCATTATGACATCATCAGTTCATTATGACATCATCAGTTCATTATGACATCATCAGTCCAATATGACATCATCAGTTCATGATGACATCATCAGCCCATTATGACATCATCAAATTGTTTATGATATCATCAGCCCATTATGACATCATCAAAATGATTATGACATCATCAGTTCATGATGACATCATCAAAATGATTATGACATCATCAGCTCATTATGACATCATCAGTTAATTATGACATCATCAAAATGATTATGACATCATCAGTTCATTATGACATCATCAAAATTATTATGACATCATCAGTCCATTATGACATCATCAAAATGATTATGACATCATCAGTTCATTATGACATCATCAGTCCATAATGACATCTTCAAAATGATTATGACATCATCAGTTCATTATGACATCATCAGTTCATTATGACATCATCAGTCCATTATGACATCATCAAAATGATTATGACATCATCAGTCCATTATGACATCATCAGTCCATTATGACATCATCAGCCCATTATGACATCATCAAAATGATTATGACATCATCAGTTCATTATGACATCATCAGTCTATTACGACATCATCAAAATGATTATGACATCATCAGTTCATTATGACATCATCAGTTCATTATGACATCATCAGTCCATTATGACATCATCAGTTCATTATGACATCATCAGTCTATTATGACATCATCGAAATGATTATGACATCATCAGTTCATTATGACATCATCAGTTCATTATGACATCATCAGTTCATTATGACATCATCAGTTCATGATGACATCATCAAAATGATTATGACATCATCAGTTCATGATGACATCATCAACATGATTATGACATCATCAGTTCATTATGACATCATCAGTTAATTATGACATCATCAAAATGATTATGACATCATCAGTTCATGATGACATCATCAAAATGATTATGACATCATCAGTTCATTATGACATCATCAGTTCATTATGACATCATCAAAATGATTATGACATCATCAGTTCATTATGACATCATCAAAATTATTATGACATCATCAGTCCATTATGACATCATCAAAATGATTATGACATAATCAGTTCATTATGACATCATCAGTCCATAATGACATCGTCAAAATTATTATGACATCATCAGTTCATTATGACATCATCAGTTCATTATGACATCATCAGTCTATTATGACATCATCAAAATGATTATGACATCATCAGTCCATTATGACATCATCAGTCCATTATGACATCATCAAAATGATTATGACATCATCAGTTCATTATGACATCATCAGGCTATTATGACATCATCAAAATGATTATGACATCATCAGTTCATTATGACATCATCAGTTCATTATGACATCATCAGTCCATTATGACATCATCAGTTCATTATGACATCATCAGTCCATTATGACATCATCAAAATGATTATGACATCATCAGTTCATTATGACATCATCAGTTCAATATGACATCATCAGTTCATGATGACATCATGAGCCCATTATGACATCATCAAAATGATTATGACATCATCAGTTCATGATGACATCATCAGTCCATAATGACATCTTCAAAATGATTATGACATCATCAGTTCATTATGACATCATCAGTTCATTATGACATCATCAGTCCATTATGACATCATCAAAATGATTATGACATCATCAGTCCATTATGACATCATCAGTCCATTATGACATCATCAGCCCATTATGACATCATCAAAATGATTATGACATCATCAGTTCATTATGACATCATCAGTCTATTATGACATCATCAAAATGATTATGACATCATCAAAATGATTATGACATCATCAGTTCATTATGACATCATCAGTTCATTATGACATCATCAGTCCATTATGACATCATCAGTTCATTATGACATCATCAGTCTATTATGACATCATCAAAATGATTATGACATCATCAGTTCATTATGACATCATCAGTTCATGATGACATCATCAAAATGATTATGACATCATCGGTTCATGATGACATCATCAAATTGTTTATGACATCATCAGTTCATTATGACATCATCAGTGCATTATGACATCATCAAAATGATTATGACATCATCAGTTCATTATGACATCATCAGTTCATTATGACATCATCAGTTCATTATGACATCATCAAAATGATTATGACATCATCAGTTCATTATGACATCATCAGCCCTTTATGACATCATCAAAATGATTATGACATCATCAGTTCATTATGACATCATCAGTCCATTATGACCTCATCAGCCCATTATGACATCATCAGCCCATTATGACATCATCAAATTGTTTATGACATCATCAGTTCATTATGATATCATCAGTTCATTATGACATCAAAATGATTATGACATCATCAGTTCATTATCACATCATCAGTCCATTATGACATCATCAGTCCATTATGACATCATCAGTTCATTATGACATCATCAAAATGATTATGACATCATCAGCTCATTATGACATCATCAGTTAATTATGACATCATCAAAATGATTATGACATCATCAGTTCATTATGACATCATCAAAATTATTATGACATCATCAGTCCATTATGACATCATCAAAATGATTATGACATCATCAGTTCATTATGACATCATCAGTCCATAATGACATCTTCAAAATGATTATGACATCATCAGTTCATTATGACATCATCAGTTCATTATGACATCATCAGTCCATTATGACATCATCAAAATGATTATGACATCATCAGTCCATTATGACATCATCAGTCCATTATGACATCATCAGCCCATTATGACATCATCAAAATGATTATGACATCATCAGTTCATTATGACATCATCAGTCTATTACGACATCATCAAAATGATTATGACATCATCAGTTCATTATGACATCATCAGTTCATTATGACATCATCAGTCCATTATGACATCATCAGTTCATTATGACATCATCAGTCTATTATGACATCATCAAAATGATTATGACATCATCAGTTAATTATGACATCATCAGTTCATTATGACATCATCAGTTAATTATGACATCATCAGTTCATGATGACATCATCAAAATGATTATGACATCATCAGTTCATGATGACATCATCAAAATGATTATGACATCATCAGTTCATTATGACATCATCAGTTAATTATGACATCATCAAAATGATTATGACATCATCAGTTCATGATGACATCATCAAAATGATTATGACATCATCAGTTCATTATGACATCATCAGTTAATTATGACATCATCAAAATGATTATGACATCATCAGTTCATTATGACATCATCAAAATTATTATGACATCATCAGTCCATTATGACATCATCAAAATGATTATGACATAATCAGTTCATTATGACATCATCAGTCCATAATGACATCGTCAAAATGATTATGACATCATCAGTTCATTATGACATCATCAGTTCATTATGACATCATCAGTCCATTATGACATCATCAAAATGATTATGACATCATCAGTCCATTATGACATCATCAGTCCATTATGACATCATCAAAATGATTATGACATCATCAGTTCATTATGACATCATCAGGCTATTATGACATCATCAAAATGATTATGACATCATCAGTTCATTATGACATCATCAGTTCATTATGACATCATCAGTCCATTATGACATCATCAGTTCATTATGACATCATCAGTCCATTATGACATCATCAAAATGATTATGACATCATCAGTTCATTATGACATCATCAGTCCAATATGACATCATCAGTTCATTATGACATCATCAGTTCATTATGACATCATCAGTTCATTATGACATCATCAGTCCATTATGACATCATCAAAATGATTATGACATCATCAGTCCATTATGACATCATCAGTCCATTATGACATCATCAAAATGATTATGACATCATCAAAATGATTATGACATCATCAGTTCATTATGACATCATCAGTCTATTATGACATCATCAAAATGATTATGACATCATCAAAATGATTATGACATCATCAGTTCATTATGACATCATCAGTTCATTATGACATCATCAGTCCATTATGACATCATCAGTTCATTATGACATCATCAGTCTATTATGACATCATCAAAATGATTATGACATCATCAGTTCATTATGACATCATCAGTTCATGATGACATCATCAAAATGATTATGACATCATCAGTTCATGATGACATCATCAAATTGTTTATGACATCATCAGTTCATTATGACATCATCAGTGCATTATGACATCATCAAAATGATTATGACATCATCAGTTCATTATGACATCATCAGTTCATTATGACATCATCAAAATGATTATGACATCATCAGTTCATTATGACATCATCAGCCCATTATGACATCATCAAAATGATTATGACATCATCAGTTCATTATGACATCATCAGTCTATTATGACATCATCGAAATGATTATGACATCATCAGTTCATTATGACATCATCAGTTCATTATGACATCATCAGTCCAATATGACATCATCAGTTCATGATGACATCATCAGCCCATTATGACATCATCAAATTGTTTATGATATCATCAGTTCATTATGACATCATCAAAATGATTATGACATCATCAGTTCATTATGACATCATCAGTTCATTATGACATCATCAGTTCATTATGACATCATCAGTTCATTATGACATCATCAGTCCAATATGACATCATCAGTTCATGATGACATCATCAGCCCATTATGACATCATCAAATTGTTTATGATATCATCAGCCCATTATGACATCATCAAAATGATTATGACATCATCAGTTCATGATGACATCATCAAAATGATTATGACATCATCAGCTCATTATGACATCATCAGTTAATTATGACATCATCAAAATGATTATGTCATCATCAGTTCATTATGACATCATCAAAATTATTATGACATCATCAGTCCATTATGACATCATCAAAATGATTATGACATCATCAGTTCATTATGACATCATCAGTCCATAATGACATCTTCAAAATGATTATGACATCATCAGTTCATTATGACATCATCAGTTCATTATGACATCATCAGTCCATTATGACATCATCAAAATGATTATGACATCATCAGTCCATTATGACATCATCAGTCCATTATGACATCATCAGCCCATTATGACATCATCAAAATGATTATGACATCATCAGTTCATTATGACATCATCAGTCTATTACGACATCATCAAAATGATTATGACATCATCAGTTCATTATGACATCATCAGTTCATTATGACATCATCAGTCCATTATGACATCATCAGTTCATTATGACATCATCAGTCTATTATGACATCATCAAAATGATTATGACATCATCAGTTCATTATGACATCATCAGTTCATTATGACATCATCAGTTAATTATGACATCATCAGTTCATGATGACATCATCAAAATGATTATGACATCATCAGTTCATGATGACATCATCAAAATGATTATGACATCATCAGTTCATTATGACATCATCAGTTAATTATGACATCATCAAAATGATTATGACATCATCAGTTCATGATGACATCATCAAAATGATTATGACATCATCAGTTCATTATGACATCATCAGTTAATTATGACATCATCAAAATGATTATGACATCATCAGTTCATTATGACATCATCAAAATTATTATGACATCATCAGTCCATTATGACATCATCAAAATGATTATGACATAATCAGTTCATTATGACATCATCAGTCCATAATGACATCGTCAAAATGATTATGACATCATCAGTTCATTATGACATCATCAGTTCATTATGACATCATCAGTCCATTATGACATCATCAAAATGATTATGACATCATCAGTCCATTATGACATCATCAGTCCATTATGACATCATCAAAATGATTATGACATCATCAGTTCATTATGACATCATCAGGCTATTATGACATCATCAAAATGATTATGACATCATCAGTTCATTATGACATCATCAGTTCATTATGACATCATCAGTCCATTATGACATCATCAGTTCATTATGACATCATCAGTCCATTATGACATCATCAAAATGATTATGACATCATCAGTTCATTATGACATCATCAGTTCAATATGACATCATCAGTTCATGATGACATCATGAGCCCATTATGACATCATCAAAATGATTATGACATCATCAGTTCATGATGACATCATCAGTCCATAATGACATCTTCAAAATGATTATGACATCATCAGTTCATTATGACATCATCAGTTCATTATGACATCATCAGTCCATTATGACATCATCAAAATGATTATGACATCATCAGTCCATTATGACATCATCAGTCCATTATGACATCATCAGCCCATTATGACATCATCAAAATGATTATGACATCATCAGTTCATTATGACATCATCAGTCTATTATGACATCATCAAAATGATTATGACATCATCAAAATGATTATGACATCATCAGTTCATTATGACATCATCAGTTCATTATGACATCATCAGTCCATTATGACATCATCAGTTCATTATGACATCATCAGTCTATTATGACATCATCAAAATGATTATGACATCATCAGTTCATTATGACATCATCAGTTCATGATGACATCATCAAAATGATTATGACATCATCGGTTCATGATGACATCATCAAATTGTTTATGACATCATCAGTTCATTATGACATCATCAGTGCATTATGACATCATCAAAATGATTATGACATCATCAGTTCATTATGACATCATCAGTTCATTATGACATCATCAGTTCATTATGACATCATCAAAATGATTATGACATCATCAGTTCATTATGACATCATCAGTGCATTATGACATCATCAAAATGATTATGACATCATCAGTTCATTATGACATCATCAGTTCATTATGACATCATCAGCCCATTATGACATCATCAAATTGTTTATGACATCATCAGTTCATTATGATATCATCAGTTCATTATGACATCAAAATGATTATGACATCATCAGTTCATTATCACATCATCAGTCCATTATGACATCATCAGTCCATTATGACATCATCAGTTCATTATGACATCATCAAAATGATTATGACATCATCAGTTCATGATGACATCATCAGTTCTTTATGACATCATCAGTTCATTATGACATCAACAAAATGATTATGACATCATCAGTTCATTATGACATCTTCAAAATGATTATGACATCATCAGTACATTATGACATCATCAGTGCATTATGACATCATCAAAATGATTATGACATCATCAGATCATTGTGACATCATCAGTTCATTATGACATCATCAGTTCATTATGACATCATCAGTCCATTATGACATCATCAAAATGATTATGACATCATCAGTTCATTATGACATCATCAGTTCATTATGACATCATCAAAATTATTATGACATCATCAGTTCATTAGACATCATCAGTTCATTCTGACATCATCAGTTCATTTTGACATCATCAGTCCATTATGACATCATCAGTTCATTATGACATCATCAGTCCATTATGACATCATCAAAATGATTATGACATCATCAGTCCATTATGTCATCATCAAAATGATTATGACATCATCAGTTCATTATGACATCATCAAAATGATTATGACATCATCAGTGCATTATGACATCATCAAAATGTTTATGACATCATCAGTTCATTATGACATCAACAGTTCATTATGACATCATCAGTCCATTATGACATCATCAAAATGATTATGACATCATCAGTTCATTATGACATCATCAGTTCATTATGACATCATCAAAATGATTATGACATCATCAGATCATTAGACATCATCAGTTCATTCTGACATCATCAGTCCATTATGACATCATCAGTCCATTATGACATCATCAGTTCATTATGACATCATCAGTCCATTATGACATCATCAAAATGATTATGACATCATCAGTCCATTATGACATCATCAAAATGATTATGACATCATCAGTTCATTATGACATCATCAGTCCATTATGATATCATCAGTCCATTATGACATCATCAGTCCATTTTGACATCATCAGTTCATTATGACATCATCAAAATGATTATGACATCATCAGTTCATTATGACATCATCAGTGCATTATGACATCATAAAAATGATTATGACATCATCAGTTCATTATGATATCATCAGTTCATTATGACATCATCAGTTCATTATGACATCATCAAAATGATTATGACATCATCAGTTCATTATGACATCATCAAAATGATTATGACATCATCAGTTCATTATGACATCATCAGTTCATTATGACATCATCAAAATTAATATGACATCATCAGTTCATTATGACATCATCAGTCCATTATGACATCAGCAAAATGATTATGACATCATCAGTTCATTATTACATCATCAGTCCTTTATGACATCATCAGCTCATTATGACATCATCAAAATTATTATGACATCATCAGTCCATAATGACATCATCAAAATGATTATGGCATCATCAGTTCATTATGACATCATCAGTTCATTATGAGATCATCAGTCCATTATGACATCATCAAAATGATTATGACATCATCAGTCCATTATGACATCATCAGTCCATTATGACATCATCAGTTCATTATGACATCATCAGAATGATTATGACATCATCAGTTCATTATGACATCATGAGTCCATTATGACATCATCAGTTCATTATGACATCATCAGTCCATTATGACATCATCAGCCCATTATGACATCATCAGCCAATTATGACATCATCAAATTTTTTATGACATCATCAGTTCATTATGACATCATCAGTCCATAATGACATCTTCAAAATGATTATGACATCATCAGTTCATTATGACATCATCAGTTCATTATGACATCATCAGTCCATTATGACATCATCAAAATGATTATAACATCATCAGTCCATTATGACATCATCAGTCCATTATGACATCATCAGCCCATTATGACATCATCAAAATGATTATGACATCATCAGTTCATTATGACATCATCAGTCTATTACGACATCATCAAAATGATTATGACATCATCAGTTCATTATGACATCATCAGTTCATTATGACATCATCAGTCCATTATGACATCATCAGTTCATTATGACATCATCAGTCTATTATGACATCATCAAAATGATTATGACATCATCAGTTCATTATGACATCATCAGTTCATTATGACATCATCAGTTAATTATGACATCATCAGTTCATGATGACATCATCAAAGTGATTATGACATCATCAGTTCATGATGACATCATCAAAATGATTATGACATCATCAGTTCATTATGACATCATCAGTTAATTATGACATCATCAAAATGATTATGACATCATCAGTTCATGATGACATCATCAAAATGATTATGACATCATCAGTTCATTATGACATCATCAGTTAATTATGACATCATCAAAATGATTATGACATCATCAGTTCATTATGACATCATCAAAATTATTATGACATCATCAGTCCATTATGACATCATCAAAATGATTATGACATAATCAGTTCATTATGACATCATCAGTCCATAATGACATCGTCAAAATGATTATGACATCATCAGTTCATTATGACATCATCAGTTCATTATGACATCATCAGTCCATTATTACATCATCAAAATGATTATGACATCATCAGTCCATTATGACATCATCAGTCCATTATGACATCATCAAAATGATTATGACATCATCAGTTCATTATGACATTATCGGGCTATTATGACATCATCAAAATGATTATGACATCATCAGTTCATTATGACATCATCAGTTCATTATGACATCATCAGTCCATTATGACATCATCAGTTCATTATGACATCATCAGTCCATTATGACATCATCAAAATGATTATGACATCATCAAAATGATTATGACATCATCAGTTCATGATGACATCATCAGTTCATGATGACATCATGAGCCCATTATGACATCATCAAAATGATTATGACATCATCAGTTCATGATGACATCATCAGTCCATAATGACATCTTCAAAATGATTATGACATCATCAGTTCATTATGACATCATCAGTTCATTATGACATCATCAGTCCATTATGACATCATCAAAATGATTATGACATCATCAGTCCATTATGACATCATCAGTCCATTATGACATCATCAGCCCATTATGACATCATCAAAATGATTATGACATCATCAGTTCATTATGACATCATCAGTCTATTATGACATCATCAAAATGATTATGACATCATCAAAATGATTATGACATCATCAGTTCATTATGACATCATCAGTTCATTATGACATCATCAGTCCATTATGACATCATCAGTTCATTATGACATCATCAGTCTATTATGACATCATCAAAATGATTATGACATCATCAGTTCATTATGACATCATCAGTTCATGATGACATCATCAAAATGATTATGACATCATCAGTTCATGATGACATCATCAAATTGTTTATGACATCATCAGTTCATTATGACATCATCAAAATGATTATGACATCATCAGTTCATTATGACATCATCAGTTCATTATGACATCATCAGTTCATTATGACATCATCAGCCCTTTATGACATCATCAAAATGATTATGACATCATCAGTTCATTATGACATCATCAGTCCATTATGACATCATCAGCCCATTATGACATCATCAAATTGTTTATGACATCATCAGTTCATTATGATATCATCAGTTCATTATGACATCAAAATGATTATGACATCATCAGTTCATTATCACATCATCAGTCCATTATGACATCATCAGTCCATTATGACATCATCAGTTCATTATGACATCATCAAAATGAATATGACATCATCAGTTCATGATGACATCATCAGTTCTTTATGACATCATCAGTTCATTATGACATCAACAAAATGATTATGACATCATCAGTTCATTATGACATCTTCAAAATGATTATGACATCATCAGTACATTATGACATCATCAGTGCATTATGACATCATCAAAATGATTATGACATCATCAGATCATTGTGACATCATCAGTTCATTATGACATCATCAGTTCATTATGACATCATCAGTCCATTATGACATCATCAAAATGATTATGACATCATCAGTTCATTATGACATCATCAGTTCATTAGACATCATCAGTTCATTCTGACTTCATCAGTTCATTATGACATCATCAGTCCATTATGACATCATCAAAATGATTATGACATCATCAGTCCATTATGTCATCATCAAAATGATTATGACATCATCAGTTCATTATGACATCATCAGTCCATTATGTCATCATCAAAATTATTATGACATCATCAGTTCATTATGACATCATCAGTTCATTATGACATCATCAAAATGATTATGACATCATCAGTACATTATGACATCATCAGTGCATTATGACATCATCAAAATGTTTATGACATCATCAGTTCATTATGACATCATCAGTTCATTATGACATCATCAGTCCATTATGACATCATCAAAATGATTATGACATCATCAGTTCATTATGACATCATCAGTTCATTATGACATCATCAAAATGATTATGACATCATCAGATCATTAGACATCATCAGTTCATTCTGACATCATCAGTCCATTATGACATCATCAGTCCATTATGACATCATCAGTTCATTATGACATCATCAGTCCATTTTGACATCATCAAAATGATTATGACATCATCAGTCCATTATGACATCATCAAAATGATTATGACATCATCAGTTCATTATGACATCATCAGTCCATTATGATATCATCAGTCCATTATGACATCATCAGTCCATTTTGACATTATCAGTTCATTATGACATCATCAAAATGATTATGACATCATCAGTTCATTATGACATCATCAGTGCATTATGACATCATAAAAATGATTATGACATCATCAGTTCATTATGATATCATCAGTTCATTATGACATCATCAGTTCATTATGACATCATCAAAATGATTATGACATCATTGGTTCATTATGACATCATCAAAATGATTATGACATCATCAGTTCATTATGACATCATCAGTTCATTATGACATCATCAAAATTATTATGACATCATCAGTTCATTATGACATCATCAGTCCATTATGACATCATCAAAATGATTATGACATCATCAAAATGATTATGACATCATCAGTTCATGATGACATCATCAGTTCATGATGACATCATGAGCCCATTATGACATCATCAAAATGATTATGACATCATCAGTTCATGATGACATCATCAGTCCATAATGACATCTTCAAAATGATTATGACATCATCAGTTCATTATGACATCATCAGTTCATTATGACATCATCAGTCCATTATGACATCATCAAAATGATTATGACATCATCAGTCCATTATGACATCATCAGTCCATTATGACATCATCAGCCCATTATGACATCATCAAAATGATTATGACATCATCAGTTCATTATGACATCATCAGTCTATTATGACATCATCAAAATGATTATGACATCATCAAAATGATTATGACATCATCAGTTCATTATGACATCATCAGTTCATTATGACATCATCAGTCCATTATGACATCATCAGTTCATTATGACATCATCAGTCTATTATGACATCATCAAAATGATTATGACATCATCAGTTCATTATGACATCATCAGTTCATGATGACATCATCAAAATGATTATGACATCATCAGTTCATGATGACATCATCAAATTGTTTATGACATCATCAGTTCATTATGACATCATCAAAATGATTATGACATCATCAGTTCATTATGACATCATCAGTTCATTATGACATCATCAGTTCATTATGACATCATCAGCCCTTTATGACATCATCAAAATGATTATGACATCATCAGTTCATTATGACATCATCAGTCCATTATGACATCATCAGCCCATTATGACATCATCAAATTGTTTATGACATCATCAGTTCATTATGATATCATCAGTTCATTATGACATCAAAATGATTATGACATCATCAGTTCATTATCACATCATCAGTCCATTATGACATCATCAGTCCATTATGACATCATCAGTTCATTATGACATCATCAAAATGATTATGACATCATCAGTTCATGATGACATCATCAGTTCTTTATGACATCATCAGTTCATTATGACATCAACAAAATGATTATGACATCATCAGTTCATTATGACATCTTCAAAATGATTATGACATCATCAGTACATTATGACATCATCAGTGCATTATGACATCATCAAAATGATTATGACATCATCAGATCATTGTGACATCATCAGTTCATTATGACATCATCAGTTCATTATGACATCATCAGTCCATTATGACATCATCAAAATGATTATGACATCATCAGTTCATTATGACATCATCAGTTCATTAGACATCATCAGTTCATTCTGACTTCATCAGTTCATTATGACATCATCAGTCCATTATGACATCATCAAAATGATTATGACATCATCAGTCCATTATGTCATCATCAAAATGATTATGACATCATCAGTTCATTATGACATCATCAGTCCATTATGTCATCATCAAAATTATTATGACATCATCAGTTCATTATGACATCATCAGTTCATTATGACATCATCAAAATGATTATGACATCATCAGTACATTATGACATCATCAGTGCATTATGACATCATCAAAATGTTTATGACATCATCAGTTCATTATGACATCATCAGTTCATTATGACATCATCAGTCCATTATGACATCATCAAAATGATTATGACATCATCAGTTCATTATGACATCATCAGTTCATTATGACATCATCAAAATGATTATGACATCATCAGATCATTAGACATCATCAGTTCATTCTGACATCATCAGTCCATTATGACATCATCAGTCCATTATGACATCATCAGTTCATTATGACATCATCAGTCCATTTTGACATCATCAAAATGATTATGACATCATCAGTCCATTATGACATCATCAAAATGATTATGACATCATCAGTTCATTATGACATCATCAGTCCATTATGATATCATCAGTCCATTATGACATCATCAGTCCATTTTGACATTATCAGTTCATTATGACATCATCAAAATGATTATGACATCATCAGTTCATTATGACATCATCAGTGCATTATGACATCATAAAAATGATTATGACATCATCAGTTCATTATGATATCATCAGTTCATTATGACATCATCAGTTCATTATGACATCATCAAAATGATTATGACATCATTGGTTCATTATGACATCATCAAAATGATTATGACATCATCAGTTCATTATGACATCATCAGTTCATTATGACATCATCAAAATTATTATGACATCATCAGTTCATTATGACATCATCAGTCCATTATGACATCATCAAAATGATTATGACATCATCAGTTCATTATTACATCATCAGTCCATTATGACATCATCAGTTCATTATGACATCATCAAAATTATTATGACATCATCAGTCCATAATGACATCATCAAAATGATTATGACATCATCAGTTCATTGTGACATCATCAGTTCATTATGAGATCATCAGTCCATTATGACATCATCAAAATGATTATGACATCATCAGTCCATTATGACATCATCAGTCCATTATGACATCATCAGTTCATTGTGACATCATCAAAATGATTATGACATCATCAGTTCATTATGACATCATGAGTCCATTATGACATCATCAGTCCATTATGACATCATCAGCCCATTATGACATCATCAGCCAATTATGACATCATCAAATTTTTTATGACATCATCAGTTCATTATGACATCATCAGTTCATTATGACATCATCAAAATGATTATGACATCATCAGTTCATTATCACATCATCAGTCCATTATGACATCATCAGTCCATTATGACATCATCAGTCCATTATGACATCATCAGTTCATTATGACATCATCAAAATGATTATGACATCATCAAAATGATTATGACATCATCAAAATGATTATGACATCATCAGTTCATTATGACATCATCAGTGCATTATGACATCATCAGTGCATTATGACATCATAAAAATGATTATGACATCATCAGTTCATTATGACATCATCAGTTCATTATGACATCATCAGTTCATTATGACATCATCAGTTCATTATGACATCATCTAAATGATTATGGCATCATCAGTTCATTATGACATCATCAAAATCATTATGACATCATCAGTTCATTATGACATCATCAGTTCATTATGACATCATCAAAATGATTATGACATCATCAGTTCATTATGACATCATCATTCCATTATGACATCATCAAAATGATTATGACATCATCAGTTCATTATGACATCATCAAAATTATTATGACATCATCAGTCCATTATGACATCATCAAAATGATTATGACATCATCAGTTCATTATGACATCATCAGTCCATAATGACATCTTCAAAATGATTATGACATCATCAGTTCATTATGACATCATCAGTTCATTATGACATCATCAGTTCATTATGACATCATCAAAATGATTATGACATCATCAGTCCATTATGACATCATCAGTCCATTATGACATCATCAGCCCATTATGACATCATCAAAATGATTATGACATCATCAGTTCATTATGACATCATCAGTCTATTACGACATCATCAAAATGATTATGACATCATCAGTTCATTATGACATCATCAGTTCATTATGACATCATCAGTCCATTATGACATCATCAGTTCATTATGACATCATCAAAATTATTATGACATCATCAGTCCATTATGACATCATCAAAATGATTATGACATAATCAGTTCATTATGACATCATCAGTCCATAATGACATCGTCAAAATGATTATGACATCATCAGTTCATTATGACATCATCAGTTCATTATGACATCATCAGTCCATTATGACATCATCAAAATGATTATGACATCATCAGTCCATTATGACATCATCAGTCCATTATGACATCATCAAAATGATTATGACATCATCAGTTCATTATGACATCATCAGGCTATTATGACATCATCAAAATGATTATGACATCATCAGTTCATTATGACATCATCAGTTCATTATGACATCATCAGTCCATTATGACATCATCAGTTCATTATGACATCATCAGTCCATTATGACATCATCAAAATGATTATGACATCATCAGTTCATTATGACATCATCAGTTCAATATGACATCATCAGTTCATGATGACATCATGAGCCCATTATGACATCATCAAAATGATTATGACATCATCAGTTCATGATGACATCATCAGTCCATAATGACATCTTCAAAATGATTATGACATCATCAGTTCATTATGACATCATCAGTTCATTATGACATCATCAGTCCATTATGACATCATCAGTTCATTATGACATCATCAGTCTATTATGACATCATCAAAATGATTATGACATCATCAGTTCATTATGACATCATCAGTTCATGATTACATCATCAAAATGATTATGACATCATCGGTTCATGATGACATCATCAAATTGTTTATGACATCATCAGTTCATTATGACATCATCAGTGCATTATGACATCATCAAAATGATTATGACATCATCAGTTCATTATGACATCATCAGTTCATTATGACATCATCAGTTCATTATGACATCATCAGTTCATTATGACATCATCAAAATGATTATGACATCATCAGTTCATTATGACATCATCAGCCCTTTATGACATCATCAAAATGATTATGACATCATCAGTTCATTATGACATCATCAGTCCATTATGACATCATCAGCCCATTATGACATCATCAGCCCATTATGACATCATCAAATTGTTTATGACATCATCAGTTCATTATGATATCATCAGTTCATTATGACATCAAAATGATTATGACATCATCAGTTCATTATCACATCATCAGTCCATTATGACATCATCAGTCCATTATGACATCATCAGTTCATTATGACATCATCAAAATGATTATGACATCATCAGTTCATGATGACATCATCAGTTCTTTATGACATCATCAGTTCATTATGACATCAACAAAATGATTATGACATCATCAGTTCATTATGACATCTTCAAAATGATTATGACATCATCAGTACATTATGACATCATCAGTGCATTATGACATCATCAAAATGATTATGACATCATCAGATCATTGTGACATCATCAGTTCATTATGACATCATCAGTTCATTATGACATCATCAGTCCATTATGACATCATCAAAATGATTATGACATCATCAGTTCATTATGACATCATCAGTTCATTATGACATCATCAAAATTATTATGACATCATCAGTTCATTAGACATCATCAGTTCATTCTGACATCATCAGTTCATTCTGACATCATCAGTCCATTATGACATCATCAGTTCATTATGACATCATCAGTCCATTATGACATCATCAAAATGATTATGACATCATCAGTCCATTATGTCATCATCAAAATGATTATGACATCATCAGTTCATTATGACATCATCAGTTCATTATGACATCATCAAAATGATTATGACATCATCAGTGCATTATGACATCATCAAAATGTTTATGACATCATCAGTTCATTATGACATCATCAGTTCATTATGACATCATCAGTCCATTATGACATCATCAAAATGATTATGACATCATCAGTTCATTATGACATCATCAGTTCATTATGACATCATCAAAATGATTATGACATCATCAGATCATTAGACATCATCAGTTCATTCTGACATCATCAGTCCATTATGACATCATCAGTCCATTATGACATCATCAGTTCATTATGACATCATCAGTCCATTATGACATCATCAAAATGATTATGACATCATCAGTCCATTATGACATCATCAAAATGATTATGACATCATCAGTTCATTATGACATCATCAGTCCATTATGATATCATCAGTCCATTATGACATCATCAGTCCATTTTGACATCATCAGTTCATTATGACATCATCAAAATGATTATGACATCATCAGTTCATTATGACATCATCAGTGCATTATGACATCATAAAAATGATTATGACATCATCAGTTCATTATGATATCATCAGTTCATTATGACATCATCAGTTCATTATGACATCATCAAAATGATTATGACATCATCAGTTCATTATGACATCATCAAAATGATTATGACATCATCAGTTCATTATGACATCATCAGTTCATTATGACATCATCAAAATTATTATGACATCATCAGTTCATTATGACATCATCAGTCCATTATGACATCAGCAAAATGATTATGACATCATCAGTTCATTATTACATCATCAGTCCATTATGACATCATCAGCTCATTATGACATCATCAAAATTATTATGACATCATCAGTCCATAATGACATCATCAAAATGATTATGACATCATCAGTTCATTATGACATCATCAGTTCATTATGAGATCATCAGTCCATTATGACATCATCAAAATGATTATGACATCATCAGTCCATTATGACATCATCAGTCCATTATGACATCATCAGTTCATTATGACATCATCAGAATGATTATGACATCATCAGTTCATTATGACATCATGAGTCCATTATGACATCATCAGTTCATTATGACATCATCAGTCCATTATGACATCATCAGCCCATTATGACATCATCAGCCAATTATGACAACATCAAATTTTTTATGACATCATCAGTTCATTATGACATCATCAGTCCATAATGACATCTTCAAAATGATTATGACATCATCAGTTCATTATGACATCATCAGTTCATTATGACATCATCAGTCCATTATGACATCATCAAAATGATTATGACATCATCAGTCCATTATGACATCATCAGCCCATTATGACATCATCAAAATGATTATGACATCATCAGTTCATTATGACATCATCAGTCTATTACGACATCATCAAAATGATTATGACATCATCAGTTCATTATGACATCATCAGTTCATTATGACATCATCAGTCCATTATGACATCATCAGTTCATTATGACATCATCAGTCTATTATGACATCATCAAAATGATTATGACATCATCAGTTCATTATGACATCATCAGTTCATTATGACATCATCAGTTAATTATGACATCATCAGTTTATGATGACATCATCAAAGTGATTATGACATCATCAGTTCATGATGACATCATCAAAATGATTATGACATCATCAAAATGATTATGACATCATCAAAATGATTATGACATCATCAGTTCATTATGACATCATCAGTGCATTATGACATCATCAGTGCATTATGACATCATAAAAATGATTATGACATCATCAGTTCATTATGACATCATCAGTTCATTATGACATCATCAGTTCATTATGACATCATCAGTTCATTATGACATCATCTAAATGATTATGGCATCATCAGTTCATTATGACATCATCAAAATCATTATGACATCATCAGTTCATTATGACATCATCAGTTCATTATGACATCATCAAAATGATTATGACATCATCAGTTCATTATGACATCATCATTCCATTATGACATCATCAAAATGATTATGACATCATCAGTTCATTATGACATCATCAAAATTATTATGACATCATCAGTCCATTATGACATCATCAAAATGATTATGACATCATCAGTTCATTATGACATCATCAGTCCATAATGACATCTTCAAAATGATTATGACATCATCAGTTCATTATGACATCATCAGTTCATTATGACATCATCAGTTCATTATGACATCATCAAAATGATTATGACATCATCAGTCCATTATGACATCATCAGTCCATTATGACATCATCAGCCCATTATGACATCATCAAAATGATTATGACATCATCAGTTCATTATGACATCATCAGTCTATTACGACATCATCAAAATGATTATGACATCATCAGTTCATTATGACATCATCAGTTCATTATGACATCATCAGTCCATTATGACATCATCAGTTCATTATGACATCATCAAAATTATTATGACATCATCAGTCCATTATGACATCATCAAAATGATTATGACATAATCAGTTCATTATGACATCATCAGTCCATAATGACATCGTCAAAATGATTATGACATCATCAGTTCATTATGACATCATCAGTTCATTATGACATCATCAGTCCATTATGACATCATCAAAATGATTATGACATCATCAGTCCATTATGACATCATCAGTCCATTATGACATCATCAAAATGATTATGACATCATCAGTTCATTATGACATCATCAGGCTATTATGACATCATCAAAATGATTATGACATCATCAGTTCATTATGACATCATCAGTTCATTATGACATCATCAGTCCATTATGACATCATCAGTTCATTATGACATCATCAGTCCATTATGACATCATCAAAATGATTATGACATCATCAGTTCATTATGACATCATCAGTTCAATATGACATCATCAGTTCATGATGACATCATGAGCCCATTATGACATCATCAAAATGATTATGACATCATCAGTTCATGATGACATCATCAGTCCATAATGACATCTTCAAAATGATTATGACATCATCAGTTCATTATGACATCATCAGTTCATTATGACATCATCAGTCCATTATGACATCATCAAAATGATTATGACATCATCAGTCCATTATGACATCATCAGTCCATTATGACATCATCAGCCCATTATGACATCATCAAAATGATTATGACATCATCAGTTCATTATGACATCATCAGTCTATTATGACATCATCAAAATGATTATGACATCATCAAAATGATTATGACATCATCAGTTCATTATGACATCATCAGTTCATTATGACATCATCAGTCCATTATGACATCATCAGTTCATTATGACATCATCAGTGCATTATGACATCATCAAAATGATTATGACATCATCAGTTCATTATGACATCATCAGTTCATTATGACATCATCAGTTCATTATGACATCATCAGTTCATTATGACATCATCAAAATGATTATGACATCATCAGTTCATTATGACATCATCAGCCCTTTATGACATCATCAAAATGATTATGACATCATCAGTTCATTATGACATCATCAGTCCATTATGACATCATCAGCCCATTATGACATCATCAGCCCATTATGACATCATCAAATTGTTTATGACATCATCAGTTCATTATGATATCATCAGTTCATTATGACATCAAAATGATTATGACATCATCAGTTCATTATCACATCATCAGTCCATTATGACATCATCAGTCCATTATGACATCATCAGTTCATTATGACATCATCAAAATGATTATGACATCATCAGTTCATGATGACATCATCAGTTGTTTATGACATCATCAGTTCATTATGACATCAACAAAATGATTATGACATCATCAGTTCATTATGACATCTTCAAAATGATTATGACATCATCAGTACATTATGACATCATCAGTGCATTATGACATCATCAAAATGATTATGACATCATCAGATCAATGTGACATCATCAGTTCATTATGACATCATCAGTTCATTATGACATCATCAGTCCATTATGACATCATCAAAATGATTATGACATCATCAGTTCATTATGACATCATCAGTTCATTATGACATCATCAAAATTATTATGACATCATCAGTTCATTAGACATCATCAGTTCATTCTGACATCATCAGTTCATTCTGACATCATCAGTCCATTATGACATCATCAGTTCATTATGACATCATCAGTCCATTATGACATCATCAAAATGATTATGACATCATCAGTCCATTATGTCATCATCAAAATGATTATGACATCATCAGTTCATTATGACATCATCAGTTCATTATGACATCATCAAAATGATTATGACATCATCAGTGCATTATGACATCATCAAAATGTTTATGACATCATCAGTTCATTATGGCATCATCAGTTCATTATGACATCATCAGTCCATTATGACATCATCAAAATGATTATGACATCATCAGTTCATTATGACATCATCAGTTCATTATGACATCATCAAAATGATTATGACATCATCAGATCATTAGACATCATCAGTTCATTCTGACATCATCAGTCCATTATGACATCATCAGTCCATTATGACATCATCAGTTCATTATGACATCATCAGTCCATTATGACATCATCAAAATGATTATGACATCATCAGTCCATTATGACATCATCAAAATGATTATGACATCATCAGTTCATTATGACATCATCAGTCCATTATGATATCATCAGTCCATTATGACATCATCAGTCCATTTTGACATCATCAGTTCATTATGACATCATCAAAATGATTATGACATCATCAGTTCATTATGACATCATCAGTGCATTATGACATCATAAAAATGATTATGACATCATCAGTTCATTATGATATCATCAGTTCATTATGACATCATCAGTTCATTATGACATCATCAAAATGATTATGACATCATCAGTTCATTATGACATCATCAAAATGATTATGACATCATCAGTTCATTATGACATCATCAGTTCATTATGACATCATCAAAATTATTATGACATCATCAGTTCATTATGACATCATCAGTCCATTATGACATCAGCAAAATGATTATGACATCATCAGTTCATTATTACATCATCAGTCCATTATGACATCATCAGCTCATTATGACATCATCAAAATTATTATGACATCATCAGTCCATAATGACATCATCAAAATGATTATGACATCATCAGTTCATTATGACATCATCAGTTCATTATGAGATCATCAGTCCATTATGACATCATCAAAATGATTATGACATCATCAGTCCATTATGACATCATCAGTCCATTATGACATCATCAGTTCATTATGACATCATCAGAATGATTATGACATCATCAGTTCATTATGACATCATGAGTCCATTATGACATCATCAGTTCATTATGACATCATCAGTCCATTATGACATCATCAGCCCATTATGACATCATCAGCCAATTATGACATCATCAAATTTTTTATGACATCATCAGTTCATTATGACATCATCAGTCCATAATGACATCTTCAAAATGATTATGACATCATCAGTTCATTATGACATCATCAGTTCATTATGACATCATCAGTCCATTATGACATCATCAAAATGATTATGACATCATCAGTCCATTATCACATCATCAGTCCATTATGACATCATCAGCCCATTATGACATCATCAAAATGATT
Source organism: Ranitomeya imitator (assembly GCF_032444005.1). Lineage (NCBI taxonomy): Eukaryota > Metazoa > Chordata > Amphibia > Anura > Dendrobatidae > Ranitomeya > Ranitomeya imitator. The sequence continues at coordinate 915,064,626 of NC_091282.1, read as the reverse complement.
ATGACATCATCAGTTCATTATGACATCATCAGTCTATTACGACATCATCAAAATGATTATGACATCATCAGTTCATTATGACATCATCAGTTCATTATGACATCATCAGTCCATTATGACATCATCAGTTCATTATGACATCATCAGTCTATTATGACATCATCAAAATGATTATGACATCATCAGTTCATTATGACATCATCAGTTCATTATGACATCATCAGTTAATTATGACATCATCAGTTTATGATGACATCATCAAAGTGATTATGACATCATCAGTTCATGATGACATCATCAAAATGATTATGACATCATCAGTTCATTATGACATCATCAGTTAATTATGACATCATCAAAATGATTATGACATCATCAGTTCATGATGACATCATCAAAATGATTATGACATCATCAGTTAATTATGACATCATCAGTTAATTATGACATCATCAAAATGATTATGACATCATCAGTTCATTATGACATCATCAAAATTATTATGACATCATCAGTCCATTATGACATCATCAAAATGATTATGACATAATCAGTTCATTATGACATCATCAGTCCATAATGACATCGTCAAAATGATTATGACATCATCAGTTCATTATGACATCATCAGTTCATTATGACATCATCAGTCCATTATGACATCATCAAAATGATTATGACATCATCAGTCCATTATGACATCATCAGTCCATTATGACATCATCAAAATGATTATGACATCATCAGTTCATTATGACATTATCGGGCTATTATGACATCATCAAAATGATTATGACATCATCAGTTCATTATGACATCATCAGTTCATTATGACATCATCAGTCCATTATGACATCATCAGTTCATTATGACATCATCAGTCCATTATGACATCATCAAAATGATTATGACATCATCAAAATGATTATGACATCATCAGTTCATGATGACATCATCAGTTCATGATGACATCATGAGCCCATTATGACATCATCAAAATGATTATGACATCATCAGTTCATGATGACATCATCAGTCCATAATGACATCTTCAAAATGATTATGACATCATCAGTTCATTATGACATCATCAGTTCATTATGACATCATCAGTCCATTATTACATCATCAAAATGATTATGACATCATCAGTCCATTATGACATCATCAGTCCATTATGACATCATCAGCCCATTATGACATCATCAAAATGATTATGACATCATCAGTTCATTATGACATCATCAGTCTATTATGACATCATCAAAATGATTATGACATCATCAAAATGATTATGACATCATCAGTTCATTATGACATCATCAGTTCATTATGACATCATCAGTCCATTATGACATCATCAGTTCATTATGACATCATCAGTCTATTATGACATCATCAAAATGATTATGACATCATCAGTTCATTATGACATCATCAGTTCATGATGACATCATCAAAATGATTATGACATCATCAGTTCATGATGACATCATCAAATTGTTTATGACATCATCAGTTCATTATGACATCATCAGTGCATTATGACATCATCAAAATGATTATGACATCATCAGTTCATTATGACATCATCAGTTCATTATGACATCATCAGTTCATTATGACATCATCAAAATGATTATGACATCATCAGTTCATTATGACATCATCAGCCCTTTATGACATCATCAAAATGATTATGACATCATCAGTTCATTATGACATCATCAGTCCATTATGACATCATCAGCCCATTATGACATCATCAAATTGTTTATGACATCATCAGTTCATTATGATATCATCAGTTCATTATGACATCAAAATGATTATGACATCATCAGTTCATTATCACATCATCAGTCCATTATGACATCATCAGTCCATTATGACATCATCAGTTCATTATGACATCATCAAAATGATTATGACATCATCAGTTCATGATGACATCATCAGTTCTTTATGACATCATCAGTTCATTATGACATCAACAAAATGATTATGACATCATCAGTTCATTATGACATCTCCAAAATGATTATGACATCATCAGTACATTATGACATCATCAGTGCATTATGACATCATCAAAATGATTATGACATCATCAGATCATTGTGACATCATCAGTTCATTATGACATCATCAGTTCATTATGACATCATCAGTCCATTATGACATCATCAAAATGATTATGACATCATCAGTTCATTATGACATCATCAGTTCATTAGACATCATCAGTTCATTCTGACTTCATCAGTTCATTATGACATCATCAGTCCATTATGACATCATCAAAATGATTATGACATCATCAGTCCATTATGTCATCATCAAAATGATTATGACATCATCAGTTCATTATGACATCATCAGTCCATTATGTCATCATCAAAATTATTATGACATCATCAGTTCATTATGACATCATCAGTTCATTATGACATCATCAAAATGATTATGACATCATCAGTACATTATGACATCATCAGTGCATTATGACATCATCAAAATGTTTATGACATCATCAGTTCATTATGACATCATCAGTTCATTATGACATCATCAGTCCATTATGACATCATCAAAATGATTATGACATCATCAGTTCATTATGACATCATCAGTTCATTATGACATCATCAAAATGATTATGACATCATCAGATCATTAGACATCATCAGTTCATTCTGACATCATCAGTCCATTATGACATCATCAGTCCATTATGACATCATCAGTTCATTATGACATCATCAGTCCATTATGACATCATCAAAATGATTATGACATCATCAGTCCATTATGACATCATCAAAATGATTATGACATCATCAGTTCATTATGACATCATCAGTTAATTATGACATCATCAAAATGATTATGACATCATCAGTTCATGATGACATCATCAAAATGATTATGACATCATCAGTTAATTATGACATCATCAGTTAATTATGACATCATCAAAATGATTATGACATCATCAGTTCATTATGACATCATCAAAATTATTATGACATCATCAGTCCATTATGACATCATCAAAATGATTATGACATAATCAGTTCATTATGACATCATCAGTCCATAATGACATCGTCAAAATGATTATGACATCATCAGTTCATTATGACATCATCAGTTCATTATGACATCATCAGTCCATTATGACATCATCAAAATGATTATGACATCATCAGTCCATTATGACATCATCAGTCCATTATGACATCATCAAAATGATTATGACATCATCAGTTCATTATGACATTATCGGGCTATTATGACATCATAAAAATGATTATGACATCATCAGTTCATTATGACATCATCAGTTCATTATGACATCATCAGTCCATTATGACATCATCAGTTCATTATGACATCATCAGTCCATTATGACATCATCAAAATGATTATGACATCATCAAAATGATTATGACATCATCAGTTCATGATGACATCATCAGTTCATGATGACATCATGAGCCCATTATGACATCATCAAAATGATTATGACATCATCAGTTCATGATGACATCATCAGTCCATAATGACATCTTCAAAATGATTATGACATCATCAGTTCATTATGACATCATCAGTTCATTATGACATCATCAGTCCATTATTACATCATCAAAATGATTATGACATCATCAGTCCATTATGACATCATCAGTCCATTATGACATCATCAGCCCATTATGACATCATCAAAATGATTATGACATCATCAGTTCATTATGACATCATCAGTCTATTATGACATCATCATAATGATTATGACATCATCAAAATGATTATGACATCATCAGTTCATTATGACATCATCAGTTCATTATGACATCATCAGTCCATTATGACATCATCAGTTCATTATGACATCATCAGTCCATTATGACATCATCAAAATGATTATGACATCATCAGTTCATTATGACATCATCAGTTCATGATGACATCATCAAAATGATTATGACATCATCAGTTCATGATGACATCATCAAATTGTTTATGACATCATCAGTTCATTATGACATCATCAGTGCATTATGACATCATCAAAATGATTATGACATCATCAGTTCATTATGACATCATCAGTTCATTATGACATCATCAGTTCATTATGACATCATCAAAATGATTATGACATCATCAGTTCATTATGACATCATCAGCCCTTTATGACATCATCAAAATGATTATGACATCATCAGTTCATTATGACATCATCAGTCCATTATGACATCATCAGCCCATTATGACATCATCAAATTGTTTATGACATCATCAGTTCATTATGATATCATCAGTTCATTATGACATCAAAATGATTATGACATCATCAGTTCATTATCACATCATCAGTCCATTATGACATCATCAGTCCATTATGACATCATCAGTTCATTATGACATCATCAAAATGATTATGACATCATCAGTTCATGATGACATCATCAGTTCTTTATGACATCATCAGTTCATTATGACATCAACAAAATGATTATGACATCATCAGTTCATTATGACATCTCCAAAATGATTATGACATCATCAGTACATTATGACATCATCAGTGCATTATGACATCATCAAAATGATTATGACATCATCAGATCATTGTGACATCATCAGTTCATTATGACATCATCAGTTCATTAGACATCATCAGTTCATTCTGACTTCATCAGTTCATTATGACATCATCAGTCCATTATGACATCATCAAAATGATTATGACATCATCAGTCCATTATGTCATCATCAAAATGATTATGACATCATCAGTTCATTATGACATCATCAGTCCATTATGTCATCATCAAAATTATTATGACATCATCAGTTCATTATGACATCATCAGTTCATTATGACATCATCAAAATGATTATGACATCATCAGTACATTATGACATCATCAGTGCATTATGACATCATCAAAATGTTTATGACATCATCAGTTCATTATGACATCATCAGTTCATTATGACATCATCAGTCCATTATGACATCATCAAAATGATTATGACATCATCAGTTCATTATGACATCATCAGTTCATTATGACATCATCAAAATGATTATGACATCATCAGATCATTAGACATCATCAGTTCATTCTGACATCATCAGTCCATTATGACATCATCAGTCCATTATGACATCATCAGTTCATTATGACATCATCAGTCCATTATGACATCATCAAAATGATTATGACATCATCAGTCCATTATGACATCATCAAAATGATTATGACATCATCAGTTCATTATGACATCATCAGTCCATTATGATATCATCAGTCCATTATGACATCATCAGTCCATTTTGACATTATCAGTTCATTATGACATCATCAAAATGATTATGACATAATCAGTTCATTATGACATCATCAGTGCATTATGACATCATAAAAATGATTATGACATCATCAGTTCATTATGATATCATCAGTTCATTATGACATCATCAGTTCATTATGACATCATCAAAATGATTATGACATCATCGGTTCATTATGACATCATCAAAATGATTATGACATCATCAGTTCATTATGACATCATCAGTTCATTATGACATCATCAAAATTATTATGACATCATCAGTTCATTATGACATCATCAGTCCATTATGACATCATCAAAATGATTATGACATCATCAGTTCATTATGACATCATCAAAATTATTATGACATCATCAGTCCATAATGACATCATCAAAATGATTATGACATCATCAGTTCATTGTGACATCATCAGTTCATTATGAGATCATCAGTCCATTATGACATCATCAAAATGATTATGACATCATCAGTCCATTATGACATCATCAGTCCATTATGACATCATCAGTTCATTGTGACATCATCAAAATGATTATGACATCATCAGTTCATTATGACATCATGAGTCCATTATGACATCATCAGTCCATTATGACATCATCAGCCCATTATGACATCATCAGCCAATTATGACATCATCAAATTTTTTATGACATCATCAGTTCATTATGACATCATCAGTTCATTATGACATCATCAAAATGATTATGACATCATCAGTTCATTATCACATCATCAGTCCATTATGACATCATCAGTCCATTATGACATCATCAGTCCATTATGACATCATCAGTTCATTATGACATCATCAAAATGATTATGACATCATCAAAATGATTATGACATCATCAAAATGATTATGACATCATCAGTTCATTATGACATCATCAGTGCATTATGACATCATAAAAATGATTATGACATCATCAGTTCATTATGACATCATCAGTTCATTATGACATCATCAGTTCATTATGACATCATCAGTTCATTATGATATCATCAGTTCATTATGACATCAAAATGATTATGACATCATCAGTTCATTATCACATCATCAGTCCATTATGACATCATCAGTCCATTATGACATCATCAGTTCATTATGACATCATCAAAATGATTATGACATCATCAGTTCATGATGACATCATCAGTTCTTTATGACATCTTCAAAATGATTATGACATCATCAGTTCATTATGACATCATCAGTCCATTATGTCATCATCAAAATGATTATGACATCATCAGATCATTGTGACATCATCAGTTCATTATGACATCATCAGTTCATTATGACATCATCAGTCCATTATGACATCATCAAAATGATTATGACATCATCAGTTCATTATGACATCATCAGTTCATTATGACATCAACAAAATGATTATGACATCATCAGTTCATTATGACATCTTCAAAATGATTATGACATCATCAGTACATTATGACATCATCAGTGCATTATGACATCATCAAAATGATTATGACATCATCAGATCATTGTGACATCATCAGTTCATTATGACATCATCAGTTCATTATGACATCATCAGTCCATTATGACATCATCAAAATGATTATGACATCATCAGTTCATTATGACATCATCAGTTCATTATGACATCATCAAAATTATTATGACATCATCAGTTCATTAGACATCATCAGTTCATTCTGACATCATCAGTTCATTCTGACATCATCAGTCCATTATGACATCATCAGTTCATTATGACATCATCAGTCCATTATGACATCATCAAAATGATTATGACATCATCAGTCCATTATGTCATCATCAAAATGATTATGACATCATCAGTTCATTATGACATCATCAGTTCATTATGACATCATCAGTTCATTATGACATCATCAAAATGATTATGACATCATCAGTGCATTATGACATCATCAGTTCATTATGACATCATCAGTCCATTATGACATCATCAAAATGATTATGACATCATCAGTTCATTATGACATCATCAGTTCATTATGACATCATCAAAATGATTATGACATCATCAGATCATTAGACATCATCAGTTCATTCTGACATCATCAGTCCATTATGACATCATCAGTCCATTATGACATCATCAGTTCATTATGACATCATCAGTCCATTATGACATCATCAAAATGATTATGACATCATCAGTCCATTATGACATCATCAAAATGATTATGACATCATCAGTTCATTATGACATCATCAGTCCATTATGATATCATCAGTCCATTATGACATCATCAGTCCATTTTGACATCATCAGTTCATTATGACATCATCAAAATGATTATGACATCATCAGTTCATTATGACATCATCAGTGCATTATGACATCATAAAAATGATTATGACATCATCAGTTCATTATGATATCATCAGTTCATTATGACATCATCAGTTCATTATGACATCATCAGTCCATTATGACATCAGCAAAATGATTATGACATCATCAGTTCATTATTACATCATCAGTCCATTATGACATCATCAGCTCATTATGACATCATCAAAATTATTATGACATCATCAGTCCATAATGACATCATCAAAATGATTATGACATCATCAGTTCATTATGACATCATCAGTTCATTATGAGATCATCAGTCCATTATGACATCATCAAAATGATTATGACATCATCAGTCCATTATGACATCATCAGTCCATTATGACATCATCAGTTCATTATGACATCATCAGAATGATTATGACATCATCAGTTCATTATGACATCATGAGTCCATTATGACATCATCAGCCAATTATGACATCATCAGCCAATTATGACATCATCAAATTTTTTATGACATCATCAGTTCATTATGACATCATCAGTCCATAATGACATCTTCAAAATGATTATGACATCATCAGTTCATTATGACATCATCAGTTCATTATGACATCATCAGTCCATTATGACATCATCAAAATGATTATGACATCATCAGTCCATTATGACATCATCAGTCCATTATGACATCATCAGCCCATTATGACATCATCAAAATGATTATGACATCATCAGTTCATTATGACATCATCAGTCTATTACGACATCATCAAAATGATTATGACATCATCAGTTCATTATGACATCATCAGTTCATTATGACATCATCAGTCCATTATGACATCATCAGTTCATTATGACATCATCAGTCTATTATGACATCATCAAAATGATTATGACATCATCAGTTCATTATGACATCATCAGTTCATTATGACATCATCAGTTAATTATGACATCATCAGTTTATGATGACATCATCAAAGTGATTATGACATCATCAGTTCATGATGACATCATCAAAATGATTATGACATCATCAGTTCATTATGACATCATCAGTTAATTATGACATCATCAAAATGATTATGACATCATCAGTTCATGATGACATCATCAAAATGATTATGACATCATCAGTTCATTATGACATCATCAGTTAATTATGACATCATCAAAATGATTATGACATCATCAGTTCATTATGACATCATCAAAATTATTATGACATCATCAGTCCATTATGACATCATCAAAATGATTATGACATAATCAGTTCATTATGACATCATCAGTCCATAATGACATCGTCAAAATGATTATGACATCATCAGTTCATTATGACATCATCAGTTCATTATGACATCATCAGTCCATTATGACATCATCAAAATGATTATGACATCATCAGTCCATTATGACATCATCAAAATGATTATGACATCATCAGTTCATTATGACATTATCGGGCTATTATGACATCATCAAAATGATTATGACATCATCAGTTCATTATGACATCATCAGTTCATTATGACATCATCAGTCCATTATGACATCATCAGTTCATTATGACATCATCAGTCCATTATGACATCATCAAAATGATTATGACATCATCAAAATGATTATGACATCATCAGTTCATGATGACATCATCAGTTCATGATGACATCATGAGCCCATTATGACATCATCAAAATGATTATGACATCATCAGTTCATGATGACATCATCAGTCCATAATGACATCTTCAAAATGATTATGACATCATCAGTTCATTATGACATCATCAGTTCATTATGACATCATCAGTCCATTATTACATCATCAAAATGATTATGACATCATCAGTCCATTATGACATCATCAGTCCATTATGACATCATCAGCCCATTATGACATCATCAAAATGATTATGACATCATCAGTTCATTATGACATCATCAGTCTATTATGACATCATCAAAATGATTATGACATCATCAAAATGATTATGACATCATCAGTTCATTATGACATCATCAGTTCATTATGACATCATCAGTCCATTATGACATCATCAGTTCATTATGACATCATCAGTCTATTATGACATCATCAAAATGATTATGACATCATCAGTTCATTATGACATCATCAGTTCATGATGACATCATCAAAATGATTATGACATCATCAGTTCATGATGACATCATCAAATTGTTTATGACATCATCAGTTCATTATGACATCATCAGTGCATTATGACATCATCAAAATGATTATGACATCATCAGTTCATTATGACATCATCAGTTCATTATGACATCATCAGTTCATTATGACATCATCAAAATGATTATGACATCATCAGTTCATTATGACATCATCAGCCCTTTATGACATCATCAAAATGATTATGACATCATCAGTTCATTATGACATCATCAGTCCATTATGACATCATCAGCCCATTATGACATCATCAAATTGTTTATGACATCATCAGTTCATTATGATATCATCAGTTCATTATGACATCAAAATGATTATGACATCATCAGTTCATTATCACATCATCAGTCCATTATGACATCATCAGTCCATTATGACATCATCAGTTCATTATGACATCATCAAAATGATTATGACATCATTAGTTCATGATGACATCATCAGTTCTTTATGACATCATCAGTTCATTATGACATCAACAAAATGATTATGACATCATCAGTTCATTATGACATCTTCAAAATGATTATGACATCATCAGTACATTATGACATCATCAGTCCATTATGACATCATCAAAATGATTATGAAATCATCAGATCATTGTGACATCATCAGTTCATTATGACATCATCAGTTCATTATGACATCATCAGTCCATTATGACATCATCAAAATGATTATGACATCATCAGTTCATTATGACATCATCAGTTCATTAGACATCATCAGTTCATTCTGACTTCATCAGTTCATTATGACATCATCAGTCCATTATGACATCATCAAAATGATTATGACATCATCAGTCCATTATGTCATCATCAAAATGATTATGACATCATCAGTTCATTATGACATCATCAGTCCATTATGTCATCATCAAAATTATTATGACATCATCAGTTCATTATGACATCATCAGTTCATTATGACATCATCAAAATGATTATGACATCATCAGTACATTATGACATCATCAGTGCATTATGACATCATCAAAATGATTATGACATCATCAGTTCATTATGACATCATCAGTTCATTATGACATCATCAGTCCATTATGACATCATCAAAATGATTATGACATCATCAGTTCATTATGACATCATCAGTTCATTATGACATCATCAAAATGATTATGACATCATCAGATCATTAGACATCATCAGTTCATTCTGACATCATCAGTCCATTATGACATCATCAGTCCATTATGACATCATCAGTTCATTATGACATCATCAGTCCATTATGACATCATCAAAATGATTATGACATCATCAGTCCATTATGACATCATCAAAATGATTATGACATCATCAGTTCATTATGACATCATCAGTGCATTATGACATCATAAAAATGATTATGACATCATCAGTTCATTATGATATCATCAGTTCATTATGACATCATCAGTTCATTATGACATCATCAAAATGATTATGACATCATCGGTTCATTATGACATCATGAAAATGATTATGACATCATCAGTTCATTATGACATCATCAGTTCATTATGACATCATCAAAATTATTATGACATCATCAGTTCATTATGACATCATCAGTCCATTATGACATCATCAAAATGATTATGACATCATCAGTTCATTATGACATCATCAAAATTATTATGACATCATCAGTCCATAATGACATCATCAAAATGATTATGACATCATCAGTTCATTGTGACATCATCAGTTCATTATGAGATCATCAGTCCATTATGACATCATCAAAATGATTATGACATCATCAGTCCATTATGACATCATCAGTCCATTATGACATCATCAGTTCATTGTGACATCATCAAAATGATTATGACATCATCAGTTCATTATGACATCATGAGTCCATTATGACATCATCAGTCCATTATGACATCATCAGCCCATTATGACATCATCAGCCAATTATGACATCATCAAATTTTTTATGACATCATCAGTTCATTATGACATCATCAGTTCATTATGACATCATCAAAATGATTATGACATCATCAGTTCATTATCACATCATCAGTCCATTATGACATCATCAGTCCATTATGACATCATCAGTCCATTATGACATCATCAGTTCATTATGACATCATCAAAATGATTATGACATCATCAAAATGATTATGACATCATCAAAATGATTATGACATCATCAGTTCATTATGACATCATCAGTGCATTATGACATCATAAAAATGATTATGACATCATCAGTTCATTATGACATCATCAGTTCATTATGACATCATCAGTTCATTATGACATCATCAGTTCATTATGACATCATCTAAATGATTATGGCATCATCAGTTCATTATGACATCATCAAAATCATTATGACATCATCAGTTCATTATGACATCATCAGTTCATTATGACATCATCAAAATGATTATGACATCATCAGTTCATTATGACATCATCAAAATTATTATGACATCATCAGTCCATTATGACATCATCAAAATGATTATGACATCATCAGTTCATTATGACATCATCAGTCCATAATGACATCTTCAAAATGATTATGACATCATCAGTTCATTATGACATCATCAGTTCATTATGACATCATCAGTTCATTATGACATCATCAAAATGATTATGACATCATCAGTCCATTATGACATCATCAGTCCATTATGACATCATCAGCCCATTATGACATCATCAAAATGATTATGACATCATCAGTTCATTATGACATCATCAGTCTATTACGACATCATCAAAATGATTATGACATCATCAGTTCATTATGACATCATCAGTTCATTATGACATCATCAGTCCATTATGACATCATCAGTTCATTATGACATCATCAAAATTATTATGACATCATCAGTCCATTATGACATCATCAAAATGATTATGACATAATCAGTTCATTATGACATCATCAGTCCATAATGACATCGTCAAAATGATTATGACATCATCAGTTCATTATGACATCATCAGTTCATTATGACATCATCAGTCCATTATGACATCATCAAAATGATTATGACATCATCAGTCCATTATGACATCATCAGTCCATTATGACATCATCAAAATGATTATGACATCATCAGTTCATTATGACATCATCAGGCTATTATGACATCATCAAAATGATTATGACATCATCATTTCATTATGACATCATCAGTTCATTATGACATCATCAGTCCATTATGACATCATCAGTTCATTATGACATCATCAGTCCATTTTGACATCATCAAAATGATTATGACATCATCAGTTCATTATGACATCATCAGTTCAATATGACATCATCAGTTCATGATGACATCATGAGCCCATTATGACATCATCAAAATGATTATGACATCATCAGTTCATGATGACATCATCAGTCCATAATGACATCTTCAAAATGATTATGACATCATCAGTTCATTATGACATCATCAGTTCATTATGACATCATCAGTCCATTATGACATCATCAAAATGATTATGACATCATCAGTCCATTATGACATCATCAGTCCATTATGACATCATCAGCCCATTATGACATCATCAAAATGATGATGACATCATCAGTTCATTATGACATCATCAGTCTATTATGACATCATCAAAATGATTATGACATCATCAAAATGATTATGACATCATCAGTTCATTATGACATCATCAGTTCATTATGACATCATCAGTCCATTATGACATCATCAGTTCATTATGACATCATCAGTCTATTATGACATCATCAAAATGATTATGACATCATCAGTTCATTATGACATCATCAGTTATTTATGACATCATCAAAATGATTATGACATCATCAGTTCATTATGACATCATCAAAATTATTATGACATCATCAATCCATTATGACATCATCAAAATGATTATGACATAATCAGTTCATTATGACATCATCAGTAAATAATGACATCGTCAAAATGATTATGATATCATCAGTTCATTATGACATCATCAGTTCATTATGACATCATCAGTCCATTATGACATCATCAAAATGATTATGACATCATCAGTCCATTATGACATCATCAGTCCATTATGACATCATCAAAATGATTATGACATCATCAGTTCATTATGACATCATCAGGCTATTATGACATCATCAAAATGATTATGACATCATCAGTTCATTATGACATCATCAGTTCATTATGACATCATCAGTCCATTATGACATCATCAGTTCATTATGACATCATCAGTCCATTATGACATCATCAAAATGATTATGACATCATTAGTTCATTATGACATGATCAGTCCAATATGACATCATCAGTTCATGATGACATCGTGAGCCCATTATGACATCATCAAAATGATTATGACATCATCAGTTCATGATGACATCATCAGTCCATAATGACATCTTCAAAATGATTATGACATCATCAGTTCATTATGACATCATCAGTTCATTATGACATCATCAGTCCATTATGACATCATCAAAATGATTATGACATCATCAGTCCATTATGACATCATCAGTCCATTATGACATCATCAGCCCATTATGACGTCATCAAAATGATTATGACATCATCAGTTCATTATGACATCATCAGTTTATTATGACATCATCAAAATGATTATGACATCATCAGTTCATTATGCCATCATCAGTTCATTATGACATCATCAGTCCATTATGACATCATCAGTTCATTATGACATCATCAGTCTATTATGACATCATCAAAATGATTATGACATCATCAGTTCATTATGACATCATCAGTTCATGATGACATCATCAAAATGATTATGACATCATCAGTTCATGATGACATCATCAAATTGTTTATGACATCATCAGTTCATTATGACATCATCAGTTCATTATGACATCATCAGTTCATTATGACATCATCAAAATGATTATGACATCATCAGTTCATTATGACATCATCAGTCCATTATGACATCATCAGCCCATTATGACATCATCAGCCCATTATGACATCATCAAATTGTTTATGACATCATCAGTTCATTATGATATCATCAGTTCATTATGACATCAAAATGATTGACATCATCAGTTCATTATCACATCATCAGTCCATTATGACATCATCAGTCCATTATGACATCATCAGTTCATTATGACATCATCAAAATGATTATGACATCATCAGTTCATGATGACATCATCAGTTCTTTATGACATCATCAGTTCATTATGACATCAACAAAATGGTTATGACATCATCAGTTCATTATGACATCTTCAAAATGATTATGACATCATCAGCACATTATGACATCATCAGTGCATTATGACATCATCAAAATGATTATGACATCAACAGATCATTATGACATCATCAGTTCATTATGACATCATCAGTTCATTATGACATCATCAGTCCATTATGACATCATCAAAATGATTATGACATCATCAGTTCATTATGACATCATCAGTTTATTATGACATCATCAAAATGATTATGACATCATCAGTTCATTAGACATCATCAGTTCATTCTGACATCATCAGTTCATTCTGACATCATCAGTCCATTATGACATCATCAGTTCATTCTGACATCATCAGTCCATTATGACATCATCAGTTCATTATGACATCATCAGTCCATTATGACATCATCAAAATGATTATGACATCATCAGTTCATTATGACATCATCAGTCCATTATGTCATCATCAAAATTATTATGACATCATCAGTTCATTATGACATCATCAGTTCATTATGACATCATCAAAATGATTATGACATCATCAGTACATTATGACATCATCAGTGCATTATGACATCATCAAAATGATTATGACATCATCAGTTCATTATGACATCATCAGTTCATTATGACATCATCAGTCCATTATGACATCATCAAAATGATTATGACATCATCAGTTCATTATGACATCATCAGTCCATTATGACATCATCAAAATGATTATGACATCATCAGATCATTAGACATCATCAGTTCATTCTGACATCATCAGTCCATTATGACATCATCAGTCCATTATGACATCATCAGTTCATTATGATATCATCAGTCCATTATGACATCATCAAAATGATTATGACATCATCAGTCCATTATGACATCATCAAAATGATTATGACATCATCAGTTCATTATGACATCATCAGTCCATTATGACATCATCAGTCCATTATGACATCATCAGTCCATTATGACATCATCAGTTCATTATGACATCATCAAAATGATTATGACATCATCAGTTCATTATGACATCATCAGTGCATTATGACATCATCAAAATGATTATGACATCATCAGTTCATTATGACATCATCAGTTCATTATGACATCATCAGTTCATTATGACATCATCAAAATGATTATGACATCATCAGTTCATTATGACATCATCAGCCCTTTATGACATCATCAAAATGATTATGACATCATCAGTTCATTATGACATCATCAGTTCATTATGACATCATCAGTCCATTATGACATCATCAGTTCATTATGACATCATCAGTCCATTATGACATCATCAAAATGATTATGACATCATCAAAATGATTATGACATCATCAGTTCATGATGACATCATCAGTTCATGATGACATCATGAGCCCATTATGACATCATCAAAATGATTATGACATCATCAGTTCATGATGACATCATCAGTCCATAATGACATCTTCAAAATGATTATGACATCATCAGTTCATTATGACATCATCAGTTCATTATGACATCATCAGTCCATTATTACATCATCAAAATGATTATGACATCATCAGTCCATTATGACATCATCAGTCCATTATGACATCATCAGCCCATTATGACATCATCAAAATGATTATGACATCATCAGTTCATTATGACATCATCAGTCTATTATGACATCATCAAAATGATTATGACATCATCAAAATGATTATGACATCATCAGTTCATTATGACATCATCAGTTCATTATGACATCATCAGTCCATTATGACATCATCAGTTCATTATGACATCATCAGTCTATTATGACATCATCAAAATGATTATGACATCATCAGTTCATTATGACATCATCAGTTCATGATGACATCATCAAAATGATTATGACATCATCAGTTCATTATCACATCATCAGTCCATTATGACATCATCAGTCCATTATGACATCATCAGTCCATTATGACATCATCAGTTCATTATGACATCATCAAAATGATTATGACATCATCAAAATGATTATGACATCATCAAAATGATTATGACATCATCAGTTCATTATGACATCATCAGTGCATTATGACATCATAAAAATGATTATGACATCATCAGTTCATTATGACATCATCAGTTCATTATGACATCATCAGTTCATTATGACATCATCAGTTCATTATGACATCATCAGTTCATTATGACATCATCAAAATGATTATGACATCATCAGTTCATTATGACATCATCAAAATTATTATGACATCATCAGTCCATTATGACATCATCAAAATGATTATGACATCATCAGTTCATTATGACATCATCAGTCCATAATGACATCTTCAAAATGATTATGACATCATCAGTCCATTATGACATCATCAGTCCATTATGACATCATCAGCCCATTATGACATCATCAAAATGATTATGACATCATCAGTTCATTATGACATCATCAGTCTATTACGACATCATCAAAATGATTATGACATCATCAGTTCATTATGACATCATCAGTTCATTATGACATCATCAGTCCATTATGACATCATCAGTTCATTATGACATCATCAAAATTATTATGACATCATCAGTCCATTATGACATCATCAAAATGATTATGACATAATCAGTTCATTATGACATCATCAGTCCATAATGACATCGTCAAAATGATTATGACATCATCAGTTCATTATGACATCATCAGTTCATTATGACATCATCAGTCCATTATGACATCATCAAAATGATTATGACATCATCAGTCCATTATGACATCATCAGTCCATTATGACATCATCAAAATGATTATGACATCATCAGTTCATTATGACATCATCAGGCTATTATGACATCATCAAAATGATTATGACATCATCATTTCATTATGACATCATCAGTCCATTATGACATCATCAGTTCATTATGACATCATCAGTCCATTATGACATCATCAAAATGATTATGACATCATCAGTTCATTATGACATCATCAGTTCAATATGACATCATCAGTTCATGATGACATCATGAGCCCATTATGACATCATCAAAATGATTATGACATCATCAGTTCATGATGACATCATCAGTCCATAATGACATCTTCAAAATGATTATGACATCATCAGTTCATTATGACATCATCAGTTCATTATGACATCATCAGTCCATTATGACATCATCAAAATGATTATGACATCATCAGTCCATTATGACATCATCAGTCCATTATGACATCATCAGCCCATTATGACATCATCAAAATGATTATGACATCATCAGTTCATTATGACATCATCAGTCTATTATGACATCATCAAAATGATTATGACATCATCAAAATGATTATGACATCATCAGTTCATTATGACATCATCAGTTCATTATGACATCATCAGTCCATTATGACATCATCAGTTCATTATGACATCATCAGTCTATTATGACATCATCAAAATGATTATGACATCATCAGATCATTATGACATCATCAGTTATTTATGACATCATCAAAATGATTATGACATCATCAGTTCATTATGACATCATCAAAATTATTATGACATCATCAATCCATTATGACATCATCAAAATGATTATGACATAATCAGTTCATTATGACATCATCAGTAAATAATGACATCGTCAAAATGATTATGATATCATCAGTTCATTATGACATCATCAGTTCATTATGACATCATCAGTCCATTATGACATCATCAAAATGATTATGACATCATCAGTCCATTATGACATCATCAGTCCATTATGACATCATCAAAATGATTATGACATCATCAGTTCATTATGACATCATCAGGCTATTATGACATCATCAAAATGATTATGACATCATCAGTTCATTATGACATCATCAGTTCATTATGACATCATCAGTCCATTATGACATCATCAGTTCATTATGACATCATCAGTCCATTATGACATCATCAAAATGATTATGACATCATTAGTTCATTATGACATGATCAGTCCAATATGACATCATCAGTTCATGATGACATCGTGAGCCCATTATGACATCATCAAAATGATTATGACATCATCAGTTCATGATGACATCATCAGTCCATAATGACATCTTCAAAATGATTATGACATCATCAGTTCATTATGACATCATCAGTTCATTATGACATCATCAGTCCATTATGACATCATCAAAATGATTATGACATCATCAGTCCATTATGACATCATCAGTCCATTATGACATCATCAGCCCATTATGACGTCATCAAAATGATTATGACATCATCAGTTCATTATGACATCATCAGTCTATTATGACATCATCAAAATGATTATGACATCATCAGTTCATTATGCCATCATCAGTTCATTATGACATCATCAGTCCATTATGACATCATCAGTTCATTATGACATCATCAGTCTATTATGACATCATCAAAATGATTATGACATCATCAGTTCATTATGACATCATCAGTTCATGATGACATCATCAAAATGATTATGACATCATCAGTTCATGATGACATCATCAAATTGTTTATGACATCATCAGTTCATTATGACATCATCAGTTCATTATGACATCATCAGTTCATTATGACATCATCAAAATGATTATGACATCATCAGTTCATTATGACATCATCAGTCCATTATGACATCATCAGCCCATTATGACATCATCAGCCCATTATGACATCATCAAATTGTTTATGACATCATCAGTTCATTATGATATCATCAGTTCATTATGACATCAAAATGATTATGACATCATCAGTTCATTATCACATCATCAGTCCATTATGACATCATCAGTCCATTATGACATCATCAGTTCATTATGACATCATCAAAATGATTATGACATCATCAGTTCATGATGACATCATCAGTTCTTTATGACATCATCAGTTCATTATGACATCAACAAAATGGTTATGACATCATCAGTTCATTATGACATCTTCAAAATGATTATGACATCATCAGCACATTATGACATCATCAGTGCATTATGACATCATCAAAATGATTATGACATCAACAGATCATTATGACATCATCAGTTCATTATGACATCATCAGTTCATTATGACATCATCAGTCCATTATGACATCATCAAAATGATTATGACATCATCAGTTCATTATGACATCATCAGTTTATTATGACATCATCAAAATGATTATGACATCATCAGTTCATTAGACATCATCAGTTCATTCTGACATCATCAGTTCATTCTGACATCATCAGTCCATTATGACATCATCAGTTCATTCTGACATCATCAGTCCATTATGACATCATCAGTTCATTATGACATCATCAGTCCATTATGACATCATCAAAATGATTATGACATCATCAGTTCATTATGACATCATCAGTCCATTATGTCATCATCAAAATTATTATGACATCATCAGTTCATTATGACATCATCAGTTCATTATGACATCATCAAAATGATTATGACATCATCAGTACATTATGACATCATCAGTGCATTATGACATCATCAAAATGATTATGACATCATCAGTTCATTATGACATCATCAGTTCATTATGACATCATCAGTCCATTATGACATCATCAAAATGATTATGACATCATCAGTTCATTATGACATCATCAGTCCATTATGACATCATCAAAATGATTATGACATCATCAGATCATTAGACATCATCAGTTCATTCTGACATCATCAGTCCATTATGACATCATCAGTCCATTATGACATCATCAGTTCATTATGATATCATCAGTCCATTATGACATCATCAAAATGATTATGACATCATCAGTCCATTATGACATCATCAAAATGATTATGACATCATCAGTTCATTATGACATCATCAGTCCATTATGACATCATCAGTCCATTATGACATCATCAGTCCATTATGACATCATCAGTTCATTATGACATCATCAAAATGATTATGACATCATCAGTTCATTATGACATCATCAGTGCATTATGACATCATCAAAATGATTATGACATCATCAGTTCATTATGACATCATCAGTTCATTATGACATCATCAGTTCATTATGACATCATCAAAATGATTATGACATCATCAGTTCATTATGACATCATCAGCCCTTTATGACATCATCAAAATGATTATGACATCATCAGTTCATTATGACATCATCAGTTCATTATGACATCATCAGTCCATTATGACATCATCAGTTCATTATGACATCATCAGTCCATTATGACATCATCAAAATGATTATGACATCATCAAAATGATTATGACATCATCAGTTCATGATGACATCATCAGTTCATGATGACATCATGAGCCCATTATGACATCATCAAAATGATTATGACATCATCAGTTCATGATGACATCATCAGTCCATAATGACATCTTCAAAATGATTATGACATCATCAGTTCATTATGACATCATCAGTTCATTATGACATCATCAGTCCATTATTACATCATCAAAATTATTATGACATCATCAGTCCATTATGACATCATCAGTCCATTATGACATCATCAGCCCATTATGACATCATCAAAATGATTATGACATCATCAGTTCATTATGACATCATCAGTCTATTATGACATCATCAAAATGATTATGACATCATCAAAATGATTATGACATCATCAGTTCATTATGACATCATCAGTTCATTATGACATCATCAGTCCATTATGACATCATCAGTTCATTATGACATCATCAGTCTATTATGACATCATCAAAATGATTATGACATCATCAGTTCATTATGACATAATCAGTTCATGATGACATCATCAAAATGATTATGACATCATCAGTTCATGATGACATCATCAAATTGTTTATGACATCATCAGTTCATTATGACATCATCAGTGCATTATGACATCATCAAAATGATTATGACATCATCAGTTCATTATGACATCATCAGTTCATTATGACATCATCAGTTCATTATGACATCATCAAAATGATTATGACATCATCAGTTCATTATGACATCATCAGCCCTTTATGACATCATCAAAATGATTATGACATCATCAGTTCATTATGACATCATCAGTCCATTATGACATCATCAGCCCATTATGACATCATCAAATTGTTTATGACATCATCAGTTCATTATGATATCATCAGTTCATTATGACATCAAAATGATTATGACATCATCAGTTCATTATCACATCATCAGTCCATTATGACATCATCAGTCCATTATGACATCATCAGTTCATTATGACATCATCAAAATGATTATGACATCATCAGTTCATGATGACATCATCAGTTCTTTATGACATCATCAGTTCATTATGACATCAACAAAATGATTATGACATCATCAGTTCATTATGACATCTTCAAAATGATTATGACATCATCAGTACATTATGACATCATCAGTGCATTATGACATCATCAAAATGTTTATGACATCATCAGTTCATTATGACATCATCAGTTCATTATGACATCATCAGTCCATTATGACATCATCAAAATGATTATGACATCATCAGTTCATTATGACATCATCAGTTCATTATGACATCATCAAAATGATTATGACATCATCAAAATGATTATGACATCATCAGTTCATTATGACATCATCAGTTCATTAGACATCATCAGTTCATTCTGACTTCATCAGTTCATTATGACATCATCAGTCCATTATGACATCATCAAAATGATTATGACATCATCAGTCCATTATGTCATCATCAAAATGATTATGACATCATCAGTTCATTATGACATCATCAGTCCATTATGTCATCATCAAAATTATTATGACATCATCAGTTCATTATGACATCATCAGTTCATTATGACATCATCAAAATGATTATGACATCATCAGTACATTATGACATCATCAGTGCATTATGACATCATCAAAATGTTTATGACATCATCAGTTCATTATGACATCATCAGTTCATTATGACATCATCAGTCCATTATGACATCATCAAAATGATTATGACATCATCAGTTCATTATGACATCATCAGTTCATTATGACATCATCAAAATGATTATGACATCATCAGATCATTAGACATCATCAGTTCATTCTGACATCATCAGTCCATTATGACATCATCAGTCCATTATGACATCATCAGTTCATTATGACATCATCAGTCCATTATGACATCATCAAAATGATTATGACATCATCAGTCCATTATGACATCATCAAAATGATTATGACATCATCAGTTCATTATGACATCATCAGTGCATTATGACATCATAAAAATGATTATGACATCATCAGTTCATTATGATATCATCAGTTCATTATGACATCATCAGTTCATTATGACATCATCAAAATGATTATGACATCATCGGTTCATTATGACATCATCAAAATGATTATGACATCATCAGTTCATTATGACATCATCAGTTCATTATGACATCATCAAAATTATTATGACATCATCAGTTCATTATGACATCATCAGTCCATTATGACATCATCAAAATGATTATGACATCATCAGTTCATTATGACATCATGAAAATTATTATGACATCATCAGTCCATAATGACATCATCAAAATGATTATGACATCATCAGTTCATTGTGACATCATCAGTTCATTATGAGATCATCAGTCCATTATGACATCATCAAAATGATTATGACATCATCAGTCCATTATGACATCATCAGTCCATTATGACATCATCAGTTCATTGTGACATCATCAAAATGATTATGACATCATCAGTTCATTATGACATCATGAGTCCATTATGACATCATCAGTCCATTATGACATCATCAGCCCATTATGACATCATCAGCCAATTATGACATCATCAAATTTTTTATGACATCATCAGTTCATTATGACATCATCAGTTCATTATGACATCATCAAAATGATTATGACATCATCAGTTCATTATCACATCATCAGTCCATTATGACATCATCAGTCCATTATGACATCATCAGTCCATTATGACATCATCAGTTCATTATGACATCATCAAAATGATTATGACATCATCAAAATGATTATGACATCATCAAAATGATTATGACATCATCAGTTCATTATGACATCATCAGTGCATTATGACATCATAAAAATGATTATGACATCATCAGTTCATTATGACATCATCAGTTCATTATGACATCATCAGTTCATTATGACATCATCAGTTCATTATGACATCATCTAAATGATTATGGCATCATCAGTTCATTATGACATCATCAAAATCATTATGACATCATCAGTTCATTATGACATCATCAGTTCATTATGACATCATCAAAATGATTATGACATCATCAGTTCATTATGACATCATCAAAATTATTATGACATCATCAGTCCATTATGACATCATCAAAATGATTATGACATCATCAGTTCATTATGACATCATCAGTCCATAATGACATCTTCAAAATGATTATGACATCATCAGTTCATTATGACATCATCAGTTCATTATGACATCATCAGTTCATTATGACATCATCAAAATGATTATGACATCATCAGTCCATTATGACATCATCAGTCCATTATGACATCATCAGCCCATTATGACATCATCAAAATGATTATGACATCATCAGTTCATTATGACATCATCAGTCTATTACGACATCATCAAAATGATTATGACATCATCAGTTCATTATGACATCATCAGTTCATTATGACATCATCAGTCCATTATGACATCATCAGTTCATTATGACATCATCAAAATTATTATGACATCATCAGTCCATTATGACATCATCAAAATGATTATGACATAATCAGTTCATTATGACATCATCAGTCCATAATGACATCGTCAAAATGATTATGACATCATCAGTTCATTATGACATCATCAGTTCATTATGACATCATCAAAATTATTATGACATCATCAGTTCATTATGACATCATCAGTCCATTATGACATCATCAGTCCATTATGACATCATCAAAATGATTATGACATCATCAGTTCATTATGACATCATCAGGCTATTATGACATCATCAAAATGATTATGACATCATCATTTCATTATGACATCATCAGTTCATTATGACATCATCAGTCCATTATGACATCATCAGTTCATTATGACATCATCAGTCCATTATGACATCATCAAAATGATTATGACATCATCAGTTCATTATGACATCATCAGTTCAATATGACATCATCAGTTCATGATGACATCATGAGCCCATTATGACATCATCAAAATGATTATGACATCATCAGTTCATGATGACATCATCAGTCCATAATGACATCTTCAAAATGATTATGACATCATCAGTTCATTATGACATCATCAGTTCATTATGACATCATCAGTCCATTATGACATCATCAAAATGATTATGACATCATCAGTCCATTATGACATCATCAGTCCATTATGACATCATCAGCCCATTATGACATCATCAAAATGATTATGACATCATCAGTTCATTATGACATCATCAGTCTATTATGACATCATCAAAATGATTATGACATCATCAAAATGACTATGACATCATCAGTTCATTATGACATCATCAGTTCATTATGACATCATCAGTCCATTATGACATCATCAGTTCATTATGACATCATCAGTCTATTATGACATCATCAAAATGATTATGACATCATCAGTTCATTATGACATCATCAGTTATTTATGACATCATCAAAATGATTATGACATCATCAGTTCATTATGACATAATCAAAATTATTATGACATCATCAATCCATTATGACATCATCAAAATGATTATGACATAATCAGTTCATTATGACATCATCAGTAAATAATGACATCGTCAAAATGATTATGATATCATCAGTTCATTATGACATCATCAGTTCATTATGACATCATCAGTCCATTATGACATCATCAGAATGATTATGACATCATCAGTCCATTATGACATCATCAGTCCATTATGACATCATCAAAATGATTATGACATCATCAGTTCATTATGACATCATCAGGCTATTATGACATCATCAAAATGATTATGACATCATCAGTTCATTATGACATCATCAGTTCATTATGACATCATCAGTCCATTATGACATCATCAGTTCATTATGACATCATCAGTCCATTATGACATCATCAAAATGATTATGACATCATTAGTTCATTATGACATGATCAGTCCAATATGACATCATCAGTTCATGATGACATCGTGAGCCCATTATGACATCATCAAAATGATTATGACATCATCAGTTCATGATGACATCATCAGTCCATAATGACATCTTCAAAATGATTATGACATCATCAGTTCATTATGACATCATCAGTTCATTATGACATCATCAGTCCATTATGACATCATCAAAATGATTATGACATCATCAGTCCATTATGACATCATCAGTCCATTATGACATCATCAGCCCATTATGACGTCATCAAAATGATTATGACATCATCAGTTCATTATGACATCATCAGTCTATTATGACATCATCAAAATGATTATGACATCATCAGTTCATTATGCCATCATCAGTTCATTATGACATCATCAGTCCATTATGACATCATCAGTTCATTATGACATCATCAGTCTATTATGACATCATCAAAATGATTATGACATCATCAGTTCATTATGACATCATCAGTTCATGATGACATCATCAAAATGATTATGACATCATCAGTTCATGATGACATCATCAAATTGTTTATGACATCATCAGTTCATTATGACATCATCAGTTCATTATGACATCATCAGTTCATTATGACATCATCAGTCCATTATGTCATCATCAAAATTATTATGACATCATCAGTCCATTATGACATCATCAAAATGATTATGACATCATCAGTCCATTATGACATCATCAAAATGATTATGACATCATCAGTTCATTATGACATCATCAGTCCATAATGACATCTTCAAAATGATTATGACATCATCAGTTCATTATGACATCATCAGTTCATTATGACATCATCAGTTCATTATGACATCATCAAAATGATTATGACATCATCAGTCCATTATGACATCATCAGTCCATTATGACATCATCAGCCCATTATGACATCATCAAAATGATTATGACATCATCAGTTCATTATGACATCATCAGTCTATTACGACATCATCAAAATGATTATGACATCATCAGTTCATTATGACATCATCAGTTCATTATGACATCATCAGTCCATTATGACATCATCAGTTCATTATGACATCATCAAAATTATTATGACATCATCAGTCCATTATGACATCATCAAAATGATTATGACATAATCAGTTCATTATGACATCATCAGTCCATAATGACATCGTCAAAATGATTATGACATCATCAGTTCATTATGACATCATCAGTTCATTATGACATCATCAAAATTATTATGACATCATCAGTTCATTATGACATCATCAGTCCATTATGACATCATCAGTCCATTATGACATCATCAAAATGATTATGACATCATCAGTTCATTATGACATCATCAGGCTATTATGACATCATCAAAATGATTATGACATCATCATTTCATTATGACATCATCAGTTCATTATGACATCATCAGTCCATTATGACATCATCAGTTCATTATGACATCATCAGTCCATTATGACATCATCAAAATGATTATGACATCATCAGTTCATTATGACATCATCAGTTCAATATGACATCATCAGTTCATGATGACATCATGAGCCCATTATGACATCATCAAAATGATTATGACATCATCAGTTCATGATGACATCATCAGTCCATAATGACATCTTCAAAATGATTATGACATCATCAGTTCATTATGACATCATCAGTTCATTATGACATCATCAGTCCATTATGACATCATCAAAATGATTATGACATCATCAGTCCATTATGACATCATCAGTCCATTATGACATCATCAGCCCATTATGACATCATCAAAATGATTATGACATCATCAGTTCATTATGACATCATCAGTCTATTATGACATCATCAAAATGATTATGACATCATCAAAATGATTATGACATCATCAGTTCATTATGACATCATCAGTTCATTATGACATCATCAGTCCATTATGACATCATCAGTTCATTATGACATCATCAGTCTATTATGACATCATCAAAATGATTATGACATCATCAGTTCATTATGACATCATCAGTTATTTATGACATCATCAAAATGATTATGACATCATCAGTTCATTATGACATCATCAAAATTATTATGACATCATCAATCCATTATGACATCATCAAAATGATTATGACATAATCAGTTCATTATGACATCATCAGTAAATAATGACATCGTCAAAATGATTATGATATCATCAGTTCATTATGACATCATCAGTTCATTATGACATCATCAGTCCATTATGACATCATCAGAATGATTATGACATCATCAGTCCATTATGACATCATCAGTCCATTATGACATCATCAAAATGATTATGACATCATCAGTTCATTATGACATCATCAGGCTATTATGACATCATCAAAATGATTATGACATCATCAGTTCATTATGACATCATCAGTTCATTATGACATCATCAGTCCATTATGACATCATCAGTTCATTATGACATCATCAGTCCATTATGACATCATCAAAATGATTATGACATCATTAGTTCATTATGACATGATCAGTCCAATATGACATCATCAGTTCATGATGACATCGTGAGCCCATTATGACATCATCAAAATGATTATGACATCATCAGTTCATGATGACATCATCAGTCCATAATGACATCTTCAAAATGATTATGACATCATCAGTTCATTATGACATCATCAGTTCATTATGACATCATCAGTCCATTATGACATCATCAAAATGATTATGACATCATCAGTCCATTATGACATCATCAGTCCATTATGACATCATCAGCCCATTATGACGTCATCAAAATGATTATGACATCATCAGTTCATTATGACATCATCAGTCTATTATGACATCATCAAAATGATTATGACATCATCAGTTCATTATGCCATCATCAGTTCATTATGACATCATCAGTCCATTATGACATCATCAGTTCATTATGACATCATCAGTCTATTATGACATCATCAAAATGATTATGACATCATCAGTTCATTATGACATCATCAGTTCATGATGACATCATCAAAATGATTATGACATCATCAGTTCATGATGACATCATCAAATTGTTTATGACATCATCAGTTCATTATGACATCATCAGTTCATTATGACATCATCAGTTCATTATGACATCATCAAAATGATTATGACATCATCAGTTCATTATGACATCATCAGTCCATTATGACATCATCAGCCCATTATGACATCATCAGCCCATTATGACATCATCAAATTGTTTATGACATCATCAGTTCATTATGATATCATCAGTTCATTATGACATCAAAATGATTATGACATCATCAGTTCATTATCACATCATCAGTCCATTATGACATCATCAGTCCATTATGACATCATCAGTTCATTATGACATCATCAAAATGATTATGACATCATCAGTTCATGATGACATCATCAGTTCTTTATGACATCATCAGTTCATTATGACATCAACAAAATGGTTATGACATCATCAGTTCATTATGACATCTTCAAAATGATTGACATCATCAGCACATTATGACATCATCAGTGCAGTATGACATCATCAAAATGATTATGACATCAACAGATCATTATGACATCATCAGTTCATTATGACATCATCAGTTCATTATGACATCATCAGTCCATTATGACATCATCAAAATGATTATGACATCATCAGTTCATTATGACATCATCAGTTTATTATGACATCATCAAAATGATTATGACATCATCAGTTCATTAGACATCATCAGTTCATTCTGACATCATCAGTTCATTCTGACATCATCAGTCCATTATGACATCATCAGTTCATTCTGACATCATCAGTCCATTATGACATCATCAGTTCATTATGACATCATCAGTCCATTATGACATCATCAAAATGATTATGACATCATCAGTTCATTATGACATCATCAGTCCATTATGTCATCATCAAAATTATTATGACATCATCAGTTCATTATGACATCATCAGTTCATTATGACATCATCAAAATGATTATGACATCATCAGTACATTATGACATCATCAGTGCATTATGACATCATCAAAATGATTATGACATCATCAGTTCATTATGACATCATCAGTTCATTATGACATCATCAGTCCATTATGACATCATCAAAATGATTATGACATCATCAGTTCATTATGACATCATCAGTCCATTATGACATCATCAAAATGATTATGACATCATCAGATCATTAGACATCATCAGTTCATTCTGACATCATCAGTCCATTATGACATCATCAGTCCATTATGACATCATCAGTTCATTATGATATCATCAGTCCATTATGACATCATCAAAATGATTATGACATCATCAGTCCATTATGACATCATCAAAATGATTATGACATCATCAGTTCATTATGACATCATCAGTCCATTATGACATCATCAGTCCATTATGACATCATCAGTCCATTATGACATCATCAGTTCATTATGACATCATCAAAATGATTATGACATCATCAGTTCATTATGACATCATCAGTGCATTATGACATCATCAAAATGATTATGACATCATCAGTTCATTATGACATCATCAATTCATTATGACATCATCAGTTCATTATGACATCATCAAAATGATTATGACATCATCAGTTCATTATGACATCATCAGCCCTTTATGACATCATCAAAATGATTATGACATCATCAGTCCATTATGACATCATCAGTCCATTATGACATCATCAGCCCATTATGACATCATCAAAATGATTATGACATCATCAGTTCATTATGACATCATCAGTATATTATGACATCATCAAAATGATTATGACATCATCAGTTCTTTATGCCATCATCAGTTCATTATGACATCATCAGTCCATTATGACATCATCAGTTCATTATGACATCATCAGTCTATTATGACGTCATCAAAATGATTATGACATCATCAGTTCATTATGACATCATCAGTTCATGATGACATCATCAAAATGATTATGACATCATCAGTTCATGATGACATCATCAAATTGTTTATGACATCATCAGTTCATTATGACATCATCAGTTCATTATGACATCATCAGTTCATTATGACATCATCAAAATGATTATGACATCATCAGTTCATTATGACATCATCAGTCCATTATGACATCATCAGCCCATTATGACATCATCAGCCCATTATGACATCATCAAATTGTTTATGACATCATCAGTTCATTATGATATCATCAGTTCATTATGACATCAAAATGATTATGACATCATCAGTTCATTATCACATCATCAGTCCATTATGACATCATCAGTCCATTATGACATCATCAGTTCATTATGACATCATCAAAATGATTATGACATCATCAGTTCATGATGACATCATCAGTTCTTTATGACATCATCAGTTCATTATGACATCAACAAAATGATTATGACATCATCAGTTCATTATGACATCTTCAAAATGATTATGACATCATCAGCACATTATGACATCATCAGTGCATTATGACATCATCAAAATGATTATGACATCATCAGATCATTATGACATCATCAGTTCATTATGACATCATCAGTTCATTATGACATCATCAAAATGATTATGACATCATCAGTTCATTATGACATCATCAGTTTATTATGACATCATCAAAATGATTATGACATCATCAGTTCATTAGACATCATCAGTTCATTCTGACATCATCAGTTCATTCTGACATCATCAGTCCATTATGACATCATCAGTTCATTATGACATCATCAGTCCATTATGACATCATCAAAATGATTATGACATCATCAGTCCATTATGTCATCATCAAAATGATTATGACATCATCAGTTCATTATGACATCATCAGTCCATTATGTCATCATCAAAATTATTATGACATCATCAGTTCATTATGACATCATCAGTTCATTATGACATCATCAAAATGATTATGACATCATCAGTACATTATGACATCATCAGTGCATTATGACATCATCAAAATGATTATGACATCATCAGTTCATTATGACATCATCAGTTCATTATGACATCATCAGTCCATTATGACATCATCAAAATGATTATGACATCATCAGTTCATTATGACATCATCAGTCCATTATGACATCATCAAAATGATTATGACATCATCAGATCATTAGACATCATCAGTTCATTCTGACATCATCAGTCCATTATGACATCATCAGTCCATTATGACATCATCAGTTCATTATGATATCATCAGTCCATTATGACATCATCAAAATGATTATGACATCATCAGTCCATTATGACATCATCAAAATGATTATGACATCATCAGTTCATTATGACATCATCAGTCCATTATGACATCATCAGTCCATTATGACATCATCAGTTCATTATGACATCATCAAAATGATTATGACATCATCAGTTCATTATGACATCATCAGTGCATTATGACATCATCAAAATGATTATGACATCATCAGTTCATTATGACATCATCAGTTCATTATGACATCATCAGTTCATTATGACATCAACAAAATGATTATGACATCATCAGTTCATTATGACATCATCAGCCCTTTATGACATCATCAAAATGATTATGACATCATCAGTTCATTATGACATCATCAGTCCATTATGACATCATCAGCCCATTATGACATCATCAGCCCATTATGACATCATCAAATTGTTTATGACATCATCAGTTCATTATGACATCATCAGTTCATTATGACATCATCAAAAAGATTATGACATCATCAGTTCATTATCACATCATCAGTCCATTATGACATCATCAGTCCATTATGACATCATCAGTTTATTATGACATCATCAAAATGATTATGACATCATCATTTCATTATGACATCATCAGTTCATTATGAGATCATCAGTCCATTATGACATCATCAAAATGAGTATGACATCATCAGTCCATTATGACATCATCAGTCCATTATGACATCATCAGTTCATTATGACATAATCAAAATGATTATGACATCATCAGTTCATTATGACGTCATGAGTCCATTATGACATCATCAGTTCATTATGACATCATCAGTCCATTATGACATCATCAGCCCTTTATGACATCATCAAAATGATTATGACATCATCAGTTCATTATGCCATCATGCGTCCATTATGACATCATCAGTTCATTATGACATCATCAGTTCATTATGACATCATCAGTTCATTATGACATCATCAAAATGATTATGACATCATCAGTTCATTATGACATCATCAGTGCATTATGACATCATCAAAATGATTATGACATCATCAGTTCATTATGACATCATCAGTTCATTATGACATCATCAGTCCATTATGACATCATCAAAATGATTATGACATCATCACATCAGTTCATTAGACATCATCAGTTCATTCTGACATCATCAGTCCATTATGACATCATCAGTCCATTATGACATCATCAGTCCATTATGACATCATCAGTTCACTATGACATCATCAGTGCATTATGACATAATAAAAAATGATTATGACATCATCAGTTCATTATGACAACATCAGTTCATTATGATATCATCAGTTCATTATGACATCATCAAAATGATTATGAAATCATCAGTTCATTATGACATCATCAGTCCATTATGACATCATCAAAATGATTATGACATCATCAGTTCATTATGACATCATCAGTTCATTATGACATCATCAAAACGATTATGACATCATCAGTTCATTATGACATCATCAGTTCATTATGACATCATCAGTCCATTATGACATCATCAGTTCATTATGACATCATCAAAATGATTATGACATCATCAGTTCATTATGACATCATCAAATTGTTTATGATATCATCAGTTCATTATGACATCATCAAAATGATTATGACATCATCAGTTCATTATGACATCATCAGTTCATTATGACATCATCAGTCCAATATGACATCATCAGTTCATGATGACATCATCAGCCCATTATGACATCATCAAATTGTTTATGATATCATCAGCCCATTATGACATCATCAAAATGATTATGACATCATCAGTTCATGATGACATCATCAAAATGATTATGACATCATCAGCTCATTATGACATCATCAGTTAATTATGACATCATCAAAATGATTATGACATCATCAGTTCATTATGACATCATCAAAATTATTATGACATCATCAGTCCATTATGACATCATCAAAATGATTATGACATCATCAGTTCATTATGACATCATCAGTCCATAATGACATCTTCAAAATGATTATGACATCATCAGTTCATTATGACATCATCAGTTCATTATGACATCATCAGTCCATTATGACATCATCAAAATGATTATGACATCATCAGTCCATTATGACATCATCAGTCCATTATGACATCATCAGCCCATTATGACATCATCAAATTGTTTATGACATCATCAGTTCATTATGATATCATCAGTTCATTATGACATCAAAATGATTATGACATCATCAGTTCATTATCACATCATCAGTCCATTATGACATCATCAGTCCATTATGACATCATCAGTTCATTATGACATCATCAAAATGATTATGACATCATCAGTTCATGATGACATCATCAGTTCTTTATGACATCATCAGTTCATTATGACATCAACAAAATGGTTATGACATCATCAGTTCATTATGACATCTTCAAAATGATTATGACATCATCAGCACATTATGACATCATCAGTGCATTATGACATCATCAAAATGATTATGACATCAACAGATCATTATGACATCATCAGTTCATTATGACATCATCAGTTCATTATGACATCATCAGTCCATTATGACATCATCAAAATGATTATGACATCATCAGTTCATTATGACATCATCAGTTTATTATGACATCATCAAAATGATTATGACATCATCAGTTCATTAGACATCATCAGTTCATTCTGACATCATCAGTTCATTCTGACATCATCAGTCCATTATGACATCATCAGTTCATTCTGACATCATCAGTCCATTATGACATCATCAGTTCATTATGACATCATCATTCCATTATGACATCATCAAAATGATTATGACATCATCAGTTCATTATGACATCATCAGTCCATTATGTCATCATCAAAATTATTATGACATCATCAGTTCATTATGACATCATCAGTTCATTATGACATCATCAAAATGATTATGACATCATCAGTACATTATGACATCATCAGTGCATTATGACATCATCAAAATGATTATGACATCATCAGTTCATTATGACATCATCAGTTCATTATGACATCATCAGTCCATTATGACATCATCAAAATGATTATGACATCATCAGTTCATTATGACATCATCAGTTCATTATGACATCATCAGTTCATTATGACATCATCAAAATGATTATGACATCATCAGTTCATTATGACATCATCAGCCCTTTATGACATCATCAAAATGATTATGACATCATCAGTTCATTATGACATCATCAGTCCATTATGACATCATCAGCCCATTATGACATCATCAGCCCATTATGACATCATCAAATTGTTTATGACATCATCAGTTCATTATGACATCATCAGTTCATTATGACATCATCAAAAAGATTATGACATCATCAGTTCATTATCACATCATCAGTCCATTATGACATCATCAGTCCATTATGACATCATCAGTTTATTATGACATCATCAAAATGATTATGACATCATCATTTCATTATGACATCATCAGTTCATTATGAGATCATCAGTCCATTATGACATCATCAAAATGAGTATGACATCATCAGTCCATTATGACATCATCAGTCCATTATGACATCATCAGTTCATTATGACATAATCAAAATGATTATGACATCATCAGTTCATTATGACATCATCAGTTCATTATGACATCATCAGTTCATGATGACATCATCAAAATGATTATGACATCATCAGTTCATGATGACATCATCAAAATGATTATGACATCATCAGTTCATTATGACATCATCAGTTAATTATGACATCATCAAAATGATTATGACATCATCAGTTCATGATGACATCATCAAAATGATTATGACATCATCAGTTCATTATGACATCATCAGTTAATTATGACATCATCAAAATGATTATGACATCATCAGTTCATTATGACATCATCAAAATTATTATGACATCATCAGTCCATTATGACATCATCAAAATGATTATGACATAATCAGTTCATTATGACATCATCAGTCCATAATGACATCGTCAAAATGATTATGATATCATCAGTTCATTATGACATCATCAGTTCATTATGACATCATCAGTCCATTATGACATCATCAAAATGATTATGACATCATCAGTCCATTATGACATCATCAGTCCATTATGACATCATCAAAATGATTATGACATCATCAGTTCATTATGACATCATCAGGCTATTATGACATCATCAAAATGATTATGACATCATCAGTTCATTATGACATCATCAGTTCATTATGACATCATCAGTCCATTATGACATCATCAGTTCATTATGACATCATCAGTCCATTATGACATCATCAAAATGATTATGACATCATAAGTTCATTATGACATCATCAGTCCAATATGACATCATCAGTTCATGATGACATCATGAGCCCATTATGACATCATCAAAATGATTATGACATCATCAGTTCATGATGACATCATCAGTCCATAATGACATCTTCAAAATGATTATGACATCATTAGTTCATTATGACATCATCAGTCCAATATGACATCATCAGTTCATGATGACATCATGAGCCCATTATGACATCATCAAAATGATTATGACATCATCAGTTCATTAGACATCATCAGTTCATTCTGACATCATCAGTTCATTCTGACATCATCAGTCCATTATGACATCATCAGTTCATTATGACATCATCAGTCCATTATGACATCATCAAAATGATTATGACATCATCAGTCGATTATGTCATCATCAAAATGATTATGACATCATCAGTTCATTATGACATCATCAGTCCATTATGTCGTCATCAAAATTATTATGACATCATCAGTTCATTATGACATCATCAGTTCATTATGACATCATCAAAATGATTATGACATCATCAGTACATTATGACATCATCAGTGCATTATGACATCATCAAAATGATTATGACATCATCAGTTCATTATGACATCATCAGTTCATTATGACATCATCAGTCCATTATGACATCATCAAAATGATTATGACATCATCAGTCCATTATGACATCATCAGTCCATTATGACATCATCAAAATGATTATGACATCATCAGATCATTAGACATCATCAGTTCATTCTGACATCATCAGTCCCTTATGACATCATCAGTCCATTATGACATCATCAGTTCATTATGATATCATCAGTCCATTATGACATCATCAAAATGATTATGACATCATCAGTCCATTATGACATCATCAAAATGATTATGACATCATCAGTTCATTATGACATCATCAGTCCATTATGACATCATCAGTCCATTATGACATCATCAGTTCATTATGACATCATCAAAATGATTATGACATCATCAGTTCATTATGACATCACCAGTGCATTATGACATCATAAAAATGATTATGACATCATCAGTTCATTATGATATCATCAGTTCATTATGACATCATCTGTTCATTATGACATCATCAAAATGATTATGACATCATCAGTTCATTATGACATCATCAAAATGATTATGACATCATCAGTTCATTATGACATCATCAGTTCATTATGACATCATCAAAATTATTATGACATCATCAGTTCATTATGACATCATCAGTCCATTATGACATCATCAAAATGATTATGACATCATCAGTTCATTATTACATCATCAGTCCATTATGACATCATCAGTTCATTATGACATCATCAAAATTATTATGACATCATCAGTCCATAATGACATCATCAAAATGATTATGACATCATCAGTTCATTATGAGATCATCAGTCCATTATGACATCATCAAAATGATTATGACATCATCAGTCCATTATGACATCATCAGTCCATTATGACATCATCAGTTCATTATGACATCATCAAAATGATTATGACATCATCAGTTCATTATGACATCATGAGTCCATTATGACATCATCAGTTCATTATGACATCATCAGTTCATTATGACATCATCAGTCCAATATGACATCATCAGTTCATGATGACATCATCAGCCCATTATGACATCATCAAATTGTTTATGATATCATCAGCCCATTATGACATCATCAAAATGATTATGACATCATCAGTTCATTATGACATCATCAAAATTATTATGACATCATCAGTCCATTATGACATCATCAAAATGATTATGACATCATCAGTTCATTATGACATCATCAGTCCATAATGACATCTTCAAAATGATTATGACATCATCAGTTCATTATGAGATCATCAGTCCATTATGACATCATCAAAATGATTATGACATCATCAGTCCATTATGACATCATCAGTCCATTATGACATCATCAGTTCATTATGACATCATCAAAATTATTATGACATCATCAGTCCATAATGACATCATCAAAATGATTATGACATCATCAGTTCATTATGAGATCATCAGTCCATTATGACATCATCAAAATGATTATGACATCATCAGTCCATTATGACATCATCAGTCCATTATGACATCATCAGTTCATTATGACATCATCAAAATGATTATGACATCATCAGTTCATTATGACATCATGAGTCCATTATGACATCATCAGTTCATTATGACATCATCAGTTCATTATGACATCATCAGTCCAATATGACATCATCAGTTCATGATGACATCATCAGCCCATTATGACATCATCAAATTGTTTATGATATCATCAGCCCATTATGACATCATCAAAATGATTATGACATCATCAGTTCATTATGACATCATCAAAATTATTATGACATCATCAGTCCATTATGACATCATCAAAATGATTATGACATCATCAGTTCATTA
This sequence comes from Ranitomeya imitator, assembly GCF_032444005.1. Classification (NCBI taxonomy): domain Eukaryota; kingdom Metazoa; phylum Chordata; class Amphibia; order Anura; family Dendrobatidae; genus Ranitomeya; species Ranitomeya imitator. The sequence continues at coordinate 915,025,148 of NC_091282.1, read as the reverse complement.
TGACATCATCAGTCCATAATGACATCTTCAAAATGATTATGACATCATCAGTTCATTATGACATCATCAGTTCATTATGACATCATCAGTCCATTATGACATCATCAAAATGATTATGACATCATCAGTCCATTATGACATCATCAGTCCATTATGACATCATCAGCCCATTATGACATCATCAAAATGATTATGACATCATCAGTTCATTATGACATCATCAGTCAATTACGACATCATCAAAATGATTATGACATCATCAGTTCATTATGACATCATCAGTTCATTATGACATCATCAGTTCATTATGACATCATCAGTCCAGTATGACATCATCAATCTATTATGACATCATCAAAATGATTATGACATCATCAGTTCATTATGACATCATCAGTTCATTATGACATCATCAGTTCATTATGACATCATCAGTTCATGATGACATCATCAAAATGATTATGACATCATCAGTTCATGATGACATCATCAAAATGATTATGACATCATCAGTTCATTATGACATCATCAGTTAATTATGACATCATCAAAATGATTATGACATCATCAGTTCATGATGACATCATCAAAATGATTATGACATCATCAGTTCATTATGACATCATCAAAATGATTATGACATCATCAGTTCATTATGACATCATCAGTTCATTATGACATCATCAGTCCAATATGACATCATCAGTTCATGATGACATCATCAGCCCATTATGACTTCATCAAATTGTTTATGATATCATCAGCCCATTATGACATCATCAAAATGATTATGACATCATCAGTTCATGATGACATCATCAAAATGATTATGACATCATCAGCTCATTATGACATCATCAGTTAATTATGACATCATCAAAATGATTATGACATCATCAGTTCATTATGACATCATCAAAATTATTATGACATCATCAGTCCATTATGACATCATCAAAATGATTATGACATCATCAGTTCATTATGACATCATCAGTCCATAATGACATCTTCAAAATGATTATGACATCATCAGTTCATTATGACATCATCAGTTCATTATGACATCATCAGTCCATTATGACATCATCAAAATGATTATGACATCATCAGTCCATTATGACATCATCAGTCCATTATGACATCATCAGCCCATTATGACATCATCAAAATGATTATGACATCATCAGTTCATTATGACATCATCAGTCAATTACGACATCATCAAAATGATTATGACATCATCAGATCATTATGACATCATCAGTTTATTATGACATCATCAGTCCAGTATGACATCATCAGTCCAGTATGACATCATCAATCTATTATGACATCATCAAAATGATTATGACATCATCAGTTCATTACGACATCATCAGTTCATTATGACATCATCAGTTCATTATGACATCATCAGTTCATGATGACATCATCAAAATGATTATGACATCATCAGTTCATGATGACATCATCAAAATGATTATGACATCATCAGTTCATTATGACATCATCAGTTAATTATGACATCATCAAAATGATTATGACATCATCAGTTCATGATGACATCATCAAAATGATTATGACATCATCAGTTCATTATGACATCATCAAAATTATTATGACATCATCAGTCCATTATGACATCATCAAAATGATTATGACATAATCAGTTCATTATGACATCATCAGTCCATAATGACATCGTCAAAATGATTATGATATCATCAGTTCATTATGACATCATCAGTTCATTATGACATCATCAGTCCATTATGACATCATCAAAATGATTATGACATCATCAGTCCATTATGACATCATCAGTCCATTATGACATCATCAAAATGATTATGACATCATCAGTTCATTATGACATCATCAGGCTATTATGACATCATCAAAATGATTATGACATCATCAGTTCATTATGACATCATCAGTTCATTATGACATCATCAGTCCATTATGACATCATCAGTTCATTATGACATCATCAGTCCATTATGACATCATCAAAATGATTATGACATCATTAGTTCATTATGACATCATCAGTCCAATATGACATCATCAGTTCATGATGACATCGTGAGCCCATTATGACATCATCAAAATGATTATGACATCATCAGTTCATGATGACATCATCAGTCCATAATGACATCTTCAAAATGATTATGACATCATCAGTTCATTATGACATAATCAGTCCATTATGACATCATCAGCCCATTATGACATCATCAAAATGATTATGACATCATCAGTTCATTATGACATCATCAGTCCATTATGACATCATCAAAATGATTATGACATCATCAGTCCATTATGACATCATCAGTCCATTATGACATCATCAGCCCATTATGACATCATCAAAATGATTATGACATCATCAGTTCATTATGACATCATCAGTCTATTATGACATCATCAAAATGATTATGACATCATCAGTTCATTATGCCATTATCAGTTCATTATGACATCATCAGTCCATTATGACATCATCAGTTCATTATGACATCATCAGTCTATTATGACATCATCAAAATGATTATGACATCATCAGTTCATTATGACATCATCAGTTCATGATGACATCATCAAAATGATTATGACATCATCAGTTCATGATGACATCATCAAATTGTTTATGACATCATCAGTTCATTATGACATCATCAGTTCATTATGACATCATCAAAATGATTATGACATCATCAGTTCATTATGACATCATCAGTCCATTATGACATCATCAGCCCATTATGACATCATCAGCCCATTATGACATCATCAAATTGTTTATGACATCATCAGTTCATTATGATATCATCAGTTCATTATGACATCAAAATGATTATGACATCATCAGTTCATTATCACATCATCAGTCCATTATGACATCATCAGTCCATTATGACATCATCAGTTCATTATGACATCATCAAAATGATTATGACATCATCAGTTCATGATGACATCATCAGTTCTTTATGACATCATCAGTTCATTATGACATCAACAAAATGATTATGACATCATCAGTTCATTATGACATCTTCAAAATGATTATGACATCATCAGCACATTATGACATCATCAGTGCATTATGACATCATCAAAATGATTATGACATCATCAGATCATTATGACATCATCAGTTCATTATGACATCATCAGTTCATTATGACATCATCAGTCCATTATGACATCATCAAAATGATTATGACATCATCAGTTCATTATGACATCATCAGTTTATTATGACATCATCAAAATGATTATGACATCATCAGTTCATTAGACATCATCAGTTCATTCTGACATCATCAGTTCATTCTGACATCATCAGTCCATTATGACATCATCAGTTCATTATGACATCATCAGTCCATTATGACATCATCAAAATGATTATGACATCATCAGTCCATTATGTCATCATCAAAATGATTATGACATCATCAGTTCATTATGACATCATCAGTCCATTATGTCATCATCAAAATTATTATGACATCATCAGTTCATTATGACATCATCAGTTCATTATGACATCATCAAAATGATTATGACATCATCAGTACATTATGACATCATCAGTGCATTATGACATCATCAAAATGATTATGACATCATCAGTTCATTATGACATCATCAGTTCATTATGACATCATCAGTCCATTATGACATCATCAAAATGATTATGACATCATCAGTTCATTATGACATCATCAGTCCATTATGACATCATCAAAATGATTATGACATCATCAGATCATTAGACATCATCAGTTCATTCTGACATCATCAGTCCATTATGACATCATCAGTCCATTATGACATCATCAGTTCATTATGATATCATCAGTCCATTATGACATCATCAAAATGATTATGACATCATCAGTCCATTATGACATCATCAAAATGATTATGACATCATCAGTTCATTATGACATCATCAGTCCATTATGACATCATCAGTCCATTATGACATCATCAGTCCATTATGACATCTTCAGTTCATTATGACATCATCAAAATGATTATGACATCATCAGTTCATTATGACATCATCAGTGCATTATGACATCATCAAAATGATTATGACATCATCAGTTCATTATGACATCATCAGTTCATTATGACATCATCAGTTCATTATGACATCATCAAAATGATTATGACATCATCAGTTCATTATGACATCATCAGCCCTTTATGACATCATCAAAATGATTATGACATCATCAGTTCATTATGACATCATCAGTCCATTATGACATCATCAGCCCATTATGACATCATCAGCCCATTATGACATCATCAAATTGTTTATGACATCATCAGTTCATTATGACATCATCAGTTCATTATGACATCATCAAAAAGATTATGACATCATCAGTTCATTATCACATCATCAGTCCATTATGACATCATCAGTCCATTATGACATCATCAGTTTATTATGACATCATCAAAATGAATATGACATCATCATTTCATTATGACATCATCAGTTCATTATGAGATCATCAGTCCATTATGATATCATCAAAATGAGTATGACATCATCAGTCCATTATGATATCATCAGTCCATTATGACATCATCAGTTCATTATGACATAATCAAAATGATTTTGACATCATCAGTTCATTATGACGTCATGAGTCCATTATGACATCATCAGTTCATTATGACGTCATGAGTCCATTATGACATCATCAGTTCATTATGACATCATCAGTTCATTATGCCATCATGCGTCCATTATGACATCATCAGTTCATTATGACATCATCAGTTCATTATGACATCATCAGTTCATTATGACATCATCAAAATGATTATGACATCATCAGTTCATTATGACATCATCAGTGCATTATGACATCATCAAAATGATTATGACATCATCAGTTCATTATGACATCATCAGTTCATTATGACATCATCAGTCCATTATGACATCATCAAAATGATTATGACATCATCACATCAGTTCATTAGACATCATCAGTTCATTCTGACATCATCAGTCCATTATGACATCATCAGTCCATTATGACATCATCAGTCCATTATGACATCATCAGTTCACTATGACATCATCAGTGCATTATGACATAATAAAAAATGATTATGACATCATCAGTTCATTATGACAACATCAGTTCATTATGATATCATCAGTTCATTATGACATCATCAAAATGATTATGAAATCATCAGTTCATTATGACATCATCAGTCCATTATGACATCATCAAAATGATTATGACATCATCAGTTCATTATGACATCATCAGTTCATTATGACATCATCAAAACGATTATGACATCATCAGTTCATTATGACATCATCAGTTCATTATGACATCATCAAATTGTTTATGATATCATCAGTTCATTATGACATCATCAAAATGATTATGACATCATCAGTTCATTATGACATCATCAGTTCATTATGACATCATCAGTCCAATATGACATCATCAGTTCATGATGACATCATCAGCCCATTATGACATCATCAAATTGTTTATGATATCATCAGCCCATTATGACATCATCAAAATGATTATGACATCATCAGTTCATGATGACATCATCAAAATGATTATGACATCATCAGCTCATTATGACATCATCAGTTAATTATGACATCATCAAAATGATTATGACATCATCAGTTCATTATGACATCATCAAAATTATTATGACATCATCAGTCCATTATGACATCATCAAAATGATTATGACATCATCAGTTCATTATGACATCATCAGTCCATAATGACATCTTCAAAATGATTATGACATCATCAGTTCATTATGACATCATCAGTTCATTATGACATCATCAGTCCATTATGACATCATCAAAATGATTATGACATCATCAGTCCATTATGACATCATCAGTCCATTATGACATCATCAGCCCATTATGACATCATCAAAATGATTATGACATCATCAGTTCATTATGACATCATCAGTCAATTACGACATCATCAAAATGATTATGACATCATCAGTTCATTATGACATCATCAGTTCATTATGACATCATCAGTCCATTATGACATCATCAATCTATTATGACATCATCAAAATGATTATGACGTCATCAGTTCATTATGACATCATCAGTTCATTATGACATCATCAGTTCATTATGACATCATCAGTTCATTATGACATCATCAAAATGATTATGACATCATCAGTTCATGATGACATCATCAAAATGATTATGACATCATCAGTTCATTATGACATCATCAGTTAATTATGTCATCATCAAAATGATTATGACATCATCAGTTCATGATGACATCATCAAAATGATTATGACATCAACAGTACATTATGACATCATCAGTGCATTATGACATCTTCAAAATGATTATGACATCATCAGTTCATGATGACATCATCAAAATGATTATGACATCATCAGTACATTATGACATCATCAGTGCATTATGACATCATCAAAATGATTATGACATCATCAGTTCATTATGACATCATCAGTTCATTATGACATCATCAGTTCATTATGACATCATCAGTTCATTATGACATCATCAGTTCATTATGACATCATCAAAATGATTATGACATCATCAGTTCATGATGACATCATCAAAATGATTATGACATCATCAGTACATTATGACATCATCAGTGCATTATGACATCATCAAAATGATTATGACATCATCAGTTCATTATGACATCATCAGTTCATTATGACATCATCAGTCCATTATGACATCATCAAAATGATTATGACATCATCAGTCCATTATGACATCATCAGTCCATTATGACATCATCAAAATGATTATGACATCATCAGATCATTAGACATCATCAGTTCATTCTGACATCATCAGTCCCTTATGACATCATCAGTCCATTATGACATCATCAGTTCATTATGATATCATCAGTCCATTATGACATCATCAAAATGATTATGACATCATCAGTCCATTATGACATCATCAAAATGATTATGACATCATCAGTTCATTATGACATCATCAGTCCATTATGACATCATCAGTCCATTATGACATCATCAGTTCATTATGACATCATCAAAATGATTATGACATCATCAGTTCATTATGACATCACCAGTGCATTATGACATCATAAAAATGATTATGACATCATCAGTTCATTATGATATCATCAGTTCATTATGACATCATCTGTTCATTATGACATCATCAAAATGATTATGACATCATCAGTTCATTATGACATCATCAAAATGATTATGACATCATCAGTTCATTATGACATCATCAGTTCATTATGACATCATCAAAATTATTATGACATCATCAGTTCATTATGACATCATCAGTCCATTATGACATCATCAAAATGATTATGACATCATCAGTTCATTATTACATCATCAGTCCATTATGACATCATCAGTTCATTATGACATCATCAAAATTATTATGACATCATCAGTCCATAATGACATCATCAAAATGATTATGACATCATCAGTTCATTATGAGATCATCAGTCCATTATGACATCATCAAAATGATTATGACATCATCAGTCCATTATGACATCATCAGTCCATTATGACATCATCAGTTCATTATGACATCATCAAAATGATTATGACATCATCAGTTCATTATGACATCATGAGTCCATTATGACATCATCAGTTCATTATGACATCATCAGTTCATTATGACATCATCAGTCCAATATGACATCATCAGTTCATGATGACATCATCAGCCCATTATGACATCATCAAATTGTTTATGATATCATCAGCCCATTATGACATCATCAAAATGATTATGACATCATCAGTTCATGATGACATCATCAAAATGATTATGACATCATCAGCTCATTATGACATCATCAGTTAATTATGACATCATCAAAATGATTATGACATCATCAGTTCATTATGACATCATCAAAATTATTATGACATCATCAGTCCATTATGACATCATCAAAATGATTATGACATCATCAGTTCATTATGACATCATCAGTCCATAATGACATCTTCAAAATGATTATGACATCATCAGTTCATTATGACATCATCAGTTCATTATGACATCATCAGTCCATTATGACATCATCAAAATGATTATGACATCATCAGTCCATTATGACATCATCAGTACATTATGACATCATCAGTGCATTATGACATCATCAAAATGATTATGACATCATCAGTTCATTATGACATCATCAGTTCATTATGACATCATCAGTTCATTATGACATCATCAGTTCATTATGACATCATCAGTTCATTATGACATCATCAAAATGATTATGACATCATCAGTTCATGATGACATCATCAAAATGATTATGACATCATCAGTACATTATGACATCATCAGTGCATTATGACATCATCAAAATGATTATGACATCATCAGTTCATTATGACATCATCAGTTCATTATGACATCATCAGTCCATTATGACATCATCAAAATGATTATGACATCATCAGTCCATTATGACATCATCAGTCCATTATGACATCATCAAAATGATTATGACATCATCAGATCATTAGACATCATCAGTTCATTCTGACATCATCAGTCCCTTATGACATCATCAGTCCATTATGACATCATCAGTTCATTATGATATCATCAGTCCATTATGACATCATCAAAATGATTATGACATCATCAGTCCATTATGACATCATCAAAATGATTATGACATCATCAGTTCATTATGACATCATCAGTCCATTATGACATCATCAGTCCATTATGACATCATCAGTTCATTATGACATCATCAAAATGATTATGACATCATCAGTTCATTATGACATCACCAGTGCATTATGACATCATAAAAATGATTATGACATCATCAGTTCATTATGATATCATCAGTTCATTATGACATCATCTGTTCATTATGACATCATCAAAATGATTATGACATCATCAGTTCATTATGACATCATCAAAATGATTATGACATCATCAGTTCATTATGACATCATCAGTTCATTATGACATCATCAAAATTATTATGACATCATCAGTTCATTATGACATCATCAGTCCATTATGACATCATCAAAATGATTATGACATCATCAGTTCATTATTACATCATCAGTCCATTATGACATCATCAGTTCATTATGACATCATCAAAATTATTATGACATCATCAGTCCATAATGACATCATCAAAATGATTATGACATCATCAGTTCATTATGAGATCATCAGTCCATTATGACATCATCAAAATGATTATGACATCATCAGTCCATTATGACATCATCAGTCCATTATGACATCATCAGTTCATTATGACATCATCAAAATGATTATGACATCATCAGTTCATTATGACATCATGAGTCCATTATGACATCATCAGTTCATTATGACATCATCAGTTCATTATGACATCATCAGTCCAATATGACATCATCAGTTCATGATGACATCATCAGCCCATTATGACATCATCAAATTGTTTATGATATCATCAGCCCATTATGACATCATCAAAATGATTATGACATCATCAGTTCATGATGACATCATCAAAATGATTATGACATCATCAGCTCATTATGACATCATCAGTTAATTATGACATCATCAAAATGATTATGACATCATCAGTTCATTATGACATCATCAAAATTATTATGACATCATCAGTCCATTATGACATCATCAAAATGATTATGACATCATCAGTTCATTATGACATCATCAGTCCATAATGACATCTTCAAAATGATTATGACATCATCAGTTCATTATGACATCATCAGTTCATTATGACATCATCAGTCCATTATGACATCATCAAAATGATTATGACATCATCAGTCCATTATGACATCATCAGTCCATTATGACATCATCAGCCCATTATGACTTCATCAAAATGATTATGACATCATCAGTTCATTATGACATCATCAGTCAATTACGACATCATCAAAATGATTATGACATCATCAGTTCATTATGACATCATCAGTTCATTATGACATCATCAGTCCAGTATGACATCATAAATCTATTATGACATCATCAAAATGATTATGACATCATCAGTTCATTATGACATCATCAGTTCATTATGACATCATCAGTTCATTATGACATCATCAGTTCATGATGACATCATCAAAATGATTATGACATCATCAGTTCATGATGACATCATCAAAATGATTATGACATCATCAGTTCATTATGACATCATCAGTTAATTATGACATCATCAAAATGATTATGACATCATCAGTTCATGATGACATCATCAAAATGATTATGACATCATCAGTTCATTATGACATCATCAAAATGATTATGACATCATCAGTTCATTATGACATCATCAGTTCATTATGACATCATCAGTCCAATATGACATCATCAGTTCATGATGACATCATCAGCCCATTATGACTTCATCAAATTGTTTATGATATCATCAGCCCATTATGACATCATCAAAATGATTATGACATCATCAGTTCATGATGACATCATCAAAATGATTATGACATCATCAGCTCATTATGACATCATCAGTTAATTATGACATCATCAAAATGATTATGACATCATCAGTTCATTATGACATCATCAAAATTATTATGACATCATCAGTCCATTATGACATCATCAAAATGATTATGACATCATCAGTTCATTATGACATCATCAGTCCATAATGACATCTTCAAAATGATTATGACATCATCAGTTCATTATGACATCATCAGTTCATTATGACATCATCAGTCCATTATGACATCATCAAAATGATTATGACATCATCAGTCCATTATGACATCATCAGTCCATTATGACATCATCAGCCCATTATGACATCATCAAAATGATTATGACATCATCAGTTCATTATGACATCATCAGTCAATTACGACATCATCAAAATGATTATGACATCATCAGATCATTATGACATCATCAGTTCATTATGACATCATCAGTCCAGTATGACATCATCAGTCCAGTATGACATCATCAATCTATTATGACATCATCAAAATGATTATGACATCATCAGTTCATTATGACATCATCAGTTCATTATGACATCATCAGTTCATTATGACATCATCAGTTCATGATGACATCATCAAAATGATTATGACATCATCAGTTCATGATGACATCATCAAAATGATTATGACATCATCAGTTCATTATGACATCATCAGTTAATTATGACATCATCAAAATGATTATGACATCATCAGTTCATGATGACATCATCAAAATGATTATGACATCATCAGTTCATTATGACATCATCAGTTAATTATGACATCATCAAAATGATTATGACATCATCAGTTCATTATGACATCATCAAAATTATTATGACATCATCAGTCCATTATGACATCATCAAAATGATTATGACATAATCAGTTCATTATGACATCATCAGTCCATAATGACATCGTCAAAATGATTATGATATCATCAGTTCATTATGACATCATCAGTTCATTATGACATCATCAGTCCATTATGACATCATCAAAATGATTATGACATCATCAGTCCATTATGACATCATCAGTCCATTATGACATCATCAAAATGATTATGACATCATCAGTTCATTATGACATCATCAGGCTATTATGACATCATCAAAATGATTATGACATCATCAGTTCATTATGACATCATCAGTTCATTATGACATCATCAGTCCATTATGACATCATCAGTTCATTATGACATCATCAGTCCATTATGACATCATCAAAATGATTATGACATCATTAGTTCATTATGACATCATCAGTCCAATATGACATCATCAGTTCATGATGACATCGTGAGCCCATTATGACATCATCAAAATGATTATGACATCATCAGTTCATGATGACATCATCAGTCCATAATGACATCTTCAAAATGATTATGACATCATCAGTTCATTATGACATCATCAGTCCATTATGACATCATCAGCCCATTATGACATCATCAAAATGATTATGACATCATCAGTTCATTATGACATCATCAGTCCATTATGACATCATCAAAATGATTATGACATCATCAGTCCATTATGACATCATCAGTCCATTATGACATCATCAGCCCATTATGACATCATCAAAATGATTATGACATCATCAGTTCATTATGACATCATCAGTCTATTATGACATCATCAAAATGATTATGACATCATCAGTTCATTATGCCATTATCAGTTCATTATGACATCATCAGTCCATTATGACATCATCAGTTCATTATGACATCATCAGTCTATTATGACATCATCAAAATGATTATGACATCATCAGTTCATTATGACATCATCAGTTCATGATGACATCATCAAAATGATTATGACATCATCAGTTCATGATGACATCATCAAATTGTTTATGACATCATCAGTTCATTATGACATCATCAGTTCATTATGACATCATCAGTTCATTATGACATCATCAAAATGATTATGACATCATCAGTTCATTATGACATCATCAGTCCATTATGACATCATCAGCCCATTATGACATCATCAGCCCATTATGACATCATCAAATTGTTTATGACATCATCAGTTCATTATGATATCATCAGTTCATTATGACATCAAAATGATTATGACATCATCAGTTCATTATCACATCATCAGTCCATTATGACATCATCAGTCCATTATGACATCATCAGTTCATTATGACATCATCAAAATGATTATGACATCATCAGTTCATGATGACATCATCAGTTCTTTATGACATCATCAGTTCATTATGACATCAACAAAATGATTATGACATCATCAGTTCATTATGACATCTTCAAAATGATTATGACATCATCAGCACATTATGACATCATCAGTGCATTATGACATCATCAAAATGATTATGACATCATCAGATCATTATGACATCATCAGTTCATTATGACATCATCAGTTCATTATGACATCATCAGTCCATTATGACATCATCAAAATGATTATGACATCATCAGTTCATTATGACATCATGAGTTTATTATGACATCATCAAAATGATTATGACATCATCAGTTCATTAGACATCATCAGTTCATTCTGACATCATCAGTTCATTCTGACATCATCAGTCCATTATGACATCATCAGTTCATTATGACATCATCAGTCCATTATGACATCATCAAAATGATTATGACATCATCAGTCCATTATGTCATCATCAAAATGATTATGACATCATCAGTTCATTATGACATCATCAGTCCATTATGTCATCATCAAAATTATTATGACATCATCAGTTCATTATGACATCATCAGTTCATTATGACATCATCAAAATGATTATGACATCATCAGTACATTATGACATCATCAGTGCATTATGACATCATCAAAATGATTATGACATCATCAGTTCATTATGACATCATCAGTTCATTATGACATCATCAGTCCATTATGACATCATCAAAATGATTATGACATCATCAGTTCATTATGACATCATCAGTCCATTATGACATCATCAAAATGATTATGACATCATCAGATCATTAGACATCATCAGTTCATTCTGACATCATCAGTCCATTATGACATCATCAGTCCATTATGACATCATCAGTTCATTATGATATCATCAGTCCATTATGACATCATCAAAATGATTATGACATCATCAGTCCATTATGACATCATCAAAATGATTATGACATCATCAGTTCATTATGACATCATCAGTCCATTATGACATCATCAGTCCATTATGACATCATCAGTTCATTATGACATCATCAAAATGATTATGACATCATCAGTTCATTATGACATCATCAGTGCATTATGACATCATCAAAATGATTATGACATCATCAGTTCATTATGACATCATCAGTTCATTATGACATCATCAGTTCATTATGACATCATCAAAATGATTATGACATCATCAGTTCATTATGACATCATCAGCCCTTTATGACATCATCAAAATGATTATGACATCATCAGTTCATTATGACATCATCAGTCCATTATGACATCATCAGCCCATTATGACATCATCAGCCCATTATGACATCATCAAATTGTTTATGACATCATCAGTTCATTATGACATCATCAGTTCATTATGACATCATCAAAAAGATTATGACATCATCAGTTCATTATCACATCATCAGTCCATTATGACATCATCAGTCCATTATGACATCATCAGTTTATTATGACATCATCAAAATGATTATGACATCATCATTTCATTATGACATCATCAGTTCATTATGAGATCATCAGTCCATTATGACATCATCAAAATGAGTATGACATCATCAGTCCATTATGACATCATCAGTCCATTATGACATCATCAGTTCATTATGACATAATCAAAATGATTTTGACATCATCAGTTCATTATGACGTCATGAGTCCATTATGACATCATCAGTTCATTATGACATCATCAGTCCATTATGACATCATCAGCCCTTTATGACATCATCAAAATGATTATGACATCATCAGTTCATTATGCCATCATGCGTCCATTATGACATCATCAGTTCATTATGACATCATCAGTTCATTATGACATCATCAGTTCATTATGACATCATCAAAATGATTATGACATCATCAGTTCATTATGACATCATCAGTGCATTATGACATCATCAAAATGATTATGACATCATCAGTTCATTATGACATCATCAGTTCATTATGACATCATCAGTCCATTATGACATCATCAAAATGATTATGACATCATCACATCAGTTCATTAGACATCATCAGTTCATTCTGACATCATCAGTCCATTATGACATCATCAGTCCATTATGACATCATCAGTCCATTATGACATCATCAGTTCACTATGACATCATCAGTGCATTATGACATAATAAAAAATGATTATGACATCATCAGTTCATTATGACAACATCAGTTCATTATGATATCATCAGTTCATTATGACATCATCAAAATGATTATGAAATCATCAGTTCATTATGACATCATCAGTCCATTATGACATCATCAAAATGATTATGACATCATCAGTTCATTATGACATCATCAGTTCATTATGACATCATCAAAACGATTATGACATCATCAGTTCATTATGACATCATCAGTTCATTATGACATCATCAGTCCATTATGACATCATCAGTTCATTATGACATCATCAAAATGATTATGACATCATCAGTTCATTATGACATCATCAAATTGTTTATGATATCATCAGTTCATTATGACATCATCAAAATGATTATGACATCATCAGTTCATTATGACATCATCAGTTCATTATGACATCATCAGTCCAATATGACATCATCAGTTCATGATGACATCATCAGCCCATTATGACATCATCAAATTGTTTATGATATCATCAGCCCATTATGACATCATCAAAATGATTATGACATCATCAGTTCATGATGACATCATCAAAATGATTATGACATCATCAGCTCATTATGACATCATCAGTTAATTATGACATCATCAAAATGATTATGACATCATCAGTTCATTATGACATCATCAAAATTATTATGACATCATCAGTCCATTATGACATCATCAAAATGATTATGACATCATCAGTTCATTATGACATCATCAGTCCATAATGACATCTTCAAAATGATTATGACATCATCAGTTCATTATGACATCATCAGTTCATTATGACATCATCAGTCCATTATGACATCATCAAAATGATTATGACATCATCAGTCCATTATGACATCATCAGTCCATTATGACATCATCAGCCCATTATGACATCATCAAAATGATTATGACATCATCAGTTCATTATGACATCATCAGTCAATTACGACATCATCAAAATGATTATGACATCATCAGTTCATTATGACATCATCAGTTCATTATGACATCATCAGTCCATTATGACATCATCAATCTATTATGACATCATCAAAATGATTATGACGTCATCAGTTCATTATGACATCATCAGTTCATTATGACATCATCAGTTCATTATGACATCATCAGTTCATTATGACATCATCAAAATGATTATGACATCATCAGTTCATGATGACATCATCAAAATGATTATGACATCATCAGTTCATTATGACATCATCAGTTAATTATGTCATCATCAAAATGATTATGACATCATCAGTTCATTATGACATCATCAGTCCATTATGTCATCATCAAAATTATTATGACATCATCAGTTCATTATGACATCATCAGTTCATTATGACATCATCAAAATGATTATGACATCATCAGTACATTATGACATCATCAGTGCATTATGACATCATCAAAATGATTATGACATCATCAGTTCATTATGACATCATCAGTTCATTATGACATCATCAGTCCATTATGACATCATCAAAATGATTATGACATCATCAGTTCATTATGACATCATCAGTCCATTATGACATCATCAAAATGATTATGACATCATCAGATCATTAGACATCATCAGTTCATTCTGACATCATCAGTCCATTATGACATCATCAGTCCATTATGACATCATCAGTTCATTATGATATCATCAGTCCATTATGACATCATCAAAATGATTATGACATCATCAGTCCATTATGACATCATCAAAATGATTATGACATCATCAGTTCATTATGACATCATCAGTCCATTATGACATCATCAGTCCATTATGACATCATCAGTCCATTATGACATCATCAGTTCATTATGACATCATCAAAATGATTATGACATCATCAGTTCATTATGACATCATCAGTGCATTATGACATCATCAAAATGATTATGACATCATCAGTTCATTATGACATCATCAGTTCATTATGACATCATCAAAATGATTATGACATCATCAGTTCATTATGACATCATCAGCCCTTTATGACATCATCAAAATGATTATGACATCATCAGTTCATTATGACATCATCAGTCCATTATGACATCATCAGCCCATTATGACATCATCAGCCCATTATGACATCATCAAATTGTTTATGACATCATCAGTTCATTATGACATCATCAGTTCATTATGACATCATCAAAAAGATTATGACATCATCAGTTCATTATCACATCATCAGTCCATTATGACATCATCAGTCCATTATGACATCATCAGTTTATTATGACATCATCAAAATGATTATGACATCATCATTTCATTATGACATCATCAGTTCATTATGAGATCATCAGTCCATTATGACATCATCAAAATGAGTATGACATCATCAGTCCATTATGACATCATCAGTCCATTATGACATCATCAGTTCATTATGACATAATCAAAATGATTTTGACATCATCAGTTCATTATGACGTCATGAGTCCATTATGACATCATCAAATTGTTTATGACATCATCAGTTCATTATGACATCATCAGTTCATTATGACATCATCAAAAAGATTATGACATCATCAGTTCATTATCACATCATCAGTCCATTATGACATCATCAGTCCATTATGACATCATCAGTTTATTATGACATCATCAAAATGATTATGACATCATCATTTCATTATGACATCATCAGTTCATTATGAGATCATCAGTCCATTATGACATCATCAAAATGAGTATGACATCATCAGTCCATTATGACATCATCAGTTCATTATGACATAATCAAAATGATTTTGACATCATCAGTTCATTATGACGTCATGAGTCCATTATGACATCATCAGTTCATTATGACATCATCAGTCCATTATGACATCATCAGCCCTTTATGACATCATCAAAATGATTATGACATCATCAGTTCATTATGCCATCATGCGTCCATTATGACATCATCAGTTCATTATGACATCATCAGTTCATTATGACATCATCAGTTCATTATGACATCATCAAAATGATTATGACATCATCAGTTCATTATGACATCATCAGTGCATTATGACATCATCAAAATGATTATGACATCATCAGTTCATTATGACATCATCAGTTCATTATGACATCATCAGTCCATTATGACATCATCAAAATGATTATGACATCATCACATCAGTTCATTAGACATCATCAGTTCATTCTGACATCATCAGTCCATTATGACATCATCAGTCCATTATGACATCATCAGTCCATTATGACATCATCAGTTCACTATGACATCATCAGTGCATTATGACATAATAAAAAATGATTATGACATCATCAGTTCATTATGACAACATCAGTTCATTATGATATCATCAGTTCATTATGACATCATCAAAATGATTATGAAATCATCAGTTCATTATGACATCATCAGTCCATTATGACATCATCAAAATGATTATGACATCATCAGTTCATTATGACATCATCAGTTCATTATGACATCATCAAAACGATTATGACATCATCAGTTCATTATGACATCATCAGTTCATTATGACATCATCAGTCCATTATGACATCATCAGTTCATTATGACATCATCAAAATGATTATGACATCATCAGTTCATTATGACATCATCAAATTGTTTATGATATCATCAGTTCATTATGACATCATCAAAATGATTATGACATCATCAGTTCATTATGACATCATCAGTTCATTATGACATCATCAGTCCAATATGACATCATCAGTTCATGATGACATCATCAGCCCATTATGACATCATCAAATTGTTTATGATATCATCAGCCCATTATGACATCATCAAAATGATTATGACATCATCAGTTCATGATGACATCATCAAAATGATTATGACATCATCAGCTCATTATGACATAATCAGTTAATTATGACATCATCAAAATGATTATGACATCATCAGTTCATTATGACATCATCAAAATTATTATGACATCATCAGTCCAATATGACATCATCAAAATGATTATGACATCATCAGTTCATTATGACATCATCAGTCCATAATGACATCTTCAAAATGATTATGACATCATCAGTTCATTATGACATCATCAGTTCATTATGACATCATCAGTCCATTATGACATCATCAAAATGATTATGGCATCATCAGTCCATTATGACATCATCAGTCCATTATGACATCATCAGCCCATTATGACATCATCAAAATGATTATGACATCATCAGTTCATTATGACATCATCAGTCAATTACGACATCATCAATCTATTATGACATCATCAAAATGATTATGACATCATCAGTTCATTATGACATCATCAGTTCATTATGACATCATCAGTTCATTATGACATCATCAAAATGATTATGACATCATCAGTTCATGATGACATCATCAAAATGATTATGACATCATCAGTTCATTATGACATCATCAGTTAATTATGACATCATCAAAATGATTATGACATCATCAGTTCATGATGACATCATCAAAATGATTATGACATCATCAGTTCATTATGGCATCATCAGTTCATTATGACATCATAAGTCCATTATGACATCATCAAAATGATTATGACATCATTAGTTCATTATGACATCATCAGTCCAATATGACATCATCAGTTCATGATGACATCATGAGCCCATTATGACATCATCAAAATGATTATGACATCATCAGTTCATGATGACATCATCAGTCCATAATGACATCTTCAAAATGATTATGACATCATTAGTTCATTATGACATCATCAGTCCAATATGACATCATCAGTTCATGATGACATCATGAGCCCATTATGACATCATCAAAATGATTATGACATCATCAGTTCATTAGACATCATCAGTTCATTCTGACATCATCAGTTCATTCTGACATCATCAGTCCATTATGACATCATCAGTTCATTATGACATCATCAGTCTATTATGACATCATCAAAATGATTATGACATCATCAGTCCATTATGTCATCATCAAAATGATTATGACATCATCAGTTCATTATGACATCATCAGTCCATTATGTCGTCATCAAAATTATTATGACATCATCAGTTCATTATGACATCATCAGTTCATTATGACATCATCAAAATGATTATGACATCATCAGTACATTATGACATCATCAGTGCATTATGACATCATCAAAATGATTATGACATCATCAGTTCATTATGACATCATCAGTTCATTATGACATCATCAGTCCATTATGACATCATCAAAATGATTATGACATCATCAGTTCATTATGACATCATCAGTCCATTATGACATCATCAAAATGATTATGACATCATCAGATCATTAGACATCATCAGTTCATTCTGACATCATCAGTCCATTATGACATCATCAGTCCATTATGACATCATCAGTTCATAATTATATCATCAGTCCATTATGACATCATCAAAATGATTATGACATCATCAGTCCATTATGACATCATCAAAATGATTATGACATCATCAGTTCATTATGACATCATCAGTCCATTATGACATCATCAGTCCATTATGACATCATCAGTTCATTATGACATCATCAAAATGATTATGACATCATCAGTTCATTATGACATCATCAGTGCATTATGACATCATAAAAATGATTATGACATCATCAGTTCATTATGATATCATCAGTTCATTATGACATCATCTGTTCATTATGACATCATCAAAATGATTATGACATCATCAGTTCATTATGACATCATCAAAATGATTATGACATCATCAGTTCATTATGACATCATCAGTTCATTATGACATCATCAAAATTATTATGACATCATCAGTTCATTATGACATCATCAGTCCATTATGACATCATCAAAATGATTATGACATCATCAGTTCATTATTACATCATCAGTCCATTATGACATCATCAGTTCATTATGACATCATCAAAATTATTATGACATCATCAGTCCATAATGACATCATCAAAATGATTATGACATCATCAGTTCATTATGAGATCATCAGTCCATTATGACATCATCAAAATGATTATGACATCATCAGTCCATTATGACATCATCAGTCCATTATGACATCATCAGTTCATTATGACATCATCAAAATGATTATGACATCATCAGTTCATTATGACATCATGAGTCCATTATGACATCATCAGTTCATTATGACATCATCAGTCCATTATGACATCATCAGCCCATTATGACATCATCAGCCTATTATGACATCATCAAATTTTTTATGACATCATCAGTTCATTATGACATCATCAGTTCATTATGACATCATCAAAATGATTATGACATCATCAGTTCATTATCACATCATCAGTCCATTATGACATCATCAGTCCATTATGACATCATCAGTCCATTATGACATCATCAGTTCATTATGACATCATCAAAATGATTATGACATCATCAAAATGATTATGACATCATCAAAATGATTATGACATCATCAGTGCATTATGACATCATAAAAATGATTATGACATCATCAGTTCATTATGACATCATCAGTTCATTATGACATCATCTAAATCATTATGGCATCATCAGTTCATTATGACATCATCAAAATGATTATGACATCATCAGTTCATTATGACATCATCAGTTCATTATGACATCATCAAAATGATTATGACATCATCAGTTCATTATGACATCATCATTCCATTATGACATCATCAAAATGATTATGACATCATCAGTTCATTATTACATCATCAGTCCATTATGACATCATCAGTTCATTATGACATCATCAAAATTATTATGACATCATGAGTCCATAATGACATAATCAAAATGATTATGACATCATCAGTTCATTATGACATCATCAGTTCATTATGACATCATCAGTTCATTATGACATCATCAGTCCATTATGACATCATCAGTTCATTATGACATCATCAAAATGATTATGACATCATCAGTTCATTATGACATCATCAAATTGTTTATGATATCATCAGTTCATTATGACATCATCAAAATGATTATGACATCATCAGTTCATTATGACATCATCAGTTCATTATGACATCATCAGTCCAATATGACATCATCAGTTCATGATGACATCATCAGCCCATTATGAAATCATCAAATTGTTTATGATATCATCAGCCCATTATAACATCATCAAAATGATTATGACATCATCAGTTCATGATGACATCATCAAAATGATTATGACATCATCAGCTCATTATGACATCATCAGTTAATTATGACATCATCAAAATGATTATGACATCATCAGTTCATTATGACATCATCAGAATTATTATGACATCATCAGTCCATTATGACATCATCAAAATGATTATGACATCATCAGTTCATTATGACATCATCAGTCCATAATGACATCTTCAAAATGATTATGACATCATCAGTTCATTATGACATCATCAGTTCATTATGACATCATCAGTCCATTATGACATCATCAAAATGATTATGACATCATCAGTCCATTATGACATCATCAGTCCATTATGACATCATCAGCCCATTTTGACATCATCAAAATGATTATGACATCATCAGTTCATTATGACATCATCAGTCAATTACGACATCATCAAAATGATTATGACATCATCAGTTCATTATGACATCATCAGTTCATTATGACATCATCAGTCCATTATGACATCATCAATCTATTATGACATCATCAAAATGATTATGACATCATCAGTTCATTATGACATCATCAGTTCATTATGACATCATCAGTTCATTATGACATCATCAGTTCATTATGACATCATCAAAATGATTATGACATCATCAGTTCATGATGACATCATCAAAATGATTATGACATCATCAGTTCATTATGACATCATCAGTTAATTATGACATCATCAAAATGATTATGACATCATCAGTTCATGATGACATCATCAAAATGATTATGACATCATCAGTTCATTATGACATCATCAGTTCATTATGACATCATCAGTCCATTATGACATCATCAAAATGATTATGACATCATTAGTTCATTATGACATCATCAGTCCAATATGACATCATCAGTTCATGATGACATCATGAGCCCATTATGACATCATCAAAATGATTATGACATCATCAGTTCATGATGACATCAGCAGTCCATAATGACATCTTCAAAATGATTATGACATCATTAGTTCATTATGACATCATCAGTCCAATATGACATCATCTGTTCATGATGACATCATGAGCCCATTATGACATCATCAAAATGATTATGACATCATCAGTTCATTAGACATCATCAGTTCATTCTGACATCATCAGTTCATTCTGACATCATCAGTCCATTATGACATCATCAGTTCATTATGACATCATCAGTCTATTATGACATCATCAAAATGATTATAACATCATCAGTCCATTATGTCATCATCAAAATGATTATGACATCATCAGTTCATTATGACATCATCAGTCCATTATGTCGTCATCAAAATTATTATGACATCATCAGTTCATTATGACATCATCAGTTCATTATGACATCATCAAAATGATTATGACATCATCAAAATGATTATGACATCATCAGTTCATTATGACATCATCAGTTCATTATGACATCATCAGTCCATTATGACATCATCAGTTCATTATGACATCATCAAAATGATTATGACATCATCAAAATGATTATGACATCATCAAAATGATTATGACATCATCAGTGCATTATGACATCATAAAAATGATTATGACATCATCAGTTCATTATGACATCATCAGTTCATTATGACATCATCAGTTCATTATGACATCATCTAAATCATTATGGCATCATCAGTTCATTATGACATCATCAAAATGATTATGACATCATCAGTTCATTATGACATCATCAGTTCATTATGACATCATCAAAATGATTATAACATCATCAGTTCATTATGACATCATCATTCCATTATGACATCATCAAAATGATTATGACATCATCAGTTCATGATGACATCATCAAAATGATTATGACATCATCAGTTCATTATGACATCATCAGTTAATTATGTCATCATCAAAATGATTATGACATCATCAGTTCATTATGACATCATCAGTCCATTATGTCATCATCAAAATTATTATGACATCATCAGTTCATTATGACATCATCAGTTCATTATGACATCATCAAAATGATTATGACATCATCAGTACATTATGACATCATCAGTGCATTATGACATCATCAAAATGATTATGACATCATCAGTTCATTATGACATCATCAGTTCATTATGACATCATCAGTCCATTATGACATCATCAAAATGATTATGACATCATCAGTTCATTATGACATCATCAGTCCATTATGACATCATCAAAATGATTATGACATCATCAGATCATTAGACATCATCAGTTCATTCTGACATCATCAGTCCATTATGACATCATCAGTCCATTATGACATCATCAGTTCATTATGATATCATCAGTCCATTATGACATCATCAAAATGATTATGACATCATCAGTCCATTATGACATCATCAAAATGATTATGACATCATCAGTTCATTATGACATCATCAGTCCATTATGACATCATCAGTCCATTATGACATCATCAGTCCATTATGACATCATCAGTTCATTATGACATCATCAAAATGATTATGACATCATCAGTTCATTATGACATCATCAGTGCATTATGACATCATCAAAATGATTATGACATCATCAGTTCATTATGACATCATCAGTTCATTATGACATCATCAGTTCATTATGACATCATCAAAATGATTATGACATCATCAGTTCATTATGACATCATCAGCCCTTTATGACATCATCAAAATGATTATGACATCATCAGTTCATTATGACATCATCAGTCCATTATGACATCATCAGCCCATTATGACATCATCAGCCCATTATGACATCATCAAATTGTTTATGACATCATCAGTTCATTATGACATCATCAGTTCATTATGACATCATCAAAAAGATTATGACATCATCAGTTCATTATCACATCATCAGTCCATTATGACATCATCAGTCCATTATGACATCATCAGTTTATTATGACATCATCAAAATGATTATGACATCATCATTTCATTATGACATCATCAGTTCATTATGAGATCATCAGTCCATTATGACATCATCAAAATGAGTATGACATCATCAGTCCATTATGACATCATCAGTCCATTATGACATCATCAGTTCATTATGACATAATCAAAATGATTTTGACATCATCAGTTCATTATGACGTCATGAGTCCATTATGACATCATCAAATTGTTTATGACATCATCAGTTCATTATGACATCATCAGTTCATTATGACATCATCAAAAAGATTATGACATCATCAGTTCATTATCACATCATCAGTCCATTATGACATCATCAGTCCATTATGACATCATCAGTTTATTATGACATCATCAAAATGATTATGACATCATCATTTCATTATGACATCATCAGTTCATTATGAGATCATCAGTCCATTATGACATCATCAAAATGAGTATGACATCATCAGTCCATTATGACATCATCAGTTCATTATGACATAATCAAAATGATTTTGACATCATCAGTTCATTATGACGTCATGAGTCCATTATGACATCATCAGTTCATTATGACATCATCAGTCCATTATGACATCATCAGCCCTTTATGACATCATCAAAATGATTATGACATCATCAGTTCATTATGCCATCATGCGTCCATTATGACATCATCAGTTCATTATGACATCATCAGTTCATTATGACATCATCAGTTCATTATGACATCATCAAAATGATTATGACATCATCAGTTCATTATGACATCATCAGTGCATTATGACATCATCAAAATGATTATGACATCATCAGTTCATTATGACATCATCAGTTCATTATGACATCATCAGTCCATTATGACATCATCAAAATGATTATGACATCATCACATCAGTTCATTAGACATCATCAGTTCATTCTGACATCATCAGTCCATTATGACATCATCAGTCCATTATGACATCATCAGTCCATTATGACATCATCAGTTCACTATGACATCATCAGTGCATTATGACATAATAAAAAATGATTATGACATCATCAGTTCATTATGACAACATCAGTTCATTATGATATCATCAGTTCATTATGACATCATCAAAATGATTATGAAATCATCAGTTCATTATGACATCATCAGTCCATTATGACATCATCAAAATGATTATGACATCATCAGTTCATTATGACATCATCAGTTCATTATGACATCATCAAAACGATTATGACATCATCAGTTCATTATGACATCATCAGTTCATTATGACATCATCAGTCCATTATGACATCATCAGTTCATTATGACATCATCAAAATGATTATGACATCATCAGTTCATTATGACATCATCAAATTGTTTATGATATCATCAGTTCATTATGACATCATCAAAATGATTATGACATCATCAGTTCATTATGACATCATCAGTTCATTATGACATCATCAGTCCAATATGACATCATCAGTTCATGATGACATCATCAGCCCATTATGACATCATCAAATTGTTTATGATATCATCAGCCCATTATGACATCATCAAAATGATTATGACATCATCAGTTCATGATGACATCATCAAAATGATTATGACATCATCAGCTCATTATGACATAATCAGTTAATTATGACATCATCAAAATGATTATGACATCATCAGTTCATTATGACATCATCAAAATTATTATGACATCATCAGTCCAATATGACATCATCAAAATGATTATGACATCATCAGTTCATTATGACATCATCAGTCCATAATGACATCTTCAAAATGATTATGACATCATCAGTTCATTATGACATCATCAGTTCATTATGACATCATCAGTCCATTATGACATCATCAAAATGATTATGGCATCATCAGTCCATTATGACATCATCAGTCCATTATGACATCATCAGCCCATTATGACATCATCAAAATGATTATGACATCATCAGTTCATTATGACATCATCAGTCAATTACGACATCATCAATCTATTATGACATCATCAAAATGATTATGACATCATCAGTTCATTATGACATCATCAGTTCATTATGACATCATCAGTTCATTATGACATCATCAAAATGATTATGACATCATCAGTTCATGATGACATCATCAAAATGATTATGACATCATCAGTTCATTATGACATCATCAGTTAATTATGACATCATCAAAATGATTATGACATCATCAGTTCATGATGACATCATCAAAATGATTATGACATCATCAGTTCATTATGGCATCATCAGTTCATTATGACATCATAAGTCCATTATGACATCATCAAAATGATTATGACATCATTAGTTCATTATGACATCATCAGTCCAATATGACATCATCAGTTCATGATGACATCATGAGCCCATTATGACATCATCAAAATGATTATGACATCATCAGTTCATGATGACATCATCAGTCCATAATGACATCTTCAAAATGATTATGACATCATTAGTTCATTATGACATCATCAGTCCAATATGACATCATCAGTTCATGATGACATCATGAGCCCATTATGACATCATCAAAATGATTATGACATCATCAGTTCATTAGACATCATCAGTTCATTCTGACATCATCAGTTCATTCTGACATCATCAGTCCATTATGACATCATCAGTTCATTATGACATCATCAGTCTATTATGACATCATCAAAATGATTATGACATCATCAGTCCATTATGTCATCATCAAAATGATTATGACATCATCAGTTCATTATGACATCATCAGTCCATTATGTCGTCATCAAAATTATTATGACATCATCAGTTCATTATGACATCATCAGTTCATTATGACATCATCAAAATGATTATGACATCATCAGTACATTATGACATCATCAGTGCATTATGACATCATCAAAATGATTATGACATCATCAGTTCATTATGACATCATCAGTTCATTATGACATCATCAGTCCATTATGACATCATCAAAATGATTATGACATCATCAGTTCATTATGACATCATCAGTCCATTATGACATCATCAAAATGATTATGACATCATCAGATCATTAGACATCATCAGTTCATTCTGACATCATCAGTCCATTATGACATCATCAGTCCATTATGACATCATCAGTTCATAATTATATCATCAGTCCATTATGACATCATCAAAATGATTATGACATCATCAGTCCATTATGACATCATCAAAATGATTATGACATCATCAGTTCATTATGACATCATCAGTCCATTATGACATCATCAGTCCATTATGACATCATCAGTTCATTATGACATCATCAAAATGATTATGACATCATCAGTTCATTATGACATCATCAGTGCATTATGACATCATAAAAATGATTATGACATCATCAGTTCATTATGATATCATCAGTTCATTATGACATCATCTGTTCATTATGACATCATCAAAATGATTATGACATCATCAGTTCATTATGACATCATCAAAATGATTATGACATCATCAGTTCATTATGACATCATCAGTTCATTATGACATCATCAAAATTATTATGACATCATCAGTTCATTATGACATCATCAGTCCATTATGACATCATCAAAATGATTATGACATCATCAGTTCATTATTACATCATCAGTCCATTATGACATCATCAGTTCATTATGACATCATCAAAATTATTATGACATCATCAGTCCATAATGACATCATCAAAATGATTATGACATCATCAGTTCATTATGAGATCATCAGTCCATTATGACATCATCAAAATGATTATGACATCATCAGTCCATTATGACATCATCAGTCCATTATGACATCATCAGTTCATTATGACATCATCAAAATGATTATGACATCATCAGTTCATTATGACATCATGAGTCCATTATGACATCATCAGTTCATTATGACATCATCAGTCCATTATGACATCATCAGCCCATTATGACATCATCAGCCTATTATGACATCATCAAATTTTTTATGACATCATCAGTTCATTATGACATCATCAGTTCATTATGACATCATCAAAATGATTATGACATCATCAGTTCATTATCACATCATCAGTCCATTATGACATCATCAGTCCATTATGACATCATCAGTCCATTATGACATCATCAGTTCATTATGACATCATCAAAATGATTATGACATCATCAAAATGATTATGACATCATCAAAATGATTATGACATCATCAGTGCATTATGACATCATAAAAATGATTATGACATCATCAGTTCATTATGACATCATCAGTTCATTATGACATCATCTAAATCATTATGGCATCATCAGTTCATTATGACATCATCAAAATGATTATGACATCATCAGTTCATTATGACATCATCAGTTCATTATGACATCATCAAAATGATTATGACATCATCAGTTCATTATGACATCATCATTCCATTATGACATCATCAAAATGATTATGACATCATCAGTTCATTATTACATCATCAGTCCATTATGACATCATCAGTTCATTATGACATCATCAAAATTATTATGACATCATGAGTCCATAATGACATAATCAAAATGATTATGACATCATCAGTTCATTATGACATCATCAGTTCATTATGACATCATCAGTTCATTATGACATCATCAGTCCATTATGACATCATCAGTTCATTATGACATCATCAAAATGATTATGACATCATCAGTTCATTATGACATCATCAAATTGTTTATGATATCATCAGTTCATTATGACATCATCAAAATGATTATGACATCATCAGTTCATTATGACATCATCAGTTCATTATGACATCATCAGTCCAATATGACATCATCAGTTCATGATGACATCATCAGCCCATTATGAAATCATCAAATTGTTTATGATATCATCAGCCCATTATAACATCATCAAAATGATTATGACATCATCAGTTCATGATGACATCATCAAAATGATTATGACATCATCAGCTCATTATGACATCATCAGTTAATTATGACATCATCAAAATGATTATGACATCATCAGTTCATTATGACATCATCAGAATTATTATGACATCATCAGTCCATTATGACATCATCAAAATGATTATGACATCATCAGTTCATTATGACATCATCAGTCCATAATGACATCTTCAAAATGATTATGACATCATCAGTTCATTATGACATCATCAGTTCATTATGACATCATCAGTCCATTATGACATCATCAAAATGATTATGACATCATCAGTCCATTATGACATCATCAGTCCATTATGACATCATCAGCCCATTTTGACATCATCAAAATGATTATGACATCATCAGTTCATTATGACATCATCAGTCAATTACGACATCATCAAAATGATTATGACATCATCAGTTCATTATGACATCATCAGTTCATTATGACATCATCAGTCCATTATGACATCATCAATCTATTATGACATCATCAAAATGATTATGACATCATCAGTTCATTATGACATCATCAGTTCATTATGACATCATCAGTTCATTATGACATCATCAGTTCATTATGACATCATCAAAATGATTATGACATCATCAGTTCATGATGACATCATCAAAATGATTATGACATCATCAGTTCATTATGACATCATCAGTTAATTATGACATCATCAAAATGATTATGACATCATCAGTTCATGATGACATCATCAAAATGATTATGACATCATCAGTTCATTATGACATCATCAGTTCATTATGACATCATCAGTCCATTATGACATCATCAAAATGATTATGACATCATTAGTTCATTATGACATCATCAGTCCAATATGACATCATCAGTTCATGATGACATCATGAGCCCATTATGACATCATCAAAATGATTATGACATCATCAGTTCATGATGACATCAGCAGTCCATAATGACATCTTCAAAATGATTATGACATCATTAGTTCATTATGACATCATCAGTCCAATATGACATCATCTGTTCATGATGACATCATGAGCCCATTATGACATCATCAAAATGATTATGACATCATCAGTTCATTAGACATCATCAGTTCATTCTGACATCATCAGTTCATTCTGACATCATCAGTCCATTATGACATCATCAGTTCATTATGACATCATCAGTCTATTATGACATCATCAAAATGATTATAACATCATCAGTCCATTATGTCATCATCAAAATGATTATGACATCATCAGTTCATTATGACATCATCAGTCCATTATGTCGTCATCAAAATTATTATGACATCATCAGTTCATTATGACATCATCAGTTCATTATGACATCATCAAAATGATTATGACATCATCAAAATGATTATGACATCATCAGTTCATTATGACATCATCAGTTCATTATGACATCATCAGTCCATTATGACATCATCAGTTCATTATGACATCATCAAAATGATTATGACATCATCAAAATGATTATGACATCATCAAAATGATTATGACATCATCAGTGCATTATGACATCATAAAAATGATTATGACATCATCAGTTCATTATGACATCATCAGTTCATTATGACATCATCAGTTCATTATGACATCATCTAAATCATTATGGCATCATCAGTTCATTATGACATCATCAAAATGATTATGACATCATCAGTTCATTATGACATCATCAGTTCATTATGACATCATCAAAATGATTATAACATCATCAGTTCATTATGACATCATCATTCCATTATGACATCATCAAAATGATTATGACATCATCAGTTCATTATTACATCATCAGTCCATTATGACATCATCAGTTCATTATGACATCATCAAAATTATTATGACATCATGAGTCCATAATGACATAATCAAAATGATTATGACATCATCAGTTCATTATGACATCATCAGTTCATTATGACATCATCAGTTCATTATGACATCATCAGTCCATTATGACATCATCAGTTCATTATGACATCATCAAAATGATTATGACATCATCAGTTCATTATGACATCATCAAATTGTTTATGATATCATCAGTTCATTATGACATCATCAAAATGATTATGACATCATCAGTTCATTATGACATCATCAGTTCATTATGACATCATCAGTCCAATATGACATCATCAGTTCATGATGACATCATCAGCCCATTATGACATCATCAAATTGTTTATGATATCATCAGCCCATTATAACATCATCAAAATGATTATGACATCATCAGTTCATGATGACATCATCAAAATGATTATGACATCATCAGCTCATTATGACATCATCAGTTAATTATGACATCATCAAAATGATTATGACATCATCAGTTCATTATGACATCATCAAAATTATTATGACATCATCAGTCCATTATGACATCATCAAAATGATTATGACATCATCAGTTCATTATGACATCATCAGTCCATAATGACATCTTCAAAATGATTATGACATCATCAGTTCATTATGACATCATCAGTTCATTATGACATCATCAGTCCATTATGACATCATCAAAATGATTATGACATCATCAGTCCATTATGACATCATCAGTCCATTATGACATCATCAGCCCATTTTGACATCATCAAAATGATTATGACATCATCAGTTCATTATGACATCATCAGTCAATTACGACATCATCAAAATGATTATGACATCATCAGTTCATTATGACATCATCAGTTCATTATGACATCATCAGTCCATTATGACATCATCAATCTATTATGACATCATCAAAATGATTATGACATCATCAGTTCATTATGACATCATCAGTTCATTATGACATCATCAGTTCATTATGACATCATCAGTTCATTATGACATCATCAAAATGATTATGACATCATCAGTTCATGATGACATCATCAAAATGATTATGACATCATCAGTTCATTATGACATCATCAGTTAATTATGACATCATCAAAATGATTATGACATCATCAGTTCATGATGACATCATCAAAATGATTATGACATCATCAGTTCATTATGACATCATCAGTTCATTATGACATCATCAGTCCATTATGACATCATCAAAATGATTATGACATCATTAGTTCATTATGACATCATCAGTCCAATATGACATCATCAGTTCATGATGACATCATGAGCCCATTATGACATCATCAAAATGATTATGACATCATCAGTTCATGATGACATCAGCAGTCCATAATGACATCTTCAAAATGATTATGACATCATTAGTTCATTATGACATCATCAGTCCAATATGACATCATCTGTTCATGATGACATCATGAGCCCATTATGACATCATCAAAATGATTATGACATCATCAGTTCATTAGACATCATCAGTTCATTCTGACATCATCAGTTCATTCTGACATCATCAGTCCATTATGACATCATCAGTTCATTATGACATCATCAGTCTATTATGACATCATCAAAATGATTATGACATCATCAGTCCATTATGTCATCATCAAAATGATTATGACATCATCAGTTCATTATGACATCATCAGTCCATTATGTCGTCATCAAAATTATTATGACATCATCAGTTCATTATGACATCATCAGTTCATTATGACATCATCAAAATGATTATGACATCATCAAAATGATTATGACATCATCAGTTCATTATGACATCATCAGTTCATTATGACATCATCAGTCCATTATGACATCATCAAAATGATTATGACATCATCAGTTCATTATGACATCATCAGTCCATTATGACATCATCAAAATGATTATGACATCATCAGATCATTAGACATCATCAGTTCATTCTGACATCATCAGTCCATTATGACATCATCAGTCCATTATGACATCATCAGTTCATTATGATATCATCAGTCTATTATGACATCATCAAAATGATTATGACATCATCAGTCCATTATGACATCATCAAAATGATTATGACATCATCAGTTCATTATGACATCATCAGTCCATTATGACATCATCAGTCCATTATGACATCATCAGTTCATTATGACATAATCAAAATGATTATGACATCATCAGTTCATTATGACATCATCAGTGCATTATGACATCATAAAAATGATTATGACATCATCAGTTCATTATGATATCATCAGTTCATTATGACATCATCTGTTCATTATGACATCATCAAAATGATTATGACATCATCAGTTCATTATGACATCATCAAAATGATTATGACATCATCAGTTCATTATGACATCATCAGTTCATTATGACATCATCAAAATTATTATGACATCATCAGTTCATTATGACATCATCAGTCCATTATGACATCATCAAAATGATTATGACATCATCAGTTCATTATTACATCATCAGTCCATTATGACATCATCAGTTCATTATGACATCATCAAAATTATTATGACATCATCAGTCCATAATGACATCATCAAAATGATTATGACATCATCAGTTCATTATGAGATCATCAGTCCATTATGACATCATCAAAATAATTATGACATCATCAGTCCATTATGACATCATCAGTCCATTATGACATCATCAGTTCATTATGACATCATCAAAATGATTATGACATCATCAGTTCATTATGACATCATGAGTCCATTATGACATCATCAGTTCATTATGACATCATCAGTCCATTATGACATCATCAGCCCATTATGACATCATCAGCCTATTATGACATCATCAAATTTTTTATGACATCATCAGTTCATTATGACATCATCAGTTCATTATGACATCATCAAAATGATTATGACATCATCAGTTCATTATCACATCATCAGTCCATTATGACATCATCAGTCCATTATGACATCATCAGTCCATTATGACATCATCAGTTCATTATGACATCATCAAAATGATTATGACATCATCAAAATGATTATGACATCATCAAAATGATTATGACATCATCAGTGCATTATGACATCATAAAAATGATTATGACATCATCAGTTCATTATGACATCATCAGTTCATTATGACATCATCAGTTCATTATGACATCATCTAAATCATTATGGCATCATCAGTTCATTATGACATCATCAAAATGATTATGACATCATCAGTTCATTATGACATCATCAGTTCATTATGACATCATCAAAATGATTATGACATCATCAGTTCATTATGACATCATCATTCCATTATGACATCATCAAAATGATTATGACATCATCAGTTCATTATTACATCATCAGTCCATTATGACATCATCAGTTCATTATGACATCATCAAAATTATTATGACATCATGAGTCCATAATGACATAATCAAAATGATTATGACATCATCAGTTCATTATGACATCATCAGTTCATTATGAGATCATCAGTCCATTATGACATCATCAAAATGATTATGACATCATCAGTCCATTATGACATCATCAGTCCATTATGACATCATCAGTTCATTATGACATCATCAAAATGATTATGACATCATCAGTTCATTATGACATCATCAAAATGATTATGACATCATCAGTTCATTATGACATCATCAAAATGATTATGACATCATCAGTTCATTATGACATCATCAAAATGATTATGACATCATCAGTTCATTATGACATCATCAGTGCATTATGACATCATCAAAATGATTATGACATCATCAATTCATTATGACATCATCAGTTCATTATGACATCATCAGTTCCTTATGACATCATCAGTCCATTATGACATCATCAAAATGATAATGACATCATCAGTTCATTATGACATCATCAGTTCATTATGACATCATCAGTCCATTATGACATCATCAAAATGATTATGACATCATCAGTTCATTAGACATCATCAGTTCATTCTGACATCATCAGTCCATTATGAGATCATCAGTCAATTATGACATCATCAGTTCATTGTGACATCATCAGTCCATTATGACATCATCAAAATGATTATGACATCATCAGTCCATTATGACATCATCAGTCCATTATGACATCATCAGTCCATTATGACATCATCAGTCCATTATGACATCATCAAAATGATTATGACATCATCAGTTCATTATGACATCATCAGGCTATTATGACATCATCAAAATGATTATGACATCATCAGTTCATTATGACATCATCAGTTCATTATGACATCATCAGTCCATTATGACATCATCAGTTCATTATGACATCATCAGTCCATTATGACATCATCAAAATGATTATGACATCATTAGTTCATTATGACATCATCAGTCCAATATGACATCATCAGTTCATGATGACATCATGAGCCCATTATGACATCATCAAAATGATTATGACATCATCAGTTCATGATGACATCATCAGTCCATAATGACATCTTCAAAATGATTATGACATCATTAGTTCATTATGACATCATCAGTCCAATATGACATCATCAGTTCATGATGACATCATGAGCCCATTATGACATCATCAAAATGATTATGACATCATCAGTTCATTAGACATCATCAGTTCATTCTGACATCATCAGTTCATTCTGACATCATCAGTCCATTATGACATCATCAGTTCATTATGACATCATCAGTCCATTATGACATCATCAAAATGATTATGACATCATCAGTCCATTATGTCATCATCAAAATGATTATGACATCATCAGTTCATTATGACATCATCAGTCCATTATGTCGTCATCAAAATTATTATGACATCATCAGTTCATTATGACATCATCAGTTCATTATGACATCATCAAAATGATTATGACATCATCAGTACATTATGACATCATCAGTGCATTATGACATCATCAAAATGATTATGACATCATCAGTTCATTATGACATCATCAGTTCATTATGACATCATCAGTCCATTATGACATCATCAAAATGATTATGACATCATCAGTTCATTATGACATCATCAGTCCATTATGACATCATCAAAATGATTATGACATCATCAGATCATTAGACATCATCAGTTCATTCTGACATCATCAGTCCATTATGACATCATCAGTCCATTATGACATCATCAGTTCATTATGATATCATCAGTCCATTATGACATCATCAAAATGATTATGACATCATCAGTCCATTATGACATCATCAAAATGATTATGACATCATCAGTTCATTATGACATCATCAGTCCATTATGACATCATCAGTCCATTATGACATCATCAGTTCATTATGACATCATCAAAATGATTATGACATCATCAGTTCATTATGACATCATCAGTGCATTATGACATCATAAAAATGATTATGACATCATCAGTTCATTATGATATCATCAGTTCATTATGACATCATCTGTTCATTATGACATCATCAAAATGATTATGACATCATCAGTTCATTGTGACATCATCAAAATGATTATGACATCATCAGTTCATTATGACATCATCAGTTCATTATGACATCATCAAAATTATTATGACATCATCAGTTCATTATGACATCATCAGTCCATTATGACATCATCAAAATGATTATGACATCATCAGTTCATTATTACATCATCAGTCCATTATGACATCATCAGTTCATTATGACATCATCAAAATTATTATGACATCATCAGTCCATAATGACATCATCAAAATGATTATGACATCATCAGTTCATTATGAGATCATCAGTCCATTATGACATCATCAAAATGATTATGACATCATCAGTCCATTATGACATCATCAGTCCATTATGACATCATCAGTTCATTATGACATCATCAAAATGATTATGACATCATCAGTTCATTATGACATCATGAGTCCATTATGACATCATCAGTTCATTATGACATCATCAGTCCATTATGACATCATCAGCCCATTATGACATCATCAGCCTATTATGACATCATCAAATTTTTATGACATCATCAGTTCATTATGACATCATCAGTTCATTATGACATCATCAAAATGATTATGACATCATCAGTTCATTATCACATCATCAGTCCATTATGACATCATCAGTCCATTATGACATCATCAGTCCATTATGACATCATCAGTTCATTATGACATCATCAAAATGATTATGACATCATCAAAATGATTATGACATCATCAGTTCATTATGACATCATCAGTGCATTATGACATCATAAAAATGATTATGACATCATCAGTTCATTATGACATCATCAGTTCATTATGACATCATCAGTGCATTATGACATCATCAAAATGATTATGACATCATCAGTTCATTATGACATCATCAGTTCATTATGACATCATCAAAATGATTATGACATCATCAGTCCATTATGACATCATCAGTCCATTATGACATCATCAGTCCATTATGACATCATCAGTTCATTATGACATCATCAAAATGATTATGACATCATCAAAATGATTATGACATCATCAGTTCATTATGACATCATCAGTGCATTATGACATCATAAAAATGATTATGACATCATCAGTTCATTATGACATCATCAGTTCATTATGACATCATCAGTGCATTATGACATCATCAAAATGATTATGACATCATCAGTACATTATGACATCATCAGTGCATTATGACATCATCAAAATGATTATGACATCATCAGTTCATTATGACATCATCAGTTCATTATGACATCATCAGTCCATTATGACATCATCAAAATGATTATGACATCATCAGGTCATTATGACATCATCAGTCCATTATGACATCATCAAAATGATTATGACATCATCAGATCATTTGACATCATCAGTTCATTCTGACATCATCAGTCCATTATGACATCATCAGTCCATTATGACATCATCAGTTCATTATGATATCATCAGTCCATTATGACATCATCAAAATGATTATGACATCATCAGTCCATTATGACATCATCAAAATGATTATGACATCATCAGTTCATTATGACATCATCAGTCCTTTATGACATCATCAGTCCATTATGACATCATCAGTTCATTATGACATCATCAAAATGATTATGACATCATCAGTTCATTATGACATCATCAGTGCATTATGACATCATAAAAATGATTATGACATCATCAGTTCATTATGATATCATCAGTTCATTATGACATCATCTGTTCATTATGACATCATCAAAATGATTATGACATCATCAGTTCATCATGACATCATCAAAATGATTATGACATCATCAGTTCATTATGACATCATCAGTTCATTACGACATCATCAAAATTATTATGACATCATCAGTTCATTATGACATCATCAGTCCATTATGACATCATCAAAATGATTATGACATCATCAGTTCATTATTACATCATCAGTCCATTATGACATCATCAGTTCATTATGACATCATCAAAATTATTATGACATCATCAGTCCATAATGACATCATCAAAATGATTATGACATCATCAGTTCATTATGAGATCATCAGTCCATTATGACATCATCAAAATGATTATTACATCATCAGTCCATTATGACATCATCAGTCCATTATGACATCATCAGTTCATTATGACATCATGAGTCCATTATGACATCATCAGTTCATTATGACATCATCAGTCCATTATGACATCATCAGCCCATTATGACATCATCAGCCTATTATGACATCATCAAATTTTTTATGACATCATCAGTTCATTATGACATCATCAGTTCATTATGACATCATCAAAATGATTATGACATCATCAGTTCATTATCACATCATCAGTCCATTATGACATCATCAGTCCATTATGACATCATCAGTCCATTATGACATCATCAGTTCATTATGACATCATCAAAATGATTATGACATCATCAAAATGATTATGACATCATCAAAATGATTATGACATCATCAGTGCATTATGACATCATAAAAATGATTATGACATCATCAGTTCATTATGACATCATCAGTTCATTATGACATCATCAGTTCATTATGACATCATCTAAATCATTATGGCATCATCAGTTCATTATGACATCATCAAAATGATTATGACATCATCAGTTCATTATGACATCATCAGTTCATTATGACATCATCAAAATGATTATGACATCATCAGTTCATTATGACATCATCATTCCATTATGACATCATCAAAATGATTATGACATCATCAGTTCATTATTACATCATCAGTCCATTATGACATCATCAGTTCATTATGACATCATCAAAATTATTATGACATCATGAGTCCATAATGGCATAATCAAAATGATTATGACATCATCAGTTCATTATGACATCATCAGTTCATTATGAGATCATCAGTCCATTATGACATCATCAAAATGATTATGACATCATCAGTCCATTATGACATCATCAGTCCATTATGACATCATCAGTTCATTATGACATCATCAAAATGATTATGACATCATCAGTTCATTATGACATCATCAAAATGATTATGACATCATCAGTTCATTATGACATCATCAAAATGATTATGACATCATCAGTTCATTATGACATCATCAAAATGATTATGACATCATCAGTTCATTATGACATCATCAGTGCATTATGACATCATCAAAATGATTATGACATCATCAATTCATTATGACATCATCAGTTCATTATGACATCATCAGTTCCTTATGACATCATCAGTCCATTATGACATCATCAAAATGATAATGACATTATCAGTTCATTATGACATCATCAGTTCATTATGACATCATCAGTCCATTATGACATCATCAAAATGATTATGACATCATCAGTTCATTAGACATCATCAGTTCATTCTGACATCATCAGTCCATTATGAGATCATCAGTCAATTATGACATCATCAGTTCATTGTGACATCATCAGTCCATTATGACATCATCAAAATGATTATGACATCATTAGTTCATTATGACATCATCAGTCCAATA
Organism: Ranitomeya imitator; assembly: GCF_032444005.1. Lineage (NCBI taxonomy): Eukaryota > Metazoa > Chordata > Amphibia > Anura > Dendrobatidae > Ranitomeya > Ranitomeya imitator. Next base: position 914,984,136 of record NC_091282.1, on the reverse strand, counting down.
TGACATCATCAGTTCATGATGACATCATGAGCCCATTATGACATCATCAAAATGATTATGACATCATCAGTTCATGATGACATCATCAGTCCATAATGACATCTTCAAAATGATTATGACATCATTAGTTCATTATGACATCATCAGTCCAATATGACATCATCAGTTCATGATGACATCATGAGCCCATTATGACATCATCAAAATGATTATGACATCATCAGTTCATTAGACATCATCAGTTCATTCTGACATCATCAGTTCATTCTGACATCATCAGTCCATTATGACATCATCAGTTCATTATGACATCATCAGTCCATTATGACATCATCAAAATGATTATGACATCATCAGTCCATTATGTCATCATCAAAATGATTATGACATCATCAGTTCATTATGACATCATCAGTCCATTATGTCGTCATCAAAATTATTATGACATCATCAGTTCATTATGACATCATCAGTTCATTATGACATCATCAAAATGATTATGACATCATCAGTACATTATGACATCATCAGTGCATTATGACATCATCAAAATGATTATGACATCATCAGTTCATTATGACATCATCAGTTCATTATGACATCATCAGTCCATTATGACATCATCAAAATGATTATGACATCATCAGTTCATTATGACATCATCAGTCCATTATGACATCATCAAAATGATTATGACATCATCAGATCATTAGACATCATCAGTTCATTCTGACATCATCAGTCCATTATGACATCATCAGTCCATTATGACATCAATAGTTCATTATGATATCATCAGTCCATTATGACATCATCAAAATGATTATGACATCATCAGTCCATTATGACATCATCAAAATGATTATGACATCATCAGTTCATTATGACATCATCAGTCCATTATGACATCATCAGTCCATTATGACATCATCAGTTCATTATGACATCATCAAAATGATTATGACATCATCAGTTCATTATGACATCATCAGTGCATTATGACATCATAAAAATGATTATGACATCATCAGTTCATTATGATATCATCAGTTCATTATGACATCATCTGTTCATTATGACATCATCAAAATGATTATGACATCATCAGTTCATTGTGACATCATCAAAATGATTATGACATCATCAGTTCATTATGACATCATCAGTTCATTATGACATCATCAAAATTATTATGACATCATCAGTTCATTATGACATCATCAGTCCATTATGACATCATCAAAATGATTATGACATCATCAGTTCATTATTACATCATCAGTCCATTATGACATCATCAGTTCATTATGACATCATCAAAATTATTATGACATCATCAGTCCATAATGACATCATCAAAATGATTATGACATCATCAGTTCATTATGAGATCATCAGTCCATTATGACATCATCAAAATGATTATGACATCATCAGTCCATTATGACATCATCAGTCCATTATGACATCATCAGTTCATTATGACATCATCAAAATGATTATGACATCATCAGTTCATTATGACATCATGAGTCCATTATGACATCATCAGTTCATTATGACATCATCAGTCCATTATGACATCATCAGCCCATTATGACATCATCAGCCTATTATGACATCATCAAATTTTTTATGACATCATCAGTTCATTATGACATCATCAGTTCATTATGACATCATCAAAATGATTATGACATCATCAGTTCATTATCACATCATCAGTCCATTATGACATCATCAGTCCATTATGACATCATCAGTCCATTATGACATCATCAGTTCATTATGACATCATCAAAATGATTTTGACATCATCAAAATGATTATGACATCATCAGTTCATTATGACATCATCAGTGCATTATGACATCATAAAAATGATTATGACATCATCAGTTCATTATGACATCATCAGTTCATTATGACATCATCAGTGCATTATGACATCATCAAAATGATTATGACATCATCAGTTCATTATGACATCATCAGTTCATTATGACATCATCAAAATGATTATGACATCATCAGTCCATTATGACATCATCAGTCCATTATGACATCATCAGTTCATTATGACATCATCAAAATGATTATGACATCATCAAAATGATTATGACATCATCAGTTCATTATGACATCATCAGTGCATTATGACATCATAAAAATGATTATGACATCATCAGTTCATTATGACATCATCAGTTCATTATGACATCATCAGTGCATTATGACATCATCAAAATGATTATGACATCATCAGTACATTATGACATCATCAGTGCATTATGACATCATCAAAATGATTATGACATCATCAGTTCATTATGACATCATCAGTTCATTATGACATCATCAGTCCATTATGACATCATCAAAATGATTATGACATCATCAGGTCATTATGACATCATCAGTCCATTATGACATCATCAAAATGATTATGACATCATCAGATCATTAGACATCATCAGTTCATTCTGACATCATCAGTCCATTATGACATCATCAGTCCATTATGACATCATCAGTTCATTATGATATCATCAGTCCATTATGACATCATCAAAATGATTATGACATCATCAGTCCATTATGACATCATCAAAATGATTATGACATCATCAGTTCATTATGACATCATCAGTCCATTATGACATCATCAGTCCATTATGACATCATCAGTTCATTATGACATCATCAAAATGATTATGACATCATCAGTTCATTATGACATCATCAGTGCATTATGACATCATAAAAATGATTATGACATCATCAGTTCATTATGATATCATCAGTTCATTATGACATCATCTGTTCATTATGACATCATCAAAATGATTATGACATCATCAGTTCATTATGACATCATCAAAATGATTATGACATCATCAGTTCATTATGACATCATCAGTTCATTACGACATCATCAAAATTATTATGACATCATCAGTTCATTATGACATCATCAGTCCATTATGACATCATCAAAATGATTATGACATCATCAGTTCATTATTACATCATCAGTCCATTATGACATCATCAGTTCATTATGACATCATCAAAATTATTATGACATCATCAGTCCATAATGACATCATCAAAATGATTATGACATCATCAGTTCATTATGAGATCATCAGTCCATTATGACATCATCAAAATGATTATTACATCATCAGTCCATTATGACATCATCAGTCCATTATGACATCATCAGTTCATTATGACATCATCAAAATGATTATGACATCATCAGTTCATTATGACATCATGAGTCCATTATGACATCATCAGTTCATTATGACATCATCAGTCCATTATGACATCATCAGCCCATTATGACATCATCAGCCTATTATGACATCATCAAATTTTTTATGACATCATCAGTTCATTATGACATCATCAGTTCATTATGACATCATCAAAATGATTATGACATCATCAGTTCATTATCACATCATCAGTCCATTATGACATCATCAGTCCATTATGACATCATCAGTCCATTATGACATCATCAGTTCATTATGACATCATCAAAATGATTATGACATCATCAAAATGATTATGACATCATCAAAATGATTATGACATCATCAGTGCATTATGACATCATAAAAATGATTATGACATCATCAGTTCATTATGACATCATCAGTTCATTATGACATCATCAGTTCATTATGACATCATCTAAATCATTATGGCATCATCAGTTCATTATGACATCATCAAAATGATTATGACATCATCAGTTCATTATGACATCATCAGTTCATTATGACATCATCAAAATGATTATGACATCATCAGTTCATTATGACATCATCATTCCATTATGACATCATCAAAATGATTATGACATCATCAGTTCATTATTACATCATCAGTCCATTATGACATCATCAGTTCATTATGACATCATCAAAATTATTATGACATCATGAGTCCATAATGGCATAATCAAAATGATTATGACATCATCAGTTCATTATGACATCATCAGTTCATTATGAGATCATCAGTCCATTATGACATCATCAAAATGATTATGACATCATCAGTAGGGTTGAGCGAAACGGGTCGAACATTTTCAAAAGTCGCCGACTTTTGGCTAAGTCGGGGTTTCATGAAACCCGATCCGACCCCTGTGCGGGGTCGGCCATGCGGTACGCGACTTTCGCGCCAAAGTCGCGTTTCAATGACGCGAAAAGCGCCATTTCTCAGCCAATGAAGGTAAACGCAGAGTGTGGGCAGCGTGATGACATAGGTCCTGGTCCCCACCATCTTAGAGAAGGGCATTGCAGTGATTGGCTTGCTGTCTGCGACGTCACAGGGGCTATAAAGAGGCGTTCCCGCCGACCGCCATCTTACTGCTGCTGATCTGAGCTTAGGGAGAGGTTGCTGCCGCTTTGTCAGAAGCAGGGATAGCGTTAGGCAGGGTCCATTAACCACAAAACCGCTTGTGCTGCACCGATTTGCACTGTCCAACACCACCCTCGGTGTGCAGGGACAGTGGAAGTTTTTTTTTTTTTTTTTTTTCCCTCAGCGCTGTAGCTCATTGGGCTGCCCTAGAAGGCTCCCTGATAGCTGCATTGCTGTGTGTACGCCGCTGTGCAAACCAACTGCTTTTTTCAAAGCACAAATCCTCTTGTTCCTTCCTTTCTGCACAGCTATCTTTTTTGTTTGTCCACACTTTTTATTTCATTTGTGCATCAGTCCACTCCTTATTGTTGCCTGCCATACCTGGCTGAGATTACTGCAGGCAGGGAGATAGTAGCTGCCTGCCATACCTGGCTGAGATTACTGCAGGCAGGGAGATAGTAATTGTAGGACATTCCCTGTTTTTTTTTTTTTTTTTTTTTTGGTGGGAGATTAAGATTGGCAATTTGGCATTTCTGCTAGAGTGCCATCCCTGTGTGTGCCATCTCTCTCACATAGTGGGCCATAGAAAGCCTTTTCATTTTTCTGTATTTTTTTTTGTGGGGTGTATAAATTCTCCCTGATAAAAATACAGTGGGAGATTAATATTGGCCTTTGGGCTTGTGTGCCAGTCCTGAGTGTGCCATCTCTCTCACAAATAGTGGGCCATAGAAAGCCTATTTATTTTTTTTTTTGGTTTTATAAATTCTCCCTGAAAAAAAGGGAGATTAATATTGGCCTCTGGGCTTGTGTGCCAGTCCTGAGCGTGCCATCTGTGCCAGCCCTGAGCGTGCCATCTCTCTCACAAATAGTGGGCCATAGAAAGCCTATTTAATTTTTTTTTTTGTTTTATAAATTTTCCCTGAAAAAAGGGAGATTAATATTGGCCTCTGGGCTTGTGTGCCAGTTGTGAGCGTGCCATCTGTGCCAGTCCTGAGCGTGCCATCTCTCTCACAAATAGTGGGCCATAGAAAGCCTATTTAAATATTTTTTTGGTTTTATAAATTCTCCCAGAAAAAAAGGGAGATTAATATTGGCCTCTGGGCTTGTGTGCCAGTCCTGAGCGTGCCATCTGTGCCAGCCAGCCCTGAGCGTGCCATCTCTCTCACAAATAGTGGGCCATAGAAAGCCTATTTAATTTTTTTTTTTGTTTTATCAATTTTCCCTGAAAAAAGGGAGATTAATATTGGCCTCTGGGCTTGTGTGCCAGTTGTGAGCGTGCCATCTGTGCCAGTCCTGAGCGTGCCATCTCTCTCACAAATAGTGGGCCATAGAAAGCCTATTTAAATATTTTTTTGGTTTTATAAATTCTCCCAGAAAAAAAGGGAGATTAATATTGGCCTCTGGGCTTGTGTGCCAGTCCTGAGCGTGCCATCTGTGCCAGCCAGCCCTGAGCGTGCCATCTCTCTCACAAATAGTGGGCCATAGAAAGCCTATTTAATTTTTTTTTTTGTTTTATCAATTTTCCCTGAAAAAAGGGAGATTAATATTGGCCTCTGGGCTTGTGTGCCAGTTGTGAGCGTGCCATCTGTGCCAGTCCTGAGCGTGCCATCTCTCTCACAAATAGTGGGCCATAGAAAGCCTATTTAAATATTTTTTTGGTTTTATAAATTCTCCCAGAAAAAAAGGGAGATTAATATTGGCCTCTGGGCTTCTGTGCCAGTCCTGAGCGTGCCATCTGTGCCAGTCCTGAGCGTCCCATCTCTCTCACAAATAGTGGGCCATAGAAAGCCTATTTTATTTTTTTTTTGGGTTTTAGAAATTCTCCCTGAAAAAAGGGAGATTAATATTGGCCTCTGGGCTTGTGTGCCAGTTGTGAGCGTGCCATCTGTGCCAGTCCTGAGCGTGCCATCTCTCTCACAAATAGTGGGCCATAGAAAGCCTATTTAAATATTTTTTTGGTTTTATAAATTCTCCCAGAAAAAAAGGGAGATTAATATTGGCCTCTGGGCTTCTGTGCCAGTCCTGAGCGTGCCATCTGTGCCAGTCCTGAGCGTCCCATCTCTCTCACAAATAGTGGGCCATAGAAAGCCTATTTTATTTTTTTTTTGGGTTTCAGAAATTCTCCCTGGAAAAAAAAAGGGAGATTAATATTGCCCTTTGGGCTTGTGTGCCAGTACTAAGCGTTCCATCTCTCTCTCTCTCTCAGTCAGTGGGCCATAGAACGCATATTTTTGGTTTTATTTGTTTTCTAAATTCTCCCTGAAAAAATCATTTTATTTTATTTGGTTTCTAAATTCTTCCTGATAAAATCATATTTTTTTTATTATTTTTATTTCTAAAGTCTCCCTGAAAAAAAAAAAAAAAAAAACAACCAAAAAAACAGTGGGAGATTAATATTGGCCTTTCTGCTTGTGTGCCAGTCTTGACTCCTGGGTGTGCCATCTCTCTCTCTCTCTCTCTCTCTCTCTCTCTCTCTCTCTCCAATTGTGGTCCATAGAAAGCCTATATTTTTTTTCCTTGATTTGGGTTCTAAAATCTACCAGAGAAAATAACTACATCAATCATTGGTAGAAAAATATTGGCCTCTGGGTTTGTGTGCCACTCCTGACTCCTGTGTGCGTCATCTCTCAGTCAGTGGGCCATAGAACGCCTATTTTTGGTTTTATTTGTTTTCTAAATTCTCCCTGAAAAAATCATTTTATTTTATTTGGTTTCTAAATTCTTCCTGATAAAATCATATTTTTTTTATTATTTTTTTTTCTAAAGTCTCCCTGAAAAAAAAAAAAAAAAACAGTGGGAGATTAATATTGGCCTTTCTGCTTGTGTGCCAGTCTTGACTCCTGGGTGCGTCATCTCTCAGTCAGTGGGCCATAGAACGCCTATTTTTGGTTTTATTTGTTTTATAAATTCTCCCTGAAAAAATCATTTTATTTTATTTGGTTTCTAAATTCTTCCTGATAAAATCATATTTTTTTTATTATTTTTTTTTCTAAAGTCTCCCTGAAAAAAAAAAAAAAAAAAAAAAAAAAAAAAAAAAACAGTGGGAGATTAATATTGGCCTTTCTGCTTGTGTGCCAGTCTTGACTCCTGGGTGTGCCATCTCTCTCTCTCTCTCTCTCCAATTGTGGTCCATAGAAAGCCTACATTTTTTTTCCTTGATTTGGGTTCCAAAATCTACCAGAGAAAATAACTCCATCAATCATTGGTAGAAAAATATTGGCCTCTGGGCTTGTGTGCCACTCCTGATTCCTGTGTGCGTCATCTCTCACTCAGTGGCCCATAGAAAGCATATAGTTTGTTACATTTGTTTTCTAAATTCTCCCTGCAAAAATCTATTTTTTTTTTTTGGGGGGGTTTCTAAAGTGTTCCTGAAAAAAATAAAAATAAAAAAAAAATAATAGTGTGACATTAATATTAACATTTGTGCTTCAGTGACAGTCCTGCGTGTGGGGCATCTCTCTAATTTGCAGCCACCAAAAAAAGAGTGTGTAACATTGGGCCTGATTTTCGCTGTGGTCTCACCAACCTGTAAAGGGGTAGCTAAATCATACTGAAGTTATAGCTCACCGTGTAAGTTGTGTGACTGCAACAAATAACGTTAGTTTGGTTACGTTTTTAAAACAATGAGGAAGTCTAGTGGAAGAGGTCGTGGCCGGGGGCGTTCATTGTCAGCTGGTAATGAGGGTAGTGGTAGTGGTGGAGCATCAGGTGGTCGTGGGGGAAAAAATATTGCACCTAAGTCTGGAGCTGTGGAGCCAGGTTCGTCGTCCGGCTACACAAGGCCTCGAACGCTCCCTTTTCTGGGATTAGGAAAACCGCTTTTAAAGCCGGAGCAGCAAGAGCAAGTTTTGGCTTATCTTGCTGACTCAGCCTCTAGCTCTTTTGCCTCATCTCGTGAAACTGGTAAAAGTAAAAGCAGCGCGTCGTTAGTGGATGTTCACGGTCAGGGACAAGTCACTTCCTTGTCCTCTTCAGCAAAAACAACAACAGAGAAGAATGCAGCAGGCGACACAACGGGTTACTCCATGGAGCTCTTTACACATACCGTCCCTGGCTTAGAAAGTGAAGCAGTTAACAGTCCATGCCCATTACAAATTGAATCTGACATGGAGTGCACTGACGCACAGCCACAGCCAGACTACTATGCTGGTCCTTTGACTCAGACCACAACATTGCCCTCGCAGGGTGCTGATCAAGAATCAGACCCTGATGAGACTATGTTGCCCCATCACGAACGCTATACCACCGAACGACACGGTGACACAGACGAAGTTGCGCAGGAGGTACAAGAAGAGTTATTAGATGACCCAGTTCTTGACCCCGATTGGCAGCCATTGGGGGAACAGGGTGCAGGCGGCAGCAGTTCTGAAGCAGAGGAGGAGGAGGGGCCGCAGCAGGCATCAACATCGCCACAGGTTCCATCTGCCGGGCCCGTATCTTGCCCAAAACGCGTGGCAAAGCCAAAACCTGGTGGAGGACAGCGTGGCCATCCGGTTAAAGCTCAGTCTGCAATGCCTGAAAAGGTATCCGATGCTAGAAAGAGTGCAGTCTGGCATTTTTTTAAACAACATCCAATTGATCAGCGCAAAGTCATCTGTCAAAAATGTTCTACTTCCTTAAGCAGAGGTCAGAATCTGAAAAGTCTCAATACTAGTTGCATGCATAGACATTTAACCACCATGCATTTGAAAGCTTGGACTAACTACCAAACGTCCCTTAAGGTTGTTGCACCCTCGGCCAATGAAGCTAGTCATCAACGCAACATCCCTTCCGGCAGTGTAGGACCACCATTTAGCGCACCACCTGCTGTATCTGTGCAGGTATCTTTGCCAGGCCAAAGCAGTCAGGGTCAGGGAATCACCAGTTTCGTAGTAGGAAACACTGCATCTAGGGCACCGGCGGCAACAATACCATCTCCCACCGTCTCTCAGTCTGCCATGTCCACCGGCACCCCCGCTAGTTCCACGATCTCCAGCTCTCCAGTCCAGCTCACCCTACATGAGACTATGGTTAGAAAAAGGAAATACTTAGCCTCGCATCCGCGTACACAGGGTTTGAACGCCCACATAGCTAGACTAATCTCGTTAGAGATGATGCCCTACCGGTTAGTTGAAAGCGAAGCTTTCAAAGACCTGATGGACTACGCTGTACCACGCTACGAGCTACCCAGTCGACACTTTTTTTCCAGAAAAGCCATCCCAGCCCTCCACCAGCATGTTAAAGAGCGCATCGTCCATGCACTCAGGCAATCTGTGAGCACAAAGGTGCACCTGACAACAGATGCATGGACCAGTAGGCATGGCCAGGGACGTTACGTGTCCATCACGGCACACTGGGTAAATGTGGTGGATTCAGGGTCCACAGGGGACAGCAAGTTTGGGACAGTTCTGCCTAGCCCACGGTCTAGTAAACAGTTGTCTGTAGCCGTTCGCACCCCCTCCTCCTCCTCCTCCTCGTCCTCCTGCAGAAGCAAGAGCTCGTCCACAGACCGCAGTCGCACAAACACTCCATCCGCACCTGCCACTGTTGCACACCAGGTCTCCCATTATGGGGCAGCTACTGGCATACGTCAGCAGGCTGTATTGGCTATGAAGTGTTTGGGCGACAATAGACACACCGCGGAAGTTCTGTCCGAGTTCTTGCAGCAAGAAACGCAGTCGTGGCTGGGCACTGTAGATCTTGAGGCAGGCAAGGTAGTGAGTGATAACGGAAGGAATTTCATGGCTGCCATCTCCCTTTCCCAACTGAAACACATTCCTTGCCTGGCTCACACCTTAAACCTGGTGGTGCAGTGCTTCCTGAAAAGTTATCCGGGGTTATCCGACCTGCTCCTCAAAGTGCGTGGACTTTGCGCACATATCCGCCGTTCGCCTGTACACTCCAGCCGTATGCAGACCTATCAGCGTTCTTTGAACCTTCCCCAGCATCGCCTAATCATAGACGTTGCAACAAGGTGGAACTCAACACTGCACATGCTTCAGAGACTGTGCGAACAGAGGCGGGCTGTTATGTTTTTGTGGGAGGATACACATACACGGGCAGGCAGTAGGATGGCAGACATGGAGTTGTCAGGTGTGCAGTGGTCGAAGATTCAAGACATGTGTCAAGTCCTTCAGTGTTTTGAGGAATGCACACGGCTGGTTAGTGCAGACAACGCCATAATAAGCATGAGCATCCCCCTAATGCGTCTGCTGATGCAAAGTTTGACGCACATAAAGGATCAGGCGTCTGCACCAGAGGAAGAGGAAAGCCTTGATGACAGTCAGCGATTGTCTGGTCAGGGCAGTGTACATGACGAGGTACCGGGCGAAGAGGAGGTGGAGGATGAGGAGGATGATGGGGATGAGTATATTTTTAATGAGGAAGCTTTCCCGGGGGCACGGGAAATTGGTGGCGTGGCAAGGCCGGGTTCTGGTTTTTTGAGGGACACAAGTGACGTAGATTTGCCTGCAACTGCCCCTCAACCAAGCACAACCGCAGATTTGACAACGGGAACTTTGGCCCACATGGCGGATTATGCCTTGCGTATCCTCAAAAGGGACACACGCATTACAAAAATGATGAACGATGACGATTACTGGTTGGCCTGCCTCCTTGATCCTCGCTATAAAGGCAAATTGCAAAATATTATGCCACATGAGAACTTGGAACTAATATTAGCAACAAAACAATCAACTCTTGTTGACCGTTTGCTTCTGGCATTCCCTGCACACAGCGCCCGTGATCGTTCTCACACGAGCTCCAGGGGCCAGCAGACCAGAGGTGTTAGAGGGGCAGAAATCAGAAGTGGCGTTGGACAGAGGGGTTTTCTGACCAGGTTGTGGAGTGATTTTTCTATGACCGCAGACAGGACAGGTACTGCAGCATCAATTCAAAGTGACAGGAGACAACATTTGTCCAGTATGGTTACAAACTATTTTTCATCCCTTATCGACGTTCTCCCTCAACCGTCATTCCCATTTGATTACTGGGCATCCAAATTAGACACCTGGCCAGAATTGGCAGAATATGCATTGCAGGAGCTTGCTTGCCCGGCAGCTAGTGTCCTATCAGAAAGAGTATTCAGTGCTGCAGGTTCAATACTAACAGAAAAAAGGACTCGTCTGGCTACCCAAAATGTAGATGATCTAACCTTCATTAAAATGAACCACAACTGGATTTCAAAATCTTTTGCCCCACCCTGCCCGGCTGACACCTAGCTTTCCTATGAAAAGGTCTTGCCTGTGGACTATTCTGAATGACTTTTCCAATCTCGTAATTTTCTTCACCTGATTGTCCAGCATACGACATGTTTCCACCTCACGAAATGGCCAAACTCCCCACACGGGGCCGTGCTATCGCCACTTTGCGCTTGGACCCTTGAGAGTGCTGTTTGTCTGAAGAGGTGGGTGTGGCCGCTTTTGGTCGACGGCACTGCCACTGGGTCCCTCATAGTACAATAAAGTGTCTCTGGCGGTGGTGGTGCGCACCCAACGTCAGACACACCGTTGTAATATGAGGGGCCCTGTGCCTGTACCGCCGGCCACAAGACAGTTCCCCCCCCCAGCTCAAACAGTGCTCTACCACTAGCAAAATTATCTCTCACAGCTTCACCAATGTGTAGTCTAGCCGCTGACATCCTTCAATGCCTGGCACTGACAATACCATTGTTTTGACATTTTTGTTATGTTAGGCCTTCGAAGCCTGTCTGCGGTCCCTTCTTTCTACAACTACTACACTGACCAGGCCACTGCTGGCCGTGTTACCCTGGAACCAATTTAAAAGTGCCTACAGTCAGCCCAATTTTGTTATGTTAGGCCTTCGAAGACTGTCTGCCGTCACTCCTTCCACTAGACTTCCACTGACCATACACTGCTGCCCATGTACCCCTGGAACCAATTTAAAGTGCCTACAGCCAGCCCAATTTTGTTATGTTAGGCCTTCGAAGCCTGTCTGCGGTCACTCCTTCCACTAGACTTCCACTGACCAGACCACTGCTGCCCGTGTACCCCTGGAACCAATTTAAAAGTGCCTACAGCCAGCCCAAGTTTGTTATGTTAGGCCTTGGAAGCCTGTCTGCGGTCACTCCTTCCAATAGACTTCCACTGACCAGACCACTGCTGCCCGTGTACCCCTGGAACCAATTTAAAAGTGCCTACAGCCAGCCCAAGTTTGTTATGTTAGGCCTTGGAAGCCTGTCTGCGGTCACTCCTTCCACTAGACTTCCACTGACCAGACCACTGCTGCCCGTGTACCCCTGGAACCAATTTAAAAGTGCCTACAGCCAGCCCAAGTTTGTTATGTTAGGCCTTGGAAGCCTGTCTGCGGTCACTCCTTCCACTAGACTTCCACTGACCAGACCACTGCTGCCCGTGTACCCCTGGAACCAATTTAAAAGTGCCTACAGCCAGCCCAAGTTTGTTATGTTAGGCCTTGGAAGCCTGTCTGCGGTCACTCCTTCCACTAGACTTCCACTGACCAGACCACTGCTGCCCGTGTACCCCTGGAACCAATTTAAAAGTGCCTACAGCCAGCCCAAGTTTGTTATGTTAGGCCTTCTAAGCCTGTCTGCGGTCCATTCTTTCAACTACTACTACACTGACCAGGTCACTGCTGCCCGTGTACCCCTGGAACCAATTTAAAATTGCCTACAGCCAGCCCAATTTTTTTATTTTTGGCCTTCGATGCCTGTCTGCGGTCCATTCTTTCAACTACTACTACACTGACCAGGTCACTGCTGTCCGTGTACCCCTGGAACCAATTTAAAATTGCCTACAGCCATGTGTTATTATTTTAGGCCTTCGATGCCTGTCTGCGGTCACTCCTTCCACTAGGCCTCCACTGACCACACCACTGCTGTCCGTGTACCCCTGGAACCAATTTAAAATTGCCTACAGCCAGCCCAATTTTTTTATTTTAGGCCTTCGATGCCTGTCTGCGGTCCATTCTTTCAACTACTACTACACTGACCAGGTCACTGCTGTCCGTGTACCCCTGTAACCAATTTAAAATTGCCTACAGCCATGTGTTATTATTTTAGGCATTCGATGCCTGTCTGCGGTCCATTTTTTCAACTACTACTACACTGACCAGGTCACTGCTGCCCGTGTACCCCTGGAACCAATTTAAAATTGCCTACAGCCATGTGTTATTATTTTAGGCCTTCGATGCCTGTCTGCGGTCACTCCTTCCACTAGGCCTCCACTGACCACACCACTGCTGCCCGTGTACCCCTGGAACCAATTTAAAATTGCCTACAGCCAGCCCAATTTTTTTATTTTAGGCCTTCGATGCCTGTCTGCGGTCCATTCTTTCAACTACTACTACACTGACCAGGTCACTGCTGCCCGTGTACCCCTGGAACCAATTTAAAATTGCCTACAGCCATGTGTTATTATTTTAGGCCTTCGATGCCTGTCTGCGGTCACTCCTTCCACTAGGCCTCCACTGACCACACCACTGCTGTCCGTGTACCCCTGGAACCAATTTAAAATTGCCTACAGCCATGTGTTATTATTTTAGGCCTTCGATGCCTGTCTGCGGTCACTCCTTCCACTAGGCCTCCACTGACCACACCACTGCTGTCCGTGTACCCCTGGAACCAATTTAAAATTGCCTACAGCCATGTGTTATTATTTTAGGCCTTCGATGCCTGTCTGCGGTCACTCCTTCCACTAGGCCTCCACTGACCACACCACTGCTGTCCGTGTACCCCTGGAACCAATTTAAAATTGCCTACAGCCAGCCCAATTTTTTTATTTTAGGCCTTCGATGCCTGTCTGCGGTCCATTCTTTCAACTACTACTACACTGACCAGGTCACTGCTGCCCGTGTACCCCTGGAACCAATTTAAAATTGCCTACAGCCATGTGTTATTATTTTAGGCATTCGATGCCTGTCTGCGGTCCATTTTTTCAACTACTACTACACTGACCAGGTCACTGCTGCCCGTGTACCCCTGGAACCAATTTAAAATTGCCTACAGCCATGTGTTATTATTTTAGGCCTTCGATGCCTGTCTGCGGTCACTCCTTCCACTAGGCCTCCACTGACCACACCACTGCTGTCCGTGTACCCCTGGAACCAATTTAAAATTGCCTACAGCCATGTGTTATTATTTTAGGCCTTCGATGCCTGTCTGCGGTCACTCCTTCCACTAGGCCTCCACTGACCACACCACTGCTGCCCGTGTACCCCTGGAACCAATTTAAAATTGCCTACAGCCAGCCCAATTTTTTTATTTTAGGCCTTCGATGCCTGTCTGCGGTCCATTCTTTCAACTACTACTACACTGACCAGGTCACTGCTGTCCGTGTACCCCTGGAACCAATTTAAAATTGCCTACAGCCATGTGTTATTATTTTAGGCCTTCGATGCCTGTCTGCTGTCACTCCTTCCACTAGGCCTCCACTGACCACACCACTGCTGTCCGTGTACCCCTGGAACCAATTTAAAATTGCCTACAGCCATGTGTTATTATTTTAGGCCTTCGATGCCTGTCTGCGGTCACTCCTTCCACTAGGCCTCCACTGACCACACCACTGCTGTCCGTGTACCCTTGGAACCAATTTAAAATTGCCTACAGCCAGCCCAATTTTTTTATTTTAGGCCTTCGATGCCTGTCTGCGGTCCATTCTTTCAACTACTACTACACTGACCAGGTCACTGCTGTCCGTGTACCCCTGGAACCAATTTAAAATTGCCTACAGCCATGTGTTATTATTTTAGGCCTTCGATGCCTGTCTGCGGTCACTCCTTCCACTAGGCCTCCACTGACCACACCACTGCTGTCCGTGTACCCCTGGAACCAATTTAAAATTGCCTACAGCCATGTGTTATTATTTTAGGCCTTCGATGCCTGTCTGCGGTCACTCCTTCCACTAGGCCTCCACTGACCACACCACTGCTGCCCGTGTACCCCTGGAACCAATTTAAAATTGCCTACAGCCAGCCCAATTTTTTTATTTTAGGCCTTCGATGCCTGTCTGCGGTCCATTCTTTCAACTACTACTACACTGACCAGGTCACTGCTGTCCGTGTACCCCTGGAACCAATTTAAAATTGCCTACAGCCATGTGTTATTATTTTAGGCCTTCGATGCCTGTCTGCGGTCACTCCTTCCACTAGGCCTCCACTGACCACACCACTGCTGTCCGTGTACCCCTGGAACCAATTTAAAATTGCCTACAGCCATGTGTTATTATTTTAGGCCTTCGATGCCTGTCTGCGGTCACTCCTTCCACTAGGCCTCCACTGACCACACCACTGCTGCCCGTGTACCCCTGGAACCAATTTAAAATTGCCTACAGCCAGCCCAATTTTTTTATTTTAGGCCTTCGATGCCTGTCTGCGGTCCATTCTTTCAACTACTACTACACTGACCAGGTCACTGCTGTCCGTGTACCCCTGGAACCAATTTAAAATTGCCTACAGCCATGTGTTATTATTTTAGGCCTTCGATGCCTGTCTGCGGTCACTCCTTCCACTAGGCCTCCACTGACCACACCACTGCTGTCCGTGTACCCCTGGAACCAATTTAAAATTGCCTACAGCCATGTGTTATTATTTTAGGCCTTCGATGCCTGTCTGCGGTCACTCCTTCCACTAGGCCTCCACTGACCACACCACTGCTGTCCGTGTACCCCTGGAACCAATTTAAAATTGCCTACAGCCATGTGTTATTATTTTAGGCCTTCGATGCCTGTCTGCGGTCCATTCTTTCAACTACTACTACACTGACCAGGGCACTGCTGGCCGTGTACCCCTGGAACCAACATCAGAAAATATAAAAATAAGTATTTTGCTTATAAAAAAGAAAATACTGGTGAGATATCAAATGCAGACATTTTAACATTAAAAACAAACACACAACTCTAATCTGGTACAGTACTAAAAATGGCCACCAGCTACAATTACTTTCTCCTGCAAGTAGTTAACTGAAAGTTTTTTTAAATTGAAAACACACATATGGCATCCACCGAGTGTTGTCCTGTCGCGTCTTCTTTATATTATTGCCGAGAAGATGCAAAATAATGAAAATAATAAAATCATTAATTACCAAAATAATAGAGAAAGTCAACACCACATTGCAAATAAACATTCATTCCAAATAAAGAAGCAGGGCGCGTCCGAGGGTGAGTATATACCTAATAAGAATATAATCACCCTCGGACGCGCAATGCTTATTTCCAACAGCCTTCCTTCCTAAGAATCAGCCCTTCCGTCGTGTAGAGAGACGTTGTGTTACACTCCAAGGTGTTCCCCAGGTTGCCTTTCCTGAGCTTCGATCTTCCGGCTCTCGTTTAGTAGTTCTTGGAAACTACTCTGCATTAGGCCTTCAAATTGGGTATGGGGTGTAGAGAGATGGTGTGTTCCACTCCAAGGTGTTCCCCAGGTTGCCTTTCCTGAGCTTCGATCTTCCGGCTCTCGTTTAGTAGTTGTTGGAAACTACGCTGCATTAGGCCTTCAAATTGGGTATGGGGTGTAGCGAGAGGGTGTGTTACACTCCAAGGTGTTCCCCAGGTTGCCTTTCCTGAGCTTCGATCTTCCGGCTCTCGTTTAGTAGTTCTTGGAAACTACACTGCATTAGGCCTTCAAATTGGGTATGGGGTGTAGAGAGAGGGTGTGTTACACTCCAAGGTGTTCCCCAGGTTGCCTTTCCTGAGTTTCGATATTCCGGCTCTCGTTTAGTAGTTGTCGGAAACTACGCTGCATTAGGCCTACAAATTGGGTATGGGGCGTAGAGAGAGGGTGTGTTACACTCCAAGGTGTTCCCCAGGTTGCCTTTCCTGAGCTTCGATATTCCGGCTCTCGTTTAGTAGTTGTCGGAAACTACGCTGCATTAGGCCTACAAATTGGGTATGGGGTGTAGAGAGAGGGTGTGTTACACTCCAAGGTGTTCCCCAGGTTGCCTTTCCTGAGCTTCGATCTTCATGCTCTCGTTTAGTAGTTGTCGGAAACTACGCTGCATTAGGCCTACAAATTGGGTATGGGGTGTAGAGAGAGGGTTTGTTACACTCCAAGGTGTTCCCCAGGTTGCCTTTCCTGAGCTTCGATCTTCCGGCTCTCGTTTAGTAGTTGTTGGAAACTACGCTGCATTAGGCCTTCAAATTGGGTATGGGGTGTAGCGAGAGGGTGTGTTACACTCCAAGGTGTTCCCCAGGTTGCCTTTCCTGAGCTTCGATCTTCCGGCTCTCGTTTAGTAGTTCTTGGAAACTACACTGCATTAGGCCTTCAAATTGGGTATGGGGTGTAGAGAGAGGGTGTGTTACACTCTAAGGTGTTCCCCAGGTTTCCTTGCCATTGCTTCGGTCTTCCGACTCTCGTTTAGTAGTTGTAGAAAAGTACACTGCATTAGGCCATACAAAATGGGTATGGGGTGGAGAGAGATGGTGTGTTACACTCCAAGGTGTTCCCCAGGTTGCCTTTCCTGAGCTTCTATCTTCAGGCTCTCATTAAATTGTGGTTAAATGGAACAACTGCATTTGGCGTACTAGTTGGTTTGGGGCCTACTATCGGTGTCTGCCACTCCTTGCTGTTCTCCTCCACTGAACAAAGCTGTGCCGCCTGTTTACTACGGTTGCCAATTTTGAACTGCATTTCGACTACTTACTGATTTGGCCCTACTCTCTGTGTCAGCCTCTCATTCCAGTTGTCCTCCACTGCAATGCCCCCTGGTTATTCCTGTGTTACCAATTTTGAACTGCATTTAGCCCACTTTCTTCTTTGGGCCTATATCTGTGTTTCCACTTCATCGTGCCCATTGCCCAGCCAGTGATAGATGAGTCTGCTGGTACATTGACCCATAACGCAACATTCCCCGTGCACGCTACACAACAACATTGTGACCCTGCTGAAAGTCAGGTTGCTCTTCCCGCATACCATACCACCTTACACGGGGACAAAGAGGAAGGTGCAGATGAAAGTGCAGGTTCCTTCATCAGGTGGGGGGAGGAATACTAGTTGGCGACGTCACTGGCACAGGGCCTCTCATAGTACGCAAAAGTGTTGCTGCCGGTGGGAGGCGCCCCCGCCGTGCAAACACACCGCTGTACTTTGAGGGGCCCTGTGCCAGTGCCAATGCCAACGAGTGGGCCCCCCCTGCTTGCTCAGGTTCACAGCACTTGCAAAGTTGAAATACTTACCTCTCCCTGCTCCACTGCCGTGACGTGGTCCAGATTTCCTGGGCCCACTAATTACTTGAACCAGCCCTACCCCCCACAACTTTAGCCAAATGACCCCCAATTTCAAATGCCTTCCAATTATTATAAGGTAAATTACGCTTGACAAGCTTCATTAAGAAGAATGGATGGTTTTGACATTAAAATGGCCACTCTAGGTGTTTTCCTGGCCCCCACTCACTGCCGACTATGCTGCCCCATTGACTTGCATTGGGTTTCGTGTTTCGGTCGATCCCGACTTTACGTCATAATCGGCCGATTTCACTCGACCCGACTTTGGACATAGTCGGGTTTCGCAAAACCCGGCTCGACTCTAAAAAGGTCAAGGTCGCTCAACTCTAATCATCAGTCCATTATGACATCATCAGTCCATTATGACATCATCAGTTCATTATGACATCATCAAAATGATTATGACATCATCAGTTCATTATGACATCATCAAAATGATTATGACATCATCAGTTCATTATGACATCATCAAAATGATTATGACATCATCAGTTCATTATGACATCATCAGTGCATTATGACATCATCAAAATGATTATGACATCATCAATTCATTATGACATCATCAGTTCATTATGACATCATCAGTTCCTTATGACATCATCAGTCCATTATGACATCATCAAAATGATAATGACATCATCAGTTCATTATGACATCATCAGTTCATTATGACATCATCAGTCCATTATGACATCATCAAAATGATTATGACATCATCAGTTCATTAGACATCATCAGTTCATTCTGACATCATCAGTCCATTATGAGATCATCAGTCAATTATGACATCATCAGTTCATTGTGACATCATCAGTCCATTATGACATCATCAAAATGATTATGACATCATCAGTCCATTATGACATCATCAAAATGATTATGACATCATCAGTCCATTATGACATCATCAGTCCATTGTTACATCATCAAAATGATTATGACATCATCAGTTCATTATGACATCATCAGGCTATTATGACATCATCAAAATGATTATGACATCATCAGTTCATTATGACATCATCAGTTCATTATGACATCATCAGTCCATTATGACATCATCAGTTCATTATGACATCATCAGTCCATTATGACATCATCAAAATGATTATGACATCATTAGTTCATTATGACATCATCAGTCCAATATGACATCATCAGTTCATGATGACATCATGAGCCCATTATGACATCATCAAAATGATTATGACATCATCAGTTCATGATGACATCATCAGTCCATAATGACATCTTCAAAATGATTATGACATCATTAGTTCATTATGACATCATCAGTCCAATATGACATCATCAGTTCATGATGACATCATGAGCCCATTATGACATCATCAAAATGATTATGACATCATCAGTTCATTAGACATCATCAGTTCATTCTGACATCATCAGTTCATTCTGACATCATCAGTCCATTATGACATCATCAGTTCATTATGACATCATCAGTCCATTATGACATCATCAAAATGATTATGACATCATCAGTCCATTATGTCATCATCAAAATGATTATGACATCATCAGTTCATTATGACATCATCAGTCCATTATGTCGTCATCAAAATTATTATGACATCATCAGTTCATTATGACATCATCAGTTCATTATGACATCATCAAAATGATTATGACATCATCAGTACATTATGACATCATCAGTGCATTATGACATCATCAAAATGATTATGACATCATCAGTTCATTATGACATCATCAGTTCATTATGACATCATCAGTCCATTATGACATCATCAAAATGATTATGACATCATCAGTTCATTATGACATCATCAGTCCATTATGACATCATCAAAATGATTATGACATCATCAGATCATTAGACATCATCAGTTCATTCTGACATCATCAGTCCATTATGACATCATCAGTCCATTATGACATCATCAGTTCATTATGATATCATCAGTCCATTATGACATCATCAGTCCATTATGACATCATCAAAATGATTATGACATCATCAGTTCATTATGACATCATCAGTCCATTATGACATCATCAGTCCATTATGACATCATCAGTTCATTATGACATCATCAAAATGATTATGACATCATCAGTTCATTATGACATCATCAGTGCATTATGACATCATAAAAATGATTATGACATCATCAGTTCATTATGATATCATCAGTTCATTATGACATCATCTGTTCATTATGACATCATCAAAATGATTATGACATCATCAGTTCATTATGACATCATCAAAATGATTATGACATCATCAGTTCATTATGACATCATCAGTTCATTATGACATCATCAAAATTATTATGACATCATCAGTTCATTATGACATCATCAGTCCATTATGACATCATCAAAATGATTATGACATCATCAGTTCATTATTACATCATCAGTCCATTATGACATCATCAGTTCATTATGACATCATCAAAATTATTATGACATCATCAGTCCATAATGACATCATCAAAATGATTATGACATCATCAGTTCATTATGAGATCATCAGTCCATTATGACATCATCAAAATGATTATGACATCATCAGTCCATTATGACATCATCAGTCCATTATGACATCATCAGTTCATTATGACATCATCAAAATGATTATGACATCATCAGTTCATTATGACATCATGAGTTTATTATGACATCATCAGTTCATTATGACATCATCAGTCCATTATGACATCATCAGCCCATTATGACATCATCAGCCTATTATGACATCATCAAATTTTTTATGACATCATCAGTTCATTATGACATCATCAGTTCATTATGACATCATCAAAATGATTATGACATCATCAGTTCATTATCACATCATCAGTCCATTATGACATCATCAGTCCATTATGACATCATCAGTCCATTATGACATCATCAGTTCATTATGACATCATCAAAATGATTATGACATCATCAAAATGATTATGACATCATCAGTTCATTATGACATCATCAGTGCATTATGACATCATAAAAATGATTATGACATCATCAGTTCATTATGACATCATCAGTTCATTATGACATCATCAGTTCATTATGACATCATCTAAATCATTATGGCATCATCAGTTCATTATGACATCATCAAAATGATTATGACATCATCAGTTCATTATGACATCATCAAAATGATTATGACATCATCAGTTCATTATGACATCATCAGTTCATTATGACATCATCAAAATGATTATGACATCATCAGTTCATTATGACATCATCATTCCATTATGACATCATCAAAATGATTATGACATCATCAGTTCATTATTACATCATCAGTCCATTATGACATCATCAGTTCATTATGACATCATCAAAATTATTATGACATCATGAGTCCATAATGACATCATCAGTTCATTATGAGATCATCAGTCCATTATGACATCATCAAAATGATTATGACATCATCAGTCCATTATGACATCATCAGTCCATTATGACACCATCAGTTCATTATGACATCATCAAAATGATTATGACATCATCAGTTCATTATGACATCATCAAAATGATTATGACATCATCAGTTCATTATGACATCATCAAAATGATTATGACATCATCAGTTCATTATGACATCATCAAAATGATTATGACATCATCAGTTCATTATGACATCATCAGTGCATTATGACATCATCAAAATGATTATGACATCATCAATTCATTATGACATCATCAGTTCATTATGACATCATCAGTTCCTTATGACATCATCAGTCCATTATGACATCATCAAAATGATAATGACATCATCAGTTCATTATGACATCATCAGTTCATTATGACATCATCAGTCCATTATGACATCATCAAAACTATTATGACATCATCAGTTCATTAGACATCATCAGTTCATTCTGACATCATCAGTCCATTATGAGATCATCAGTCAATTATGACATCATCAGTTCATTGTGACATCATCAGTCCATTATGACATCATCAAAATGATTATGACATCATCAGTCCATTATGACATCATCAAAATGATTATGACATCATCAGTTCATTATGACATCATCAGTCCATTATGACATCATCAGTCCATTATGACATAATCAGTTCATTATGACATCATCAGTTCATTATGACATCATCAGTTCATTATGACATCATCAGTGCATTATGACATCATCAAAATGATTATGACATCATCAGTTCATTATGACATCATCAGTTCATTATGACATCATCAGTTCATTATGACATCATCAAAATGATTATGACATCATCAGTTCATTATGACATCATCAGCCCTTTATGACATCATCAAAATGATTATGACATCATCAGTTCATTATGACATCATCAGCCCATTATGACATCATCAGCCCATTATGACATCATCAAATTGTTTATGACATCATCAGTCCATTATGTCATCATCAAAATGATTATGACATCATCAGTTCATTATGACATCATCAGTCCATTATGTCGTCATCAAAATTATTATGACATCATCAGTTCATTATGACATCATCAGTTCATTATGACATCATCAAAATGATTATGACATCATCAGTACATTATGACATCATCAGTGCATTATGACATCATCAAAATGATTATGACATCATCAGTTCATTATGACATCATCAGTTCATTATGACATCATCAGTCCATTATGACATCATCAAAATGATTATGACATCATCAGTTCATTATGACATCATCAGTCCATTATGACATCATCAAAATGATTATGACATCATCAGATCATTAGACATCATCAGTTCATTCTGACATCATCAGTCCATTATGACATCATCAGTCCATTATGACATCATCAGTTCATTATGATATCATCAGTCCATTATGACATCATCAAAATGATTATGACATCATCAGTCCATTATGACATCATCAAAATGATTATGACATCATCAGTTCATTATGACATCATCAGTCCATTATGACATCATCAGTCCATTATGACATCATCAGTTCATTATGACATCATCAAAATGATTATGACATCATCAGTTCATTATGACATCATCAGTGCATTATGACATCATAAAAATGATTATGACATCATCAGTTCATTATGATATCATCAGTTCATTATGACATCATCTGTTCATTATGACATCATCAAAATGATTATGACATCATCAGTTCATTATGACATCATCAAAATGATTATGACATCATCAGTTCATTATGACATCATCAAAATGATTATGACATCATCAGTTCATTATGACATCATCAGTTCATTATGACATCATCAAAATTATTATACATCATCAGTTCATTATGATATCATCAGTTCATTATGACATCATCAAAATGATTATGACATCATCAGTTCATTATTACATCATCAGTCCATTATGACATCATCAGTTCATTATGACATCATCAAAATTATTATGACATCATCAGTCCATAATGACATCATCAAAATGATTATGACATCATCAGTTCATTATGAGATCATCAGTCCATTATGACATCATCAAAATGATTATGACATCATCAGTCCATTATGACATCATCAGTCCATTATGACATCATCAGTTCATTATGACATCATCAAAATGATTATGACATCATCAGTTCATTATGACATCATGAGTCCATTATGACATCATCAGTTCATTATGACATCATCAGTCCATTATGACATCATCAGCCCATTATGACATCATCAGCCTATTATGACATCATCAAATTTTTTATGACATCATCAGTTCATTATGACATCATCAAAATGATTATGACATCATCAGTTCATTATCACATCATCAGTCCATTATGACATCATCAGTCCATTATGACATCATCAGTCCATTATGACATCATCAGTTCATTATGACATCATCAAAATGATTATGACATCATCAAAATGATTATGACATCATCAGTTCATTATGACATCATCAGTGCATTATGACATCATAAAAATGATTATGACATCATCAGTTCATTATGACATCATCAGTTCATTATGACATCATCAGTTCATTATGACTTCATCTAAATCATTATGGTATCATCAGTTCATTATGACATCATCAAAATGATTATGACATCATCAGTTCATTATGACATCATCAGTTCATTATGACATCATCAAAATGATTATGACATCATCAGTTCATTATGACATCATCATTCCATTATGACATCATCAAAATGATTATGACATCATCAGTTCATTATTACATTATCAGTCCATTATGACATCATCAGTTCATTATGACATCATCAAAATTATTATGACATCATGAGTCAATAATGACATAATCAAAATGATTATGACATCATCAGTTCATTATGACATCATCAGTTCATTATGAGGTCATCAGTCCATTATGACATCATCAAAATGATTATGACATCATCAGTCCATTATGACATCATCAGTCCATTATGACATCATCAGTTCATTATGACATCATCAAAATGATTATGACATCATCAGTTCATTATGACATCATCAAAATGATTATGACATCATCAGTTCATTATGACATCATCAAAATGATTATGACATCATCAGTTCATTATGACATCATCAGTGCATTATGACATCATCAAAATGATTATGACATCATCAATTCATTATGACATCATCAGTTCATTATGACATCATCAGTTCCTTATGACATCATCAGTCCATTATGACATCATCAAAATGATAATGACATCATTAGTTCATTATGACATCATCAGTTCATTATGACATCATCAGTCCATTATGACATCATCAAAATGATAATGACATCATCAGTTCATTATGACATCATCAGTTCATTAGACATCATCAGTTCATTCTGACATCATCAGTCCATTATGAGATCATCAGTCAATTATGACATCATCAGTTCATTGTGACATCATCAGTCCATTATGACATCATCAAAATGATTATGACATCATCAGTCCATTATGACATCATCAAAATGATTATGACATCATCAGTCCATTATGACATCATCAGTCCATTATGACATCATCAGTTCATTATGACATCATCAGTTCATTATGACATCATCAGTTCATTATGACATCATCAAAATGATTATGACATCATCAGTTCATTATGACATCATCAGTTCATTATGACATCATCAAAATGATTATGACATCATCAGTTCATTATGACATCATCATTCCATTATGACATCATCAAAATGATTATGACATCATCAGTTCATTATTACATCATCAGTCCATTATGACATCATCAGTTCATTATGACATCATCAAAATTATTATGACATCATGAGTCCATAATGACATCATCAGTTCATTATGAGATCATCAGTCCATTATGACATCATCAAAATGATTATGACATCATCAGTCCATTATGACATCATCAGTCCATTATGACACCATCAGTTCATTATGACATCATCAAAATGATTATGACATCATCAGTTCATTATGACATCATCAAAATGATTATGACATCATCAGTTCATTATGACATCATCAAAATGATTATGACATCATCAGTTCATTATGACATCATCAAAATGATTATGACATCATCAGTTCATTATGACATCATCAGTGCATTATGACATCATCAAAATGATTATGACATCATCAATTCATTATGACATCATCAGTTCATTATGACATCATCAGTTCATTATGACATCATCAGTCCATTATGACATCATCAAAATGATAATGACATCATCAGTTCATTATGACATCATCAGTTCATTATGACATCATCAGTCCATTATGACATCATCAAAACTATTATGACATCATCAGTTCATTAGACATCATCAGTTCATTCTGACATCATCAGTCCATTATGAGATCATCAGTCAATTATGACATCATCAGTTCATTGTGACATCATCAGTCCATTATGACATCATCAAAATGATTATGACATCATCAGTCCATTATGACATCATCAAAATGATTATGACATCATCAGTTCATTATGACATCATCAGTCCATTATGACATCATCAGTCCATTATGACATCATCAGTTCATTATGACATCATCAGTTCATTATGACATCATCAGTTCATTATGACATCATCAGTGCATTATGACATCATCAAAATGATTATGACATCATCAGTTCATTATGACATCATCAGTTCATTATGACATCATCAGTTCATTATGACATCATCAAAATGATTATGACATCATCAGTTCATTATGACATCATCAGCCCTTTATGACATCATCAAAATGATTATGACATCATCAGTTCATTATGACATCATCAGCCCATTATGACATCATCAGCCCATTATGACATCATCAAATTGTTTATGACATCATCAGTCCATTATGTCATCATCAAAATGATTATGACATCATCAGTTCATTATGACATCATCAGTCCATTATGTCGTCATCAAAATTATTATGACATCATCAGTTCATTATGACATCATCAGTTCATTATGACATCATCAAAATGATAATGACATCATCAGTACATTATGACATCATCAGTGCATTATGACATCATCAAAATGATTATGACATCATCAGTTCATTATGACATCATCAGTTCATTATGACATCATCAGTCCATTATGACATCATCAAAATGATTATGACATCATCAGTTCATTATGACATCATCAGTCCATTATGACATCATCAAAATGATTATGACATCATCAGATCATTAGACATCATCAGTTCATTCTGACATCATCAGTCCATTATGACATCATCAGTCCATTATGACATCATCAGTTCATTATGATATCATCAGTCCATTATGACATCATCAAAATGATTATGACATCATCAGTCCATTATGACATCATCAAAATGATTATGACATCATCAGTTCATTATGACATCATCAGTCCATTATGACATCATCAGTCCATTATGACATCATCAGTTCATTATGACATCATCAAAATGATTATGACATCATCAGTTCATTATGACATCATCAGTGCATTATGACATCATAAAAATGATTATGACATCATCAGTTCATTATGATATCATCAGTTCATTATGACATCATCTGTTCATTATGACATCATCAAAATGATTATGACATCATCAGTTCATTATGACATCATCAAAATGATTATGACATCATCAGTTCATTATGACATCATCAAAATGATTATGACATCATCAGTTCATTATGACATCATCAGTTCATTATGACATCATCAAAATTATTATACATCATCAGTTCATTATGATATCATCAGTTCATTATGACATCATCAAAATGATTATGACATCATCAGTTCATTATTACATCATCAGTCCATTATGACATCATCAGTTCATTATGACATCATCAAAATTATTATGACATCATCAGTCCATAATGACATCATCAAAATGATTATGACATCATCAGTTCATTATGAGATCATCAGTCCATTATGACATCATCAAAATGATTATGACATCATCAGTCCATTATGACATCATCAGTCCATTATGACATCATCAGTTCATTATGACATCATCAAAATGATTATGACATCATCAGTTCATTATGACATCATGAGTCCATTATGACATCATCAGTTCATTATGACATCATCAGTCCATTATGACATCATCAGCCCATTATGACATCATCAGCCTATTATGACATCATCAAATTTTTTATGACATCATCAGTTCATTATGACATCATCAAAATGATTATGACATCATCAGTTCATTATCACATCATCAGTCCATTATGACATCATCAGTCCATTATGACATCATCAGTCCATTATGACATCATCAGTTCATTATGACATCATCAAAATGATTATGACATCATCAAAATGATTATGACATCATCAGTTCATTATGACATCATCAGTGCATTATGACATCATAAACATGATTATGACATCATCAGTTCATTATGACATCATCAGTTCATTATGACATCATCAGTTCATTATGACTTCATCTAAATCATTATGGTATCATCAGTTCATTATGACATCATCAAAATGATTATGACATCATCAGTTCATTATGACATCATCAGTTCATTATGACATCATCAAAATGATTATGACATCATCAGTTCATTATGACATCATCATTCCATTATGACATCATCAAAATGATTATGACATCATCAGTTCATTATTACATCATCAGTCCATTATGACATCATCAGTTCATTATGACATCATCAAAATTATTATGACATCATGAGTCCATAATGACATAATCAAAATGATTATGACATCATCAGTTCATTATGACATCATCAGTTCATTATGAGGTCATCAGTCCATTATGACATCATCAAAATGATTATGACATCATCAGTCCATTATGACATCATCAGTCCATTATGACATCATCAGTTCATTATGACATCATCAAAATGATTATGACATCATCAGTTCATTATGACATCATCAAAATGATTATGACATCATCAGTTCATTATGACATCATCAAAATGATTATGACATCATCAGTTCATTATGACATCATCAGTGCATTATGACATCATCAAAATGATTATGACATCATCAATTCATTATGACATCATCAGTTCATTATGACATCATCAGTTCCTTATGACATCTTCAGTCCATTATGACATCATCAAAATGATAATGACATCATTAGTTCATTATGACATCATCAGTTCATTATGACATCATCAGTCCATTATGACATCATCAAAATGATAATGACATCATCAGTTCATTATGACATCATCAGTTCATTAGACATCATCAGTTCATTCTGACATCATCAGTCCATTATGAGATCATCAGTCAATTATGACATCATCAGTTCATTGTGACATCATCAGTCCATTATGACATCATCAAAATGATTATGACATCATCAGTCCATTATGACATCATCAAAATGATTATGACATCATCAGTTCATTATGACATCATCAGTCCATTATGACATCATCAGTCCATTATGACATCATCAGTTCATTATGACATCATCAGTTCATTATGACATCATCAGTTCATTATGACATCATCAGTGCATTATGACATCATCAAAATGATTATGACATCATCAGTTCATTATGACATCATCAGTTCATTATGACATCATCAAAATGATTATGACATCATCAGTTCATTATGACATCATCAGCCCTTTATGACATCATCAAAATGATTATGACATCATCAGTTCATTATGACATCATCAGCCCATTATGACATCATCAGCTCATTATGACATCATCAAATTGTTTATGACATCATCAGTTCATTATGACATCATCAGTTTATTATGACATCATCAAAATGATTATGACATCATCAGTTCATTATCACATCATCAGTCCATTATGACATCATCAGTCCATTATGAAATCATCAGTTTATTATAACATCATCAAAATTATTATGACATCATCATTTCATTATGACATCATCAGTTCATTATGAGATCATCAGTCCATTATGACATCATCAAAATGAGTATGACATCATCAGTCCATTATGACATCATCAGTCCATTATGACATCATCAGTTCATTATGACATCATCAAAATGATTATGACATCATCAGTTCATTATGACGTTATGAGTCCATTATGACATCATCAGTTCATTATGACATCATCAGTCCATTATGACATCATCAGCCCTTTATGACATCATCAAAATGATTATGACATCATCAGTTCATTATGCCATCATGCGTCCATTATGACATCATCAGTTCATTATGACATCATCAGTCCATTATGACATCATCAGTTCATTATGACATCATCAAAATGATTATGACATCATCAGTTCATTATGACGTCATGAGTCCATTATGACATCATCAGTTCATTATGACATCATCAGTCCATTATGACATCATCAGCCCTTTATGACATCATCAAAATGATTATGACATCATCAGTTCATTATGCCATCATGCGTCCATTATGACATCATCAGTTCATTATGACATCATCAGTTCATTATGACATCATCAGTTCATTATGACATCATCAAAATGATTATGACATCATCAGTTCATTATGACGTCATGAGTCCATTATGACATCATCAGTTCATTATGACATCATCAGTCCATTATGACATCATCAGCCCTTTATGACATCATCAAAATGATTATGACATCATCAGTTCATTATGCCATCATGCGTCCATTATGACATCATCAGTTCATTATGACATCATCAGTTCATTATGACATCATCAGTTCATTATGACATCATCAAAATGATTATGACATCATCAGTTCATTATGACATCATCAGTTCATTATGACATCATAAGTTCATTATGACATCATCAGTCCATTATGACATCATCAAAATGATTATGACATCATCAGTTCATTATGACATCATCAAAATGATTATGACATCATCAGTTCATTATGACATCATCAAAATGATTATGACATCATCAGTTCATTATGACATCATCAGTTCATTATGACATCATCAAAATTATTATACATCATCAGTTCATTATGATATCATCAGTTCATTATGACATCATCAAAATGATTATGACATCATCAGTTCATTATTACATCATCAGTCCATTATGACATCATCAGTTCATTATGACATCATCAAAATTATTATGACATCATCAGTCCATAATGACATCATCAAAATGATTATGACATCATCAGTTCATTATGAGATCATCAGTCCATTATGACATCATCAAAATGATTATGACATCATCAGTCCATTATGACATCATCAGTCCATTATGACATCATCAGTTCATTATGACATCATCAAAATGATTATGACATCATCAGTCCATTATGACATCATCAGCCCATTATGACATCATCAGCCTATTATGACATCATCAAATTTTTTATGACATCATCAGTTCATTATGACATCATCAAAATGATTATGACATCATCAGTTCATTATCACATCATCAGTCCATTATGACATCATCAGTCCATTATGACATCATCAGTCCATTATGACATCATCAGTTCATTATGACATCATCAAAATGATTATGACATCATCAAAATGATTATGACATCATCAGTTCATTATGACATCATCAGTGCATTATGACATCATAAAAATGATTATGACATCATCAGTTCATTATGACATCATCAGTTCATTATGACATCATCAGTTCATTATGACTTCATCTAAATCATTATGGTATCATCAGTTCATTATGACATCATCAAAATGATTATGACATCATCAGTTCATTATGACATCATCAGTTCATTATGACATCATCAAAATGATTATGACATCATCAGTTCATTATGACATCATCATTCCATTATGACATCATCAAAATGATTATGACATCATCAGTTCATTATTACATCATCAGTCCATTATGACATCATCAGTTCATTATGACATCATCAAAATTATTATGACATCATGAGTCCATAATGACATAATCAAAATGATTATGACATCATCAGTTCATTATGACATCATCAGTTCATTATGAGGTCATCAGTCCATTATGACATCATCAAAATGATTATGACATCATCAGTCCATTATGACATCATCAGTCCATTATGACATCATCAGTTCATTATGACATCATCAAAATGATTATGACATCATCAGTTCATTATGACATCATCAAAATGATTATGACATCATCAGTTCATTATGACATCATCAAAATGATTATGACATCATCAGTTCATTATGACATCATCAGTGCATTATGACATCATCAAAATGATTATGACATCATCAATTCATTATGACATCATCAGTTCATTATGACATCATCAGTTCCTTATGACATCATCAGTCCATTATGACATCATCAAAATGATAATGACATCATTAGTTCATTATGACATCATCAGTTCATTATGACATCATCAGTCCATTATGACATCATCAAAATAATAATGACATCATCAGTTCATTATGACATCATCAGTTCATTAGACATCATCAGTTCATTCTGACATCATCAGTCCATTATGAGATCATCAGTCAATTATGACATCATCAGTTCATTGTGACATCATCAGTCCATTATGACATCATCAAAATGATTATGACATCATCAGTCCATTATGACATCATCAAAATGATTATGACATCATCAGTTCATTATGACATCATCAGTCCATTATGACATCATCAGTCCATTATGACATCATCAGTTCATTATGACATCATCAGTTCATTATGACATCATCAGTTCATTATGACATCATCAGTGCATTATGACATCATCAAAATGATTATGACATCATCAGTTCATTATGACATCATCAGTTCATTATGACATCATCAAAATGATTATGACATCATCAGTTCATTATGACATCATCAGCCCTTTATGACATCATCAAAATGATTATGACATCATCAGTTCATTATGACATCATCAGCCCATTATGACATCATCAGCTCATTATGACATCATCAAATTGTTTATGACATCATCAGTTCATTATGACATCATCAGTTCATTATGACATCATCAAAATGATTATGACATCATCAGTTCATTATCACATCATCAGTCCATTATGACATCATCAGTCCATTATGAAATCATCAGTTTATTATAACATCATCAAAATGATTATGACATCATCATTTCATTATGACATCATCAGTTCATTATGAGATCATCAGTCCATTATGACATCATCAAAATGAGTATGACATCATCAGTCCATTATGACATCATCAGTCCATTATGACATCATCAGTTCATTATGACATCATCAAAATGATTATGACATCATCAGTTCATTATGACGTTATGAGTCCATTATGACATCATCAGTTCATTATGACATCATCAGTCCATTATGACATCATCAGCCCTTTATGACATCATCAAAATGATTATGACATCATCAGTTCATTATGCCATCATGCGTCCATTATGACATCATCAGTTCATTATGACATCATCAGTCCATTATGACATCATCAGTTCATTATGACATCATCAAAATGATTATGACATCATCAGTTCATTATGACGTCATGAGTCCATTATGACATCATCAGTTCATTATGACATCATCAGTCCATTATGACATCATCAGCCCTTTATGACATCATCAAAATGATTATGACATCATCAGTTCATTATGCCATCATGCGTCCATTATGACATCATCAGTTCATTATGACATCATCAGTTCATTATGACATCATCAGTTCATTATGACATCATCAAAATGATTATGACATCATCAGTTCATTATGACGTCATGAGTCCATTATGACATCATCAGTTCATTATGACATCATCAGTCCATTATGACATCATCAGCCCTTTATGACATCATCAAAATGATTATGACATCATCAGTTCATTATGCCATCATGCGTCCATTATGACATCATCAGTTCATTATGACATCATCAGTTCATTATGACATCATCAGTTCATTATGACATCATCAAAATGATTATGACATCATCAGTTCATTATGACATCATCAGTTCATTATGACATCATCAGTTCATTATGACATCATCAGTCCATTATGACATCATCAAAATGATTATGACATCATCAGTTCATTAGACATCATCAGTTCATTCTGACATCATCAGTCCATTATGACATCATCAGTCCATTATGACATCATCAGTCCATTATGACATCATCAGTTCACTATGACATCATCAGTGCATTATGACATAATAAAAAATGATTATGACATCATCAGTTCATTATGAAAACATCAGTTCATTATGATCTCATCAGTTCATTATGACATCATCAAAATGATTAAGAAATCATCAGTTCATTATGACATCATCAGTCCATTATGACATCATCAAAATGATTATGACATCATCAGTTCATTATGACATCATCAGTTCATTATGACATCATCAAAATGATTATGACATCATCAGTTCATTATGACATCATCAGTCCATTATGACATCATCAAAATGATTATGACATCATCAGTTCATTATGACATCATCAGTCCATTATGACATCATCAGTTCATTATGACATCATCAAAATGATTATGACATCATCAGTCGATAATGACATCATCAAAATGATTATGACATCATCAGTTCATTATGACATCATCAGTTCATTATGAGATCATCAGTTCATTATGACATCATCAAAATGATTATGACATCATCAGTCCATTATGACATCATCAGTCCATTATGACATCATCAGTTCATTATGACATCATCAAAATGATTATGACATCATCAGTTCATTATGACATCATGAGTTCATTATGACATCATCAGTTCATTATGACATCATCAGTCCATTATGACATCATCAGTCCATTATGACATCATCAGTTCACTATGACATCATCAGTGCATTATGACATAATAAAAAATGATTATGACATCATCAGTTCATTATGACAACATCAGTTCATTATGACATCATCAGTTCATTATGACATCATCAAAATGATTATGAAATCATCAGTTCATTATGACATCATCAGTCCATTATGACATCATTAAAATGATTATGACATCATCAGTTCATTATGACATCATCAGTTCATTATGACATCATCAAAATGATTATGACATCATCAGTTCATTATGACATCATCAGTCCATTATGACATCATCAAAATGATTATGACATCATCAGTTCATTATGACATCATCAGTCCATTATGACATCATCAAAATGATTATGACATCATCAGTTCACTATGACATCATCAGTCCATTATGACATCATCAGTTCATTATGACATCATCAAAATGATTATGACATCATCAGTCCATAATGACATCATCAAAATGATTATGACATCATCAGTTCATTATGACATCATCAGTTCATTATGAGATCATCAGTTCATTATGACATCATGAAAAAGATTATGACATCATCAGTCCATTTTGACATCATCAGTCCATTATGACATCATCAGTTCATTATGACATCATCAAAATGATTATGACATCATCAGTTCATTATGACATCATGAGTTCATTATGACATCATCAGTTCATTATGACATCATCAGTCCATTATGACATCATCAGTCCATTATGACATCATCAGTCCATTATGACATCATCAGTTCACTATGACATCATCAGTGCATTATGACATAATAAAAAATGATTATGACATCATCAGTTCATTATGACAACATCAGTTCATTATGACATCATCAGTCCATTATGACAGCATCAAAATGATTATGAAATCATCAGTTCATTATGACATCATCAGTTCATTATGACATCATCAAAATGATTATGACATCATCAGTTCATTATGACATCATGAGTCCATTATGACATCATCAGTTCATTATGACATCATCAGTCCATTATGACATCATCAGCCCATTATGACATCATCAGCCTATTATGACATCATCAAATTTTTTATGACATAATCAGTTCATTATGACATCATCAGTTCATTATGACATCATCAAAATGATTATGACATCATCAGTTCATTATGACATCATCAGTCCATTATGACATCATCAGTCCATTATGACATCATCAGTCCATTATGACATCATCAGTTCATTATGACATCATCAAAATGATTATGACATCATCAAAATGATTATGACATCATCAAAATGATTATGACATCATCAGTTCATTATGACATCATCAGTGCATTATGACATCATAAAAATGATTATGACATCATCAGTTCATTATGACATCATCAGTTCATTATGACATCATCACTTCATTATGACATCATCAGTCCATTATGACATCATCAGTTCATTATGACATCATCAAAATTATTATGACATCATCAGTCCATAATGACATCATCAAAATGATTATGACATCATCAGTTCATTATGACATCATCAGTTCATTATGAGATCATCAGTCCATTATGACATCATCAAAATGATTATGACATCATCAGTCCATTATGACATCATCAGTCCATTATGACATCATCAGTTCATTATGACATCATCAAAATGATTATGACATCATCAGTTCATTATGACATCATGAGTCCATTATGACATCATCAGTTCATTATGACATCATCAGTCCATTATGACATCATCAGCCCATTATGACATCATCAGGAAATTATGACTTCATCAAATTTTTTATGACATCATCAGTTCATTATGACATCATCAGTTCATTATGACATCATCAAAATGATTATGACATCATCAATTCATTATCACATCATCAGTCCATTATGACATCATCAGTCCATTATGACATCATCAGTTCATTATGACATCATCAAAATGATTATGACATCATCAATTCATTATCACATCATCAGTTCATTATGACATCATCAGTCCATTATGACATCATCAGTTCATTATGACATCATCAAAATGATTATGACATCATCAAAATGATTATGACATCATCAGTTCATTATGACATCATCAGTGCATTATGACATCATAAAAATGATTATGACATCATCAGTCCATTATGACATCATCAGTTCACTATGACATCATCAGTGCATTATGACATAATAAAAAATGATTATGACATCATCAGTTCATTATGACAACATCAGTTCATTATGACATCATCAGTCCATTATGACATCATCAAAATGATTATGAAATCATCAGTTCATTATGACATCATCAGTTCATTATGACATCATCAAAATGATTATGACATCATCAGTTCATTATGACATCATGAGTCCATTATGACATCATCAGTTCATTATGACATCATCAGTCCATTATGACATCATCAGCCCATTATGACATCATCAGCCTATTATGACATCATCAAATTTTTTATGACATCATCAGTTCATTATGACATCATCAGTTCATTATGACATCATCAAAATGATTATGACATCATCAGTTCATTATCACATCATCAGTCCATTATGACATCATCAGTCCATTATGACATCATCAGTCCATTATGACATCATCAGTTCATTATGACATCATCAGTGCATTATGACATCATAAAAATGATTATGACATCATCAGTTCATTATGACATCATCAGTTCATTATGACATCATCAAAATTATTATGACATCATCAGTTCATTATGACATCATCAGTCCATTATGACATCATCAGTTCACTATGACATCATCAGTGCATTATGACATAATAAAAAATGATTATGACATCATCAGTTCATTATGACAACATCAGTTCATTATGACATCATCAGTCCATTATGACATCATCAAAATGATTATGAAATCATCAGTTCATTATGACATCATCAGTTCATTATGACATCATCAAAATGATTATGACATCATCAGTTCATTATGACATCATGAGTCCATTATGACATCATCAGTTCATTATGACATCATCAGTCCATTATGACATCATCAGCCCATTATGACATCATCAGCCTATTATGACATCATCAAATTTTTTATGACATCATCAGTTCATTATGACATCATCAGTTCATTATGACATCATCAAAATGATTATGACATCATCAGTTCATTATCACATCATCAGTCCATTATGACATCATCAGTCCATTATGACATCATCAGTCCATTATGACATCATCAGTTCATTATGACATCATCAGTGCATTATGACATCATAAAAATGATTATGACATCATCAGTTCATTATGACATCATCAGTTCATTATGACATCATCAAAATTATTATGACATCATCAGTTCATTATGACATCATCAGTCCATTATGACATCATCAGTTCATTATGACATCATCAAAATTATTATGACATCATCAGTCCATAATGACATCATCAAAATGATTATGACATCATCAGTTCATTATGACATCATCAGTTCATTATGAGATCATCAGTCCATTATGACATCATCAAAATGATTATGACATCATCAGTCCATAATGACATCATCAAAATGATTATGACATCATCAGTTCATTATGACATCATCAGTTCATTATGAGATCATCAGTTCATTATGACATCATCAAAATGATTATGACATCATCAGTCCATTTTGACATCATCAGTCCATTATGACATCATCAGTCCATAATGACATCATCAAAATGATTATGACATCATCAGTTCATTATGACATCATGAGTTCATTATGACATCATCAGTTCATTATGACATCATCAGTCCATTATGACATCATCAGTCCATTATGACATCATCAGTTCACTATGACATCATCAGTGCATTATGACATAATAAAAAATGATTATGACATCATCAGTTCATTATGACAACATCAGTTCATTATGACATCATCAGTCCATTATGACATCATCAAAATGATTATGAAATCATCAGTTCATTATGACATCATCAGTTCATTATGACATCATCAAAATGATTATGACATCATCAGTTCATTATGACATCATGAGTCCATTATGACATCATCAGTTCATTATGACATCATCAGTCCATTATGACATCATCAGCCCATTATGACATCATCAGCCTATTATGACATCATCAAATTTTTTATGACATCATCAGTTCATTATGACTTCATCAGTTCATTATGACATCATCAAAATGATTATGACATCATCAGTTCATTATCACATCATCAGTCCATTATGACATCATCAGTCCATTATGACATCATCAGTCCATTATGACATCATCAGTTCATTATGAGATCATCAGTTCATTATGACATCATGAAAAAGATTATGACATCATCAGTCCATTTTGACATCATCAGTCCATTATGACATCATCAGTTCATTATGACATCATCAAAATGATTATGACATCATCAGTTCATTATGACATCATCAGTTCATTATGAGATCATCAGTTCATTATGACATCATCAGTCCATTATGACATCATCAGTTCATTATGACATCATCAGTTCATTATGACATCATCAAAATGATTATGACATCATCAGTTCATTATGAGATCATCAGTTCATTATGACATCATGAAAAAGATTATGACATCATCAGTCCATTTTGACATCATCAGTCCATTATGACATCATCAGTTCATTATGACATCATCAAAATGATTATGACATCATCAGTTCATTATGACATCATCAGTTCATTATGAGATCATCAGTTCATTATGACATCATGAAAAAGATTATGACATCATCAGTCCATTTTGACATCATCAGTCCATTATGACATCATCAGTTCATTATGACATCATCAAAATGATTATGACATCATCAGTTCATTATGACATCATCAGTTCATTATGACATCATCAAAATGATTATGACATCATCAGTTCATTATGACATCATCAGTTCATTATGAGATCATCAGTTCATTATGACATCATGAAAAAGATTATGACATCATCAGTCCATTTTGACATCATCAGTCCATTATGACATCATCAGTTCATTATGACATCATCAAAATGATTATGACATCATCAGTTCATTATGACATCATGAGTTCATTATGACATCATCAGTTCATTATGACATCATCAGTCCATTATGACATCATCAGTCCATTATGACATCATCAGTCCATTATGACATCATCAGTTCACTATGACATCATCAGTGCATTATGACATAATAAAAAATGATTATGACATCATCAGTTCATTATGACAACATCAGTTCATTATGACATCATCAGTCCATTATGACATCATCAAAATGATTATGAAATCATCAGTTCATTATGACATCATCAGTTCATTATGACATCATCAAAATGATTATGACATCATCAGTTCATTATGACATCATGAGTCCATTATGACATCATCAGTTCATTATGACATCATCAGTCCATTATGACATCATCAGCCCATTATGACATCATCAGCCTATTATGACATCATCAAATTTTTTATGACATAATCAGTTCATTATGACATCATCAGTTCATTATGACATCATCAAAATGATTATGACATCATCAGTTCATTATCACATCATCAGTCCATTATGACATCATCAGTCCATTATGACATCATCAGTCCATTATGACATCATCAGTTCATTATGACATCATCAAAATGATTATGACATCATCAAAATGATTATGACATCATCAAAATGATTATGACATCATCAGTTCATTATGACATCATCAGTGCATTATGACATCATAAAAATGATTATGACATCATCAGTTCATTATGACATCATCAGTTCATTATGACATCATCAGTTCATTATGACATCATCAAAATTATTATGACATCATCACTTCATTATGACATCATCAGTCCATTATGACATCATCAGTTCATTATGACATCATCAAAATTATTATGACATCATCAGTCCATAATGACATCATCAAAATGATTATGACATCATCAGTTCATTATGACATCATCAGTTCATTATGAGATCATCAGTCCATTATGACATCATCAAAATGATTATGACATCATCAGTCCATTATGACATCATCAGTCCATTATGACATCATCAGTTCATTATGACATCATCAAAATGATTATGACATCATCAGTTCATTATGACATCATGAGTCCATTATGACATCATCAGTTCATTATGACATCATCAGTCCATTATGACATCATCAGCCCATTATGACATCATCAGGAAATTATGACTTCATCAAATTTTTTATGACATCATCAGTTCATTATGACATCATCAGTTCATTATGACATCATCAAAATGATTATGACATCATCAAAATGATTATGACATCATCAGTTCATTATGACATCATCAGTGCATTATGACATCATAAAAATGATTATGACATCATCAGTCCATTATGACATCATCAGTTCACTATGACATCATCAGTGCATTATGACATAATAAAAAATGATTATGACATCATCAGTTCATTATGACAACATCAGTTCATTATGACATCATCAGTCCATTATGACATCATCAAAATGATTATGAAATCATCAGTTCATTATGACATCATCAGTTCATTATGACATCATCAAAATGATTATGACATAATCAGTTCATTATGACATCATGAGTCCATTATGACATCATCAGTTCATTATGACATCATCAGTCCATTATGACATCATCAGCCCATTATGACATCATCAGCCTATTATGACATCATCAAATTTTTTATGACATCATCAGTTCATTATGACATCATCAGTTCATTATGACATCATCAAAATGATTATGACATCATCAAAATGATTATGACATCATCAGTTCATTATGACATCATCAGTGCATTATGACATCATAAAAATGATTATGACATCATCAGTTCATTATGACATCATCAGTTCATTATGACATCATCAAAATTATTATGACATCATCACTTCATTATGACATCATCAGTCCATTATGACATCATCAGTTCATTATGACATCATCAAAATTATTATGACATCATCAGTCCATAATGACATCATCAAAATGATTATGACATCATCAGTTCATTATGACATCATCAGTTCATTATGAGATCATCAGTCCATTATGACATCATCAAAATGATTATGACATCATCAGTCCATAATGACATCATCAAAATGATTATGACATCATCAGTTCATTATGACATCATCAGTTCATTATGAGATCATCAGTTCATTATGACATCATCAAAATGATTATGACATCATCAGTCCATTTTGACATCATCAGTCCATTATGACATCATCAGTCCATAATGACATCATCAAAATGATTATGACATCATCAGTTCATTATGACATCATGAGTTCATTATGACATCATCAGTTCATTATGACATCATCAGTCCATTATGACATCATCAGTCCATTATGACATCATCAGTTCACTATGACATCATCAGTGCATTATGACATAATAAAAAATGATTATGACATCATCAGTTCATTATGACAACATCAGTTCATTATGACATCATCAGTCCATTATGACATCATCAAAATGATTATGAAATCATCAGTTCATTATGACATCATCAGTTCATTATGACATCATCAAAATGATTATGACATCATCAGTTCATTATGACATCATGAGTCCATTATGACATCATCAGTTCATTATGACATCATCAGTCCATTATGACATCATCAGCCCATTATGACATCATCAGCCTATTATGACATCATCAAATTTTTTATGACATCATCAGTTCAATATGACTTCATCAGTTCATTATGACATCATCAAAATGATTATGACATCATCAGTTCATTATCACATCATCAGTCCATTATGACATCATCAGTCCATTATGACATCATCAGTCCATTATGACATCATCAGTTCATTATGACATCATCAAAATGATTATGACATCATCAAAATGATTATGACATCATCAGTTCATTATGACATCATCAGTGCATTATGACATCATAAAAATGATTATGACATCATCAGTTCATTATGACATCATCAGTTCATTATGACATCATCAGTTCATTATGACATCATCAAAATTATTATGACATCATCACTTCATTATGACATCATCAGTCCATTATGACATCATCAGTTCATTATGACATCATCAAAATTATTATGACATCATCAGTCCATAATGACATCATCAAAATGATTATGACATCATCAGTTCATTATGACATCATCAGTTCATTATGAGATCATCAGTCCATTATGACATCATCAAAATGATTATGACATCATCAGTCCATTATGACATCATCAGTCCATTATGACATCATCAGTTCATTATGACATCATCAAAATGATTATGACATCATCAGTTCATTATGACATCATGAGTCCATTATGACATCATCAGTTCATTATGACATCATCAGTCCATTATGACATCATCAGCCCATTATGACATCATCAGCCAATTATGACTTCATCAAATTTTTTATGACATCATCAGTTCATTATGACATCATCAGTTCATTATGACATCATCAAAATGATTATGACATCATCAGTTCATTATCACATCATCAGTCCATTATGACATCATCAGTCCATTATGACATCATCAGTCCATTATGACATCATCAGTTCATTATGACATCATCAAAATGATTATGACATCATCAAAATGATTATGACATCATCAGATCATTATGACATCATCAGTGCATTATGACATCATAAAAATGATTATGACATCATCAGGTCATTATGACATCATCAGTTCATTATGACATCATCAGTTCATTATGACATCATCAGTTCATTATGACATCATCTAAATGATTATGGCATCATCAGTTCATTAT
The DNA here is from genome assembly GCF_032444005.1 of Ranitomeya imitator. Classification (NCBI taxonomy): domain Eukaryota; kingdom Metazoa; phylum Chordata; class Amphibia; order Anura; family Dendrobatidae; genus Ranitomeya; species Ranitomeya imitator. The sequence continues at coordinate 914,940,476 of NC_091282.1, read as the reverse complement.
GACATCATCAAAATCATTATGACATCATCAGTTCATTATGACATCATCAGTTCATTATGACATCATCAAAATGATTATGACATCATCAGTTCATTATGACATCATCATTCCATTATGACATCATCAAAATGATTATGACATCATCAGTTCATTATTACATCATCAGTCCATTATGACATCATCAGTTCATTATGACATCATCAAAATTATTATGACATCATGAGTCCATAATGACATCATCAAAATGATTATGACATCATCAGTTCACTATGACATCATCAGTTCATTATGAGATCATCAGTCCATTATGACATCATCAAAATGATTATGACATCATCAGTCCATTATGACATCATCAGTCCATTATGACATCATCAGTTCATTATGACATCATCAAAATGATTATGACATCATCAGTTCATTATGACATCATCAGTTCACTATGACATCATCAGTTCATTATGACATCATCAAAATGATTATGACATCATCAGTTCATTATGAAATCATCAAAATGATTATGACATCATCAGTTCATTATGACATCATCAGTGCATTATGACATCATCAAAATGATTATGACATCATCAATTCATTATGACATCATCAGTTCATTATGACATCATCAGTTCCTTATGACATCATCAGACCATTATGACATCATCAAAATGATAATGACATCATCAGTTCATTATGACATCATCAGTCCATTATGACATCATCAAAATGATTATGACATCATCAGTTCATTAGACATCATCAGTTCATTCTGACATCATCAGTCCATTATGAGATCATCAGTCAATTATGACATCATCAGTTCATTGTGACATCATCAGTCCATTATGACATCATCAAAATGATTATGACATCATCAGTCCATTATGACATCATCAAAATGATTATGACATCATCAGTTCATTATGACATCATCAGTCCATTATGACATCATCAGTCCATTATGACATCATCAGTTCATTATGACATCATCAGTTCATTATGACATCATCAGTTCATTATGACATCATCAGTGCATTATGACATCATCAAAATGATTATGACATCATCAGTTCATTATGACATCATCAGTTCATTATGACATCATCAGTTCATTATGACATCATCAAAATGATTATGACATCATCAGTTCATTATGACATCATCAGCCCATTATGACATCATCAAAATGATTATGACATCATCAGTTCATTATGACATCATCAGTCCATTATGACATCATCAGCCCATTATGACATCATCAGCCCATTATGACATCATCAAATTGTTTATGACATCATCAGTTCATTATGACATCATCAGTTCATTATGACATCATCAAAAAGATTATGACATCATCAGTTCATTATCACATCATCAGTCCATTATGACATCATCAGTCCATTATGACATCATCAGTTTATTATAACATCATCAAAATGATTATGACATCATCAGTTCATTATGACATCATCAGTCCATTATGACATCATCAGTCCATTATGACATCATCAAAATGAGTATGACATCATCAGTTCATTATGACAACATCAGTTCACTATGACATCATCAGTGCATTATGACATAATAAAAAATGATTATGACATCATCAGTTCATTATGACAACATCAGTTCATTATGACATCATCAGTCCATTATGACATCATCAAAATGATTATGAAATCATCAGTTCATTATGACATCATCAGTTCATTATGACATCATCAAAATGATTATGACATAATCAGTTCATTATGACATCATGAGTCCATTATGACATCATCAGTTCATTATGACATCATCAGTCCATTATGACATCATCAGCCCATTATGACATCATCAGCCTATTATGACATCATCAAATTTTTTATGACATCATCAGTTCATTATGACATCATCAGTTCATTATGACATCATCAAAATGATTATGACATCATCAAAATGATTATGACATCATCAGTTCATTATGACATCATCAGTGCATTATGACATCATAAAAATGATTATGACATCATCAGTTCATTATGACATCATCAGTTCATTATGACATCATCAAAATTATTATGACATCATCACTTCATTATGACATCATCAGTCCATTATGACATCATCAGTTCATTATGACATCATCAAAATTATTATGACATCATCAGTCCATAATGACATCATCAAAATGATTATGACATCATCAGTTCATTATGACATCATCAGTTCATTATGAGATCATCAGTCCATTATGACATCATCAAAATGATTATGACATCATCAGTCCATAATGACATCATCAAAATGATTATGACATCATCAGTTCATTATGACATCATCAGTTCATTATGAGATCATCAGTTCATTATGACATCATCAAAATGATTATGACATCATCAGTCCATTTTGACATCATCAGTCCATTATGACATCATCAGTCCATAATGACATCATCAAAATGATTATGACATCATCAGTTCATTATGACATCATGAGTTCATTATGACATCATCAGTTCATTATGACATCATCAGTCCATTATGACATCATCAGTCCATTATGACATCATCAGTTCACTATGACATCATCAGTGCATTATGACATAATAAAAAATGATTATGACATCATCAGTTCATTATGACAACATCAGTTCATTATGACATCATCAGTCCATTATGACATCATCAAAATGATTATGAAATCATCAGTTCATTATGACATCATCAGTTCATTATGACATCATCAAAATGATTATGACATCATCAGTTCATTATGACATCATGAGTCCATTATGACATCATCAGTTCATTATGACATCATCAGTCCATTATGACATCATCAGCCCATTATGACATCATCAGCCTATTATGACATCATCAAATTTTTTATGACATCATCAGTTCAATATGACTTCATCAGTTCATTATGACATCATCAAAATGATTATGACATCATCAGTTCATTATCACATCATCAGTCCATTATGACATCATCAGTCCATTATGACATCATCAGTCCATTATGACATCATCAGTTCATTATGACATCATCAAAATGATTATGACATCATCAAAATGATTATGACATCATCAGTTCATTATGACATCATCAGTGCATTATGACATCATAAAAATGATTATGACATCATCAGTTCATTATGACATCATCAGTTCATTATGACATCATCAGTTCATTATGACATCATCAAAATTATTATGACATCATCACTTCATTATGACATCATCAGTCCATTATGACATCATCAGTTCATTATGACATCATCAAAATTATTATGACATCATCAGTCCATAATGACATCATCAAAATGATTATGACATCATCAGTTCATTATGACATCATCAGTTCATTATGAGATCATCAGTCCATTATGACATCATCAAAATGATTATGACATCATCAGTCCATTATGACATCATCAGTCCATTATGACATCATCAGTTCATTATGACATCATCAAAATGATTATGACATCATCAGTTCATTATGACATCATGAGTCCATTATGACATCATCAGTTCATTATGACATCATCAGTCCATTATGACATCATCAGCCCATTATGACATCATCAGCCAATTATGACTTCATCAAATTTTTTATGACATCATCAGTTCATTATGACATCATCAGTTCATTATGACATCATCAAAATGATTATGACATCATCAGTTCATTATCACATCATCAGTCCATTATGACATCATCAGTCCATTATGACATCATCAGTCCATTATGACATCATCAGTTCATTATGACATCATCAAAATGATTATGACATCATCAAAATGATTATGACATCATCAGATCATTATGACATCATCAGTGCATTATGACATCATAAAAATGATTATGACATCATCAGGTCATTATGACATCATCAGTTCATTATGACATCATCAGTTCATTATGACATCATCAGTTCATTATGACATCATCTAAATGATTATGGCATCATCAGTTCATTATGACATCATCAAAATCATTATGACATCATCAGTTCATTATGACATCATCAGTTCATTATGACATCATCAAAATGATTATGACATCATCAGTTCATTATGACATCATCATTCCATTATGACATCATCAAAATGATTATGACATCATCAGTTCATTATTACATCATCAGTCCATTATGACATCATCAGTTCATTATGACATCATCAAAATTATTATGACATCATGAGTCCATAATGACATCATCAAAATGATTATGACATCATCAGTTCACTATGACATCATCAGTTCATTATGAGATCATCAGTCCATTATGACATCATCAAAATGATTATGACATCATCAGTCCATTATGACATCATCAGTCCATTATGACATCATCAGTTCATTATGACATCATCAAAATGATTATGACATCATCAGTTCATTATGACATCATCAGTTCACTATGACATCATCAGTTCATTATGACATCATCAAAATGATTATGACATCATCAGTTCATTATGAAATCATCAAAATGATTATGACATCATCAGTTCATTATGACATCATCAGTGCATTATGACATCATCAAAATGATTATGACATCATCAATTCATTATGACATCATCAGTTCATTATGACATCATCAGTTCCTTATGACATCATCAGACCATTATGACATCATCAAAATGATAATGACATCATCAGTTCATTATGACATCATCAGTCCATTATGACATCATCAAAATGATTATGACATCATCAGTTCATTAGACATCATCAGTTCATTCTGACATCATCAGTCCATTATGAGATCATCAGTCAATTATGACATCATCAGTTCATTGTGACATCATCAGTCCATTATGACATCATCAAAATGATTATGACATCATCAGTCCATTATGACATCATCAAAATGATTATGACATCATCAGTTCATTATGACATCATCAGTCCATTATGACATCATCAGTCCATTATGACATCATCAGTTCATTATGACATCATCAGTTCATTATGACATCATCAGTTCATTATGACATCATCAGTGCATTATGACATCATCAAAATGATTATGACATCATCAGTTCATTATGACATCATCAGTTCATTATGACATCATCAGTTCATTATGACATCATCAAAATGATTATGACATCATCAGTTCATTATGACATCATCAGCCCATTATGACATCATCAAAATGATTATGACATCATCAGTTCATTATGACATCATCAGTCCATTATGACATCATCAGCCCATTATGACATCATCAGCCCATTATGACATCATCAAATTGTTTATGACATCATCAGTTCATTATGACATCATCAGTTCATTATGACATCATCAAAAAGATTATGACATCATCAGTTCATTATCACATCATCAGTCCATTATGACATCATCAGTCCATTATGACATCATCAGTTTATTATAACATCATCAAAATGATTATGACATCATCAGTTCATTATGACATCATCAGTCCATTATGACATCATCAGTCCATTATGACATCATCAAAATGAGTATGACATCATCAGTCCATTATGACATCATCAGTCCAATATGACATCATCAGTTCATTATGACATCATCAAAATGATTATGACATCATCAGTTCATTATGACGTCATGAGTCCATTATGACATCAACAGTTCATTATGACATCATCAGTCCATTATGACATCATCAGCCCTTTATGACATCATCAAAATGATTATGACATCATCAGTTCATTATGCCATCATGCGTCCATTATGACATCATCAGTTCATTATGACATCATCAGTTCATTATGACATCATCAGTTCATTATGACATCATCAAAATGATTATGACATCATCAGTTCATTATGACATCATCAGTGCATTATGACATCATCAAAATGATTATGACATCATCAGTTCATTATGACATCATCAGTTCATTATGACATCATCAGTCCATTATGACATCATCAAAATGATTATGACATCATCAGTTCATTAGACATCATCAGTTCATTCTGACATCATCAGTCCATTATGACATCATCAGTCCATTATGACATCATCAGTCCATTATGACATCATCAGTGCATTATGACATAATAAAAAATGATTATGACATCATCAGTTCATTATGACAACATCAGTTCATTATGATATCATCAGTTCATTATGACATCATCAAAATGATTATGAAATCATCAGTTCATTATGACATCATCAGTCCATTATGACATCATCAAAATGATTATGACATCATCAGTTCATTATGACATCATCAGTTCATTATGACATCATCAAAATGATTATGACATCATCAGTTCATTATGACATCATCAGTTCATTATGACATCATCAGTCCATTATGACATCATCAAAATGATTATGACATCATCAGTTCATTATGACATCATCAGTTCATTATGACATCATCAAAATGATTATGACATCATCAAAATGATTATGACATCATCAGTTCATTATGACATCATCAGTGCATTATGACATCATAAAAATGATTATGACATCATCAGTTCATTATGACATCATCAGTTCATTATGACATCATCAGTTCATTATGACATCATCAAAATTATTATGACATCATCACTTCATTATGACATCATCAGTCCATTATGACATCATCAGTTCATTATGACATCATCAAAATTATTATGACATCATCAGTCCATAATGACATCATCAAAATGATTATGACATCATCAGTTCATTATGACATCATCAGTTCATTATGAGATCATCAGTCCATTATGACATCATCAAAATGATTATGACATCATCAGTCCATTATGACATCATCAGTCCATTATGACATCATCAGTTCATTATGACATCATCAAAATGATTATGACATCATCAGTTCATTATGACATCATGAGTCCATTATGACATCATCAGTTCATTATGACATCATCAGTCCATTATGACATCATCAGCCCATTATGACATCATCAGCCAATTATGACTTCATCAAATTTTTTATGACATCATCAGTTCATTATGACATCATCAGTTCATTATGACATCATCAAAATGATTATGACATCATCAGTTCATTATCACATCATCAGTCCATTATGACATCATCAGTCCATTATGACATCATCAGTCCATTATGACATCATCAGTTCATTATGACATCATCAAAATGATTATGACATCATCAAAATGATTATGACATCATCAGATCATTATGACATCATCAGTGCATTATGACATCATAAAAATGATTATGACATCATCAGGTCATTATGACATCATCAGTTCATTATGACATCATCAGTTCATTATGACATCATCAGTTCATTATGACATCATCTAAATGATTATGGCATCATCAGTTCATTATGACATCATCAAAATCATTATGACATCATCAGTTCATTATGACATCATCAGTTCATTATGACATCATCAAAATGATTATGACATCATCAGTTCATTATGACATCATCATTCCATTATGACATCATCAAAATGATTATGACATCATCAGTTCATTATTACATCATCAGTCCATTATGACATCATCAGTTCATTATGACATCATCAAAATTATTATGACATCATGAGTCCATAATGACATCATCAAAATGATTATGACATCATCAGTTCACTATGACATCATCAGTTCATTATGAGATCATCAGTCCATTATGACATCATCAAAATGATTATGACATCATCAGTCCATTATGACATCATCAGTCCATTATGACATCATCAGTTCATTATGACATCATCAAAATGATTATGACATCATCAGTTCATTATGACATCATCAGTTCACTATGACATCATCAGTTCATTATGACATCATCAAAATGATTATGACATCATCAGTTCATTATGAAATCATCAAAATGATTATGACATCATCAGTTCATTATGACATCATCAGTGCATTATGACATCATCAAAATGATTATGACATCATCAATTCATTATGACATCATCAGTTCATTATGACATCATCAGTTCCTTATGACATCATCAGACCATTATGACATCATCAAAATGATAATGACATCATCAGTTCATTATGACATCATCAGTCCATTATGACATCATCAAAATGATTATGACATCATCAGTTCATTAGACATCATCAGTTCATTCTGACATCATCAGTCCATTATGAGATCATCAGTCAATTATGACATCATCAGTTCATTGTGACATCATCAGTCCATTATGACATCATCAAAATGATTATGACATCATCAGTCCATTATGACATCATCAAAATGATTATGACATCATCAGTTCATTATGACATCATCAGTCCATTATGACATCATCAGTCCATTATGACATCATCAGTTCATTATGACATCATCAGTTCATTATGACATCATCAGTTCATTATGACATCATCAGTGCATTATGACATCATCAAAATGATTATGACATCATCAGTTCATTATGACATCATCAGTTCATTATGACATCATCAGTTCATTATGACATCATCAAAATGATTATGACATCATCAGTTCATTATGACATCATCAGCCCATTATGACATCATCAAAATGATTATGACATCATCAGTTCATTATGACATCATCAGTCCATTATGACATCATCAGCCCATTATGACATCATCAGCCCATTATGACATCATCAAATTGTTTATGACATCATCAGTTCATTATGACATCATCAGTTCATTATGACATCATCAAAAAGATTATGACATCATCAGTTCATTATCACATCATCAGTCCATTATGACATCATCAGTCCATTATGACATCATCAGTTTATTATAACATCATCAAAATGATTATGACATCATCAGTTCATTATGACATCATCAGTCCATTATGACATCATCAGTCCATTATGACATCATCAAAATGAGTATGACATCATCAGTCCATTATGACATCATCAGTCCAATATGACATCATCAGTTCATTATGACATCATCAAAATGATTATGACATCATCAGTTCATTATGACGTCATGAGTCCATTATGACATCAACAGTTCATTATGACATCATCAGTCCATTATGACATCATCAGCCCTTTATGACATCATCAAAATGATTATGACATCATCAGTTCATTATGCCATCATGCGTCCATTATGACATCATCAGTTCATTATGACATCATCAGTTCATTATGACATCATCAGTTCATTATGACATCATCAAAATGATTATGACATCATCAGTTCATTATGACATCATCAGTGCATTATGACATCATCAAAATGATTATGACATCATCAGTTCATTATGACATCATCAGTTCATTATGACATCATCAGTCCATTATGACATCATCAAAATGATTATGACATCATCAGTTCATTAGACATCATCAGTTCATTCTGACATCATCAGTCCATTATGACATCATCAGTCCATTATGACATCATCAGTCCATTATGACATCATCAAAATGATTATGACATCATCAGTTCATTAGACATCATCAGTTCATTCTGACATCATCAGTCCATTATGACATCATCAGTTCATTATGACAACATCAGTTCATTATGATATCATCAGTTCATTATGACATCATCAAAATGATTATGAAATCATCAGTTCATTATGACATCATCAGTCCATTATGACATCATCAAAATGATTATGACATCATCAGTTCATTATGACATCATCAGTTCATTATGACATCATCAAAATGATTATGACATCATCAGTTCATTATGACATCATCAGTTCATTATGACATCATCAGTCCATTATGACATCATCAGTTCATTATGACATCATCAAATTGTTTATGATATCATCAGTTCATTATGACATCATCAAAATGATTATGACATCATCAGTTCATTATGACATCATCAGTTCATTATGACATAATCAGTCCAATATGACATCATCAGTTCATGATGACATCATCAGCCCATTATGACATCATCAAATTGTTTATGATATCATCAGCCCATTATGACATCATCAAAATGATTATGACATCATCAGTTCATGATGACATCATCAAAATGATTATGACATCATCAGCTCATTATGACATCATCAGATAATTATGACATCATCAAAATGATTATGACATCATCAGTTCATTATGACATCATCAAAATTATTATGACATCATCAGTCCATTATGACATCATCAAAATGATTATGACATTATCAGTTCATTATGACATCATCAGTCCATAATGACATCTTCAAAATGATTATGATATCATCAGTTCATTATGACATAATCAGTTCATTATGACATCATCAGTCCATTATGACATCATCAAAATGATTATGACATCATCAGTCCATTATGACATCATCAGTCCATTATGACATCATCAGCCCATTATGACATCATCAAAATGATTATGACATCATCAGTTCATTATGACATCATCAGTCAATTACGACATCATCAAAATGATTATGACATCATCAGTTCATTATGACATCATCAGTTCATTATGACATCATCAGTCCATTATGACATCATCAGTTCATTATGACATCATCAGTCTAATATGACATCATCAAAATGATTATGACATCATCAGTTCATTATGACATCATCAGTTCATTATGACATCATCAGTTCATTATGACATCATCAGTTCATGATGACATCATCAAAATGATTATGACATCATCAGTTCATGATGACATCATCAAAATGATTATGACATCATCAGTTCATTATGACATAATCAGTTAATTATGACATCATCAAAATGATTATGACATCATCAGTTCATGATGACATCATTAAAATGATTATGACATCATCAGTTCATTATGACATCATCAGTTAATTATGACATCATCAAAATGATTATGACATCATCAGTTCATTATGACATCATCAAAATTATTATGACATCATCAGTCCATTATGACATCATCAAAATGATTATGACATAATCAGTTCATTATGACATCATCAGTCCATAATGACATCGTCAAAATGATTATGACATCATCAGTTCATTATGACATCATCAGTTCATTATGACATCATCAGTCCATTATGACATCATCAAAATGATTATGACATCATCAGTTTATTATGACATCATCAGTCCATTATGACATCATCAAAATGATTATGACATCATCAGTTCATTATGACATCATCAGGCTATTATGACATCATCAAAATGATTATGACATCATCAGTTCATTATGACATCATCAGTTCATTATGACATAATCAGTCCATTATGACATCATCAGTTCATTATGACATCATCAGTCCATTATGACATCATCAAAATGATTATGACATCATCAGTTCATTATGACATCATCAGTCCAATATGACATCATCAGTTCATGATGACATCATGAGCCCATTATGACATCATCAAAATGATTATGACATCATCAGTTCATGATGACATCATCAGTCCATAATGACATCTTCAAAATGATTATGACATCATCAGTTCATTATGACATCATCAGTTCATTATGACATCATCAGTCCATTATGACATCATCAAAATGATTATGACATCATCAGTCCATTATGACATCATCAGTCCATTATGACATCATCAGCCCATTATGACATCATCAAAATGATTATGACATCATCAGTCCATTATGACATCATCAGTTCATTATGACATCATCAGTTCATGATGACATCATCAAAATGATTATGACATCATCAGTTCATGATGACATCATCAAAATGATTATGACATCATCAGTTCATTATGACATAATCAGTTAATTATGACATCATCAAAATGATTATGACATCATCAGTTCATGATGACATCATTAAAATGATTATGACATCATCAGTTCATTATGACATCATCAGTTAATTATGACATCATCAAAATGATTATGACATCATCAGTTCATTATGACATCATCAAAATTATTATGACATCATCAGTCCATTATGACATCATCAAAATGATTATGACATAATCAGTTCATTATGACATCATCAGTCCATAATGACATCGTCAAAATGATTATGACATCATCAGTTCATTATGACATCATCAGTCCATTATGACATCATCAGTCCATTATGACATCATCAAAATGATTATGACATCATCAGTTTATTATGACATCATCAGTCCATTATGACATCATCAAAATGATTATGACATCATCAGTTCATTATGACATCATCAGGCTATTATGACATCATCAAAATGATTATGACATCATCAGTTCATTATGACATCATCAGTTCATTATGACATAATCAGTCCATTATGACATCATCAGTTCATTATGACATCATCAGTCCATTATGACATCATCAAAATGATTATGACATCATCAGTTCATTATGACATCATCAGTCCAATATGACATCATCAGTTCATGATGACATCATGAGCCCATTATGACATCATCAAAATGATTATGACATCATCAGTTCATGATGACATCATCAGTCCATAATGACATCTTCAAAATGATTATGACATCATCAGTTCATTATGACATCATCAGTTCATTATGACATCATCAGTCCATTATGACATCATCAAAATGATTATGACATCATCAGTCCATTATGACATCATCAGTCCATTATGACATCATCAGCCCATTATGACATCATCAAAATGATTATGACATCATCAGTCCATTATGACATCATCAGTTCATTATGACATCATCAGTTAATTATGACATCATCAAAATGATTATGACATCATCAGTTCATTATGACATCATCAAAATTATTATGACATCATCAGTCCATTATGACATCATCAAAATGATTATGACATAATCAGTTCATTATGACATCATCAGTCCATAATGACATCGTCAAAATGATTATGACATCATCAGTTCATTATGACATCATCAGTTCATTATGACATCATCAGTCCATTATGACATCATCAAAATGATTATGACATCATCAGTCCATTATGACATCATCAGTCCATTATGACATCATCAAAATGATTATGACATCATCAGTTCATTATGACATCATCAAAATGATTATGACATTATCAGTTCATTATGACATCATCAGTCCATAATGACATCTTCAAAATGATTATGATATCATCAGTTCATTATGACATCATCAGTTCATTATGACATCATCAGTCCATTATGACATCATCAAAATGATTATGACATCATCAGTCCATTATGACATCATCAGTCCATTATGACATCATCAGCCCATTATGACATCATCAAAATGATTATGACATCATCAGTTCATTATGACATCATCAGTCAATTACGACATCATCAAAATGATTATGACATCATCAGTTCATTATGACATCATCAGTTCATTATGACATCTTCAGTCCATTATGACATCATCAGTTCATTATGACATCATCAGTCTATTATGACATCATCAAAATGATTATGACATCATCAGTTCATTATGACATCATCAGTTCATTATGACATCATCAGTTAATTATGACATCATCAGTTCATGATGACATCATCAAAATGATTATGACATCATCAGTTCATGATGACATCATCAAAATGATTATGACATCATCAGTTCATTATGACATCATCAGTTAATTATGACATCATCAAAATGATTATGACATCATCAGTTCATGATGACATCATCAAAATGATTATGACATCATCAGTTCATTTTGACATCATCAGTTAATTATGACATCATCAAAATGATTATGACATCATCAGTCCATTATGACATCATCAAAATGATTATGACATAATCAGTTCATTATGACATCATCAGTCCATAATGACATCGTCAAAATGATTATGACATCATCAGTTCATTATGACATCATCAGTTCATTATGACATCATCAGTCCATTATGACATCATCAAAATGATTATGACATCATCAGTCCATTATGACATCATCAGTCCATTATGACATCATCAAAATGATTATGACATCATCAGTTCATTATGACATCATCAGGCTATTATGACATCATCAAAATGATTATGACATCATCAGTTCATTATGACATCATCAGTTCATTATGACATAATCAGTCCATTATGACATCATCAGTTCATTATGACATCATCAGTCCATTATGACATCATCAAAATGATTATGACATCATCAGTTCATTATGACATCATCAGTCCAATATGACATCATCAGTTCATGATGACATCATGAGCCCATTATGACATCATCAAAATGATTATGACATCATCAGTTCATGATGACATCATCAGTCCATAATGACATCTTCAAATGATTATGACATCATCAGTTCATTATGACATCATCAGTTCATTATGACATCATCAGTCCATTATGACATCATCAAAATGATTATGACATCATCAGTCCATTATGACATCATCAGTCCATTATGACATCATCAGCCCATTATGACATCATCAAAATGATTATGACATCATCAGTCCATTATGACATCATCAGTTCATTATGACATCATCAGTTAATTATGACATCATCAAAATGATTATGACATCATCAGTTCATTATGACATCATCAAAATTATTATGACATCATCAGTCCATTATGACATCATCAAAATGATTATGACATAATCAGTTCATTATGACATCATCAGTTCATTATGACATCATCAGTCCATTATGACATCATCAAAATGATTATGACATCATCAGTCCATTATGACATCATCAGTCCATTATGACATCATCAGCCCATTATGACATCATCAAAATGATTATGACATCATCAGTTCATTATGACATCATCAGTCAATTACGACATCATCAAAATGATTATGACATCATCAGTTCATTATGACATCATCAGTTCATTATGACATCTTCAGTCCATTATGACATCATCAGTTCATTATGACATCATCAGTCTATTATGACATCATCAAAATGATTATGACATCATCAGTTCATTATGACATCATCAGTTCATTATGACATCATCAGTTAATTATGACATCATCAGTTCATGATGACATCATCAAAATGATTATGACATCATCAGTTCATGATGACATCATCAAAATGATTATGACATCATCAGTTCATTATGACATCATCAGTTAATTATGACATCATCAAAATGATTATGACATCATCAGTTCATGATGACATCATCAAAATGATTATGACATCATCAGTTCATTTTGACATCATCAGTTAATTATGACATCATCAAAATGATTATGATATCATCAGTCCATTATGACATCATCAAAATGATTATGACATAATCAGTTCATTATGACATCATCAGTCCATAATGACATCGTCAAAATGATTATGACATCATCAGTTCATTATGACATCATCAGTTCATTATGACATCATCAGTCCATTATGACATCATCAAAATGATTATGACATCATCAGTCCATTATGACATCATCAGTCCATTATGACATCATCAAAATGATTATGACATCATCAGTTCATTATGACATCATCAGGCTATTATGACATCATCAAAATGATTATGACATCATCAGTTCATTATGACATCATCAGTTCATTATGACATAATCAGTCCATTATGACATCATCAGTTCATTATGACATCATCAGTCCATTATGACATCATCAAAATGATTATGACATCATCAGTTCATTATGACATCATCAGTCCAATATGACATCATCAGTTCATGATGACATCATGAGCCCATTATGACATCATCAAAATGATTATGACATCATCAGTTCATGATGACATCATCAGTCCATAATGACATCTTCAAATGATTATGACATCATCAGTTCATTATGACATCATCAGTTCATTATGACATCATCAGTCCATTATGACATCATCAAAATGATTATGACATCATCAGTCCATTATGACATCATCAGTCCATTATGACATCATCAGCCCATTATGACATCATCAAAATGATTATGACATCATCAGTCCATTATGACATCATCAGTTCATTATGACATCATCAGTTAATTATGACATCATCAAAATGATTATGACATCATCAGTTCATTATGACATCATCAAAATTATTATGACATCATCAGTCCATTATGACATCATCAAAATGATTATGACATAATCAGTTCATTATGACATCATCAGTCCATAATGACATCGTCAAAATGATTATGACATCATCAGTTCATTATGACATCATCAGTTCATTATGACATCATCAGTCCATTATGACATCATCAAAATGATTATGACATCATCAGTCCATTATGACATCATCAGTCCATTATGACATCATCAAAATGATTATGACATCATCAGTTCATTATGACATCATCAAAATGATTATGACATTATCAGTTCATTATGACATCATCAGTCCATAATGACATCTTCAAAATGATTATGATATCATCAGTTCATTATGACATCATCAGTTCATTATGACATCATCAGTCCATTATGACATCATCAAAATGATTATGACATCATCAGTCCATTATGACATCATCAGTCCATTATGACATCATCAGCCCATTATGACATCATCAAAATGATTATGACATCATCAGTTCATTATGACATCATCAGTCAATTACGACATCATCAAAATGATTATGACATCATCAGTTCATTATGACATCATCAGTCCATTATGACATCATCAGTTCATTATGACATCATCAGTCTATTATGACATCATCAAAATGATTATGACATCATCAGTTCATTATGACATCATCAGTTCATTATGACATCATCAGTTAATTATGACATCATCAGTTCATGATGACATCATCAAAATGATTATGACATCATCAGTTCATGATGACATCATCAAAATGATTATGACATCATCAGTTCATTATGACATCATCAGTTAATTATGACATCATCAAAATGATTATGACATCATCAGTTCATGATGACATCATCAAAATGATTATGACATCATCAGTTCATTTTGACATCATCAGTTAATTATGACATCATCAAAATGATTATGACATCATCAGTTCATTATGACATCATCAAAATTATTATGACATCATCAGTCCATTATGACATCATCAAAATGATTATGACATAATCAGTTCATTATGACATCATCAGTCCATAATGACATCGTCAAAATGATTATGACATCATCAGTTCATTATGACATCATCAGTTCATTATGACATCATCAGTCCATTATGACATCATCAAAATGATTATGACATCATCAGTCCATTATGACATCATCAGTCCATTATGACATCATCAAAATGATTATGACATCATCAGTTCATTATGACATCATCAGGCTATTATGACATCATCAAAATGATTATGACATCATCAGTTCATTATGACATCATCAGTTCATTATGACATAATCAGTCCATTATGACATCATCAGTTCATTATGACATCATCAGTCCATTATGACATCATCAAAATGATTATGACATCATCAGTTCATTATGACATCATCAGTCCAATATGACATCATCAGTTCATGATGACATCATGAGCCCATTATGACATCATCAAAATGATTATGACATCATCAGTTCATGATGACATCATCAGTCCATAATGACATCTTCAAATGATTATGACATCATCAGTTCATTATGACATCATCAGTTCATTATGACATCATCAGTCCATTATGACATCATCAAAATGATTATGACATCATCAGTTCATTATGACATCATCAAAATGATTATGACATCATCAGTTCATTATGACATCATCAAATTGTTTATGATATCATCAGTTCATTATGACATCATCAGTTCATTATGACATCATCAGTCCAATATGACATCATCAGTTCATGATGACATCATCAGCCCATTATGACATCATCAAATTGTTTATGATATCATCAGCCCATTATGACATCATCAAAATGATTATGACATCATCAGTTCATGATGACATCATCAAAATGATTATGACATCATCAGCTCATTATGACATCATCAGATAATTATGACATCATCAAAATGATTATGACATCATCAGTTCATTATGACATCATCAAAATTATTATGACATCATCAGTCCATTATGACATCATCAAAATGATTATGACATTATCAGTTCATTATGACATCATCAGTCCATAATGACATCTTCAAAATGATTATGATATCATCAGTTCATTATGACATCATCAGTTCATTATGACATCATCAGTCCATTATGACATCATCAAAATGATTATGACATCATCAGTCCATTATGACATCATCAGTCCATTATGACATCATCAGCCCATTATGACATCATCAAAATGATTATGACATCATCAGTTCATTATGACATCATCAGTCAATTACGACATCATCAAAATGATTATGACATCATCAGTTCATTATGACATCATCAGTTCATTATGACATCATCAGTCCATTATGACATCATCAGTTCATTATGACATCATCAGTCTAATATGACATCATCAAAATGATTATGACATCATCAGTTCATTATGACATCATCAGTTCATTATGACATCATCAGTTAATTATGACATCATCAGTTCATGATGACATCATCAAAATGATTATGACATCATCAGTTCATGATGACATCATCAAAATGATTATGACATCATCAGTTCATTATGACATCATCAGTTAATTATGACATCATCAAAATGATTTTGACATCATCAGTTCATGATGACATCATCAAAATTATTATGACATCATCAGTTCATTATGACATCATCAGTTAATTATGACATCATCAAAATGATTATGACATCATCAGTTCATTATGACATCATCAAAATTATTATGACATCATCAGTCCATTATGACATCATCAAAATGATTATGACATAATCAGTTCATTATGACATCATCAGTCCATAATGACATCGTCAAAATGATTATGACATCATCAGTTCATTATGACATCATCAGTTCATTATGACATCATCAGTCCATTATGACATCATCAAAATGATTATGACATCATCAGTCCATTATGACATCATCAGTCCATTATGACATCATCAAAATGATTATGACATCATCAGTCCATTATGACATCATCAGTCCATTATGACATCATCAGCCCATTATGACATCATCAAAATGATTATGACATCATCAGTCCATTATGACATCATCAGTTCATTATGACATCATCAGTTCATTATGACATCATCAAAATGATTATGACATCATCAGTTCATTATGACATCATCAAAATTATTATGACATCATCAGTCCATTATGACATCATCAAAATGATTATGACATAATCAGTTCATTATGACATCATCAGTCCATAATGACATCGTCAAAATGATTATGACATCATCAGTTCATTATGACATCATCAGTTCATTATGACATCATCAGTCCATTATGACATCATCAAAATGATTATGACATCATCAGTCCATTATGACATCATCAGTCCATTATGACATCATCAAAATGATTATGACATCATCAGTTCATTATGACATCATCAAAATGATTATGACATTATCAGTTCATTATGACATCATCAGTCCATAATGACATCTTCAAAATGATTATGATATCATCAGTTCATTATGACATCATCAGTTCATTATGACATCATCAGTCCATTATGACATCATCAAAATGATTATGACATCATCAGTCCATTATGACATCATCAGTCCATTATGACATCATCAGCCCATTATGACATCATCAAAATGATTATGACATCATCAGTTCATTATGACATCATCAGTCAATTACGACATCATCAAAATGATTATGACATCATCAGTTCATTATGACATCATCAGTTCATTATGACATCATCAGTCCATTATGACATCATCAGTTCATTTTGACATCATCAGTCTATTATGACATCATCAAAATGATTATGACATCATCAGTTCATTATGACATCATCAGTTCATTATGACATCATCAGTTAATTATGACATCATCAGTTCATGATGACATCATCAAAATGATTATGACATCATCAGTTCATGATGACATCATCAAAATGATTATGACATCATCAGTTCATTATGACATCATCAGTTAATTATGACATCATCAAAATGATTATGACATCATCAGTTCATGATGACATCATCAAAATGATTATGACATCATCAGTTCATTTTGACATCATCAGTTAATTATGACATCATCAAAATGATTATGACATCATCAGTTCATTATGACATCATCAAAATGATTATGACATCATCAGTCCATTATGACATCATCAAAATGATTATGACATAATCAGTTCATTATGACATCATCAGTCCATAATGACATCGTCAAAATGATTATGACATCATCAGTTCATTATGACATCATCAGTTCATTATGACATCATCAGTCCATTATGACATCATCAAAATGATTATGACATCATCAGTCCATTATGACATCATCAGTCCATTATGACATCATCAAAATGATTATGACATCATCAGTTCATTATGACATCATCAGGCTATTATGACATCATCAAAATTATTATGACATCATCAGTTCATTATGACATCATCAGTTCATTATGACATAATCAGTCCATTATGACATCATCAGTTCATTATGACATCATCAGTCCATTATGACATCATCAAAATGATTATGACATCATCAGTTCATTATGACATCATCAGTCCAATATGACATCATCAGTTCATGATGACATCATGAGCCCATTATGACATCATCAAAATGATTATGACATCATCAGTTCATGATGACATCATCAGTCCATAATGACATCTTCAAATGATTATGACATCATCAGTTCATTATGACATCATCAGTCCATTATGACATCATCAAAATGATTATGACATCATCAGTTCATTATGACATCATCAAAATGATTATGACATCATCAGTTCATTATGACATCATCAAATTGTTTATGATATCATCAGTTCATTATGACATCATCAGTTCATTATGACATCATCAGTCCAATATGACATCATCAGTTCATGATGACATCATCAGCCCATTATGACATCATCAAATTGTTTATGATATCATCAGCCCATTATGACATCATCAAAATGATTATGACATCATCAGTTCATGATGACATCATCAAAATGATTATGACATCATCAGCTCATTATGACATCATCAGATAATTATGACATCATCAAAATGATTATGACATCATCAGTTCATTATGACATCATCAAAATTATTATGACATCATCAGTCCATTATGACATCATCAAAATGATTATGACATTATCAGTTCATTATGACATCATCAGTCCATAATGACATCTTCAAAATGATTATGATATCATCAGTTCATTATGACATCATCAGTTCATTATGACATCATCAGTCCATTATGACATCATCAAAATGATTATGACATCATCAGTCCATTATGACATCATCAGTCCAATATGACATCATCAGTTCATGATGACATCATCAGCCCATTATGACATCATCAAATTGTTTATGATATCATCAGCCCATTATGACATCATCAAAATGATTATGACATCATCAGTTCATGATGACATCATCAAAATGATTATGACATCATCAGCTCATTATGACATCATCAGGCTATTATGACATCATCAAAATGATTATGACATCATCAGTTCATTATGACATCATCAGTTCATTATGACATAATCAGTCCATTATGACATCATCAGTTCATTATGACATCATCAGTCCATTATGACATCATCAAAATGATTATGACATCATCAGTTCATTATGACATCATCAGTCCAATATGACATCATCAGTTCATGATGACATCATGAGCCCATTATGACATCATCAAAATGATTATGACATCATCAAAATGATTATGACATCATCAGTTCATGATGACATCATCAGTCCATAATGACATCTTCAAATGATTATGACATCATCAGTTCATTATGACATCATCAGTTCATTATGACATCATCAGTCCATTATGACATCATCAAAATGATTATGACATCATCAGTTCATTATGACATCATCAAAATGATTATGACATCATCAGTTCATTATGACATCATCAAATTGTTTATGATATCATCAGTTCATTATGACATCATCAGTTCATTATGACATCATCAGTCCAATATGACATCATCAGTTCATGATGACATCATCAGCCCATTATGACATCATCAAATTGTTTATGATATCATCAGCCCATTATGACATCATCAAAATGATTATGACATCATCAGTTCATGATGACATCATCAAAATGATTATGACATCATCAGCTCATTATGACATCATCAGATAATTATGACATCATCAAAATGATTATGACATCATCAGTTCATTATGACATCATCAAAATTATTATGACATCATCAGTCCATTATGACATCATCAAAATGATTATGACATTATCAGTTCATTATGACATCATCAGTCCATAATGACATCTTCAAAATGATTATGATATCATCAGTTCATTATGACATCATCAGTTCATTATGACATCATCAGTCCATTATGACATCATCAAAATGATTATGACATCATCAGTCCATTATGACATCATCAGTCCATTATGACATCATCAGCCCATTATGACATCATCAAAATGATTATGACATCATCAGTTCATTATGACATCATCAGTCAATTACGACATCATCAAAATGATTATGACATCATCAGTTCATTATGACATCATCAGTTCATTATGACATCATCAGTCCATTATGACATCATCAGTCTAATATGACATCATCAAAATGATTATGACATCATCAGTTCATTATGACATCATCAGTTCATTATTACATCATCAGTTAATTATGACATCATCAGTTCATGATGACATCATCAAAATGATTATGACATCATCAGTTCATGATGACATCATCAAAATGATTATGACATCATCAGTTCATTATGACATCATCAGTTAATTATGACATCATCAAAATGATTATGACATCATCAGTTCATGATGACATCATCAAAATGATTATGACATCATCAGTTCATTATGACATCATCAGTTAATTATGACATCATCAAAATGATTATGACATCATCAGTTCATTATGACATCATCAAAATTATTATGACATCATCAGTCCATTATGACATCATCAAAATGATTATGACATAATCAGTTCATTATGACATCATCAGTCCATACTGACATCGTCAAAATGATTATGACATCATCAGTTCATTATGACATCATCAGTTCATTATGACATCATCAGTCCATTATGACATCATCAAAATGATTATGACATCATCAGTCCATTATGACATCATCAGTCCATTATGACATCATCAAAATGATTATGACATCATCAGTCCATTATGACATCATCAGTCCATTATGACATCATCAGCCCATTATGACATCATCAAAATGATTATGACATCATCAGTCCATTATGACATCATCAGTTCATTATGACATCATCAGTTAATTATGACATCATCAAAATGATTATGACATCATCAGTTCATTATGACATCATCAAAATTATTATGACATCATCAGTCCATTATGACATCATCAAAATGATTATGACATAATCAGTTCATTATGACATCATCAGTCCATAATGACATCGTCAAAATGATTATGACATCATCAGTTCATTATGACATCATCAGTTCATTATGACATCATCAGTCCATTATGACATCATCAAAATGATTATGACATCATCAGTCCATTATGACATCATCAGTCCATTATGACATCATCAAAATGATTATGACATCATCAGTTCATTATGACATCATCAAAATGATTATGACATTATCAGTTCATTATGACATCATCAGTCCATAATGACATCTTCAAAATGATTATGATATCATCAGTTCATTATGACATCATCAGTTCATTATGACATCATCAGTCCATTATGACATCATCAAAATGATTATGACATCATCAGTCCATTATGACATCATCAGTCCATTATGACATCATCAGCCCATTATGACATCATCAAAATGATTATGACATCATCAGTTCATTATGACATCATCAGTCAATTACGACATCATCAAAATGATTATGACATCATCAGTTCATTATGACATCATCAGTTCATTATGACATCATCAGTCCATTATGACATCATCAGTTCATTATGACATCATCAGTCTATTATGACATCATCAAAATGATTATGACATCATCAGTTCATTATGACATCATCAGTTCATTATGACATCATCAGTTAATTATGACATCATCAGTTCATGATGACATCATCAAAATGATTATGACATCATCAGTTCATGATGACATCATCAAAATGATTATGACATCATCAGTTCATTATGACATCATCAGTTAATTATGACATCATCAAAATGATTATGACATCATCAGTTCATGATGACATCATCAAAATGATTATGACATCATCAGTTCATTTTGACATCATCAGTTAATTATGACATCATCAAAATGATTATGACATCATCAGTTCATTATGACATCATCAAAATGATTATGACATCATCAGTCCATTATGACATCATCAAAATGATTATGACATAATCAGTTCATTATGACATCATCAGTCCATAATGACATCGTCAAAATGATTATGACATCATCAGTTCATTATGACATCATCAGTTCATTATGACATCATCAGTCCATTATGACATCATCAAAATGATTATGACATCATCAGTCCATTATGACATCATCAGTCCATTATGACATCATCAAAATGATTATGACATCATCAGTTCATTATGACATCATCAGGCTATTATGACATCATCAAAATGATTATGACATCATCAGTTCATTATGACATCATCAGTTCATTATGACATAATCAGTCCATTATGACATCATCAGTTCATTATGACATCATCAGTCCATTATGACATCATCAAAATGATTATGACATCATCAGTTCATTATGACATCATCAGTCCAATATGACATCATCAGTTCATGATGACATCATGAGCCCATTATGACATCATCAAAATGATTATGACATCATCAGTTCATGATGACATCATCAGTCCATAATGACATCTTCAAATGATTATGACATCATCAGTTCATTATGACATCATCAGTTCATTATGACATCATCAGTCCATTATGACATCATCAAAATGATTATGACATCATCAGTTCATTATGACATCATCAAAATGATTATGACATCATCAGTTCATTATGACATCATCAAATTGTTTATGATATCATCAGTTCATTATGACATCATCAGTTCATTATGACATCATCAGTCCAATATGACATCATCAGTTCATGATGACATCATCAGCCCATTATGACATCATCAAATTGTTTATGATATCATCAGCCTATTATGACATCATCAAAATGATTATGACATCATCAGTTCATGATGACATCATCAAAATGATTATGACATCATCAGCTCATTATGACATCATCAGATAATTATGACATCATCAAAATGATTATGACATCATCAGTTCATTATGACATCATCAAAATTATTATGACATCATCAGTCCATTATGACATCATCAAAATGATTATGACATTATCAGTTCATTATGACATCATCAGTCCATAATGACATCTTCAAAATGATTATGATATCATCAGTTCATTATGACATCATCAGTTCATTATGACATCATCAGTCCATTATGACATCATCAAAATGATTATGACATCATCAGTCCATTATGACATCATCAGTCCAATATGACATCATCAGTTCATGATGACATCATCAGCCCATTATGACATCATCAAATTGTTTATGATATCATCAGCCCATTATGACATCATCAAAATGATTATGACATCATCAGTTCATGATGACATCATCAAAATGATTATGACATCATCAGCTCATTATGACATCATCAGGCTATTATGACATCATCAAAATGATTATGACATCATCAGTTCATTATGACATCATCAGTTCATTATGACATAATCAGGCTATTATGACATCATCAAAATGATTATGACATCATCAGTTCATTATGACATCATCAGTTCATTATGACATAATCAGTCCATTATGACATCATCAGTTCATTATGACATCATCAGTCCATTATGACATCATCAAAATGATTATGACATCATCAGTTCATTATGACATCATCAGTCCAATATGACATCATCAGTTCATGATGACATCATGAGCCCATTATGACATCATCAAAATGATTATGACATCATCAGTTCATGATGACATCATCAGTCCATAATGACATCTTCAAATGATTATGACATCATCAGTTCATTATGACATCATCAGTTCATTATGACATCATCAAAATGATTATGACATCATCAGTCCATTATGACATCATCAGTCCATTATGACATCATCAAAATGATTATGACATCATCAGTTCATTATGACATCATCAAAATGATTATGACATCATCAGTTCATGATGACATCATCAGTCCATAATGACATCTTCAAATGATTATGACATCATCAGTTCATTATGACATCATCAGTTCATTATGACATCATCAGTCCATTATGACATCATCAAAATGATTATGACATCATCAGTCCATTATGACATCATCAGTCCATTATGACATCATCAGCCCATTATGACATCATCAAAATGATTATGACATCATCAGTTCATTATGACATCATCAGTCAATTACGACATCATCAAAATGATTATGACATCATCAGTTCATTATGACATCATCAGTTCATTATGACATCATCAGTCCATTATGACATCATCAGTTCATTATGACATCATCAGTCTATTATGACATCATCAAAATGATTATGACATCATCAGTTCATTATGACATCATCAGTTCATTATGACATCATCAGTTAATTATGACATCATCAGTTCATGATGACATCATCAAAATGATTATGACATCATCAGTTCATGATGACATCATCAAAATGATTATGACATCATCAGTTCATTATGACATCATCAGTTAATTATGACATCATCAAAATGATTATGACATCATCAGTTCATGATGACATCATCAAAATGATTATGACATCATCAGTTCATTTTGACATCATCAGTTAATTATGACATCATCAAAATGATTATGACATCATCAGTTCATTATGACATCATCAAAATGATTATGACATCATCAGTCCATTATGACATCATCAAAATGATTATGACATAATCAGTTCATTATGACATCATCAGTCCATAATGACATCGTCAAAATGATTATGACATCATCAGTTCATTATGACATCATCAGTTCATTATGACATCATCAGTCCATTATGACATCATCAAAATGATTATGACATCATCAGTCCATTATGACATCATCAGTCCATTATGACATCATCAAAATGATTATGACATCATCAGTTCATTATGACATCATCAGGCTATTATGACATCATCAAAATGATTATGACATCATCAGTTCATTATGACATCATCAGTTCATTATGACATAATCAGTCCATTATGACATCATCAGTCCATTATGACATAATCAGTTCATTATGACATCATCAGTCCATAATGACATCGTCAAAATGATTATGACATCATCAGTTCATTATGACATCATCAGTTCATTATGACATCATCAGTCCATTATGACATCATCAAAATGATTATGACATCATCAGTCCATTATGACATCATCAGTCCATTATGACATCATCAAAATGATTATGACATCATCAGTTCATTATGACATCATCAGTTCATTATGACATCATCAGTCCATTATGACATCATCAAAATGATTATGACATCATCAGTTCATTATGACATCATCAAAATGATTATGACATCATCAGTTCATTATGACATCATCAAAATGATTATGACATCATCAGTTCATGATGACATCATCAGTCCATAATGACATCTTCAAATGATTATGACATCATCAGTTCATTATGACATCATCAGTTCATTATGACATCATCAGTCCATTATGACATCATCAAAATGATTATGACATCATCAGTCCATTATGACATCATCAGTCCATAATGACATCGTCAAAATGATTATGACATCATCAGTTCATTATGACATCATCAGTTCATTATGACATCATCAGTCCATTATGACATCATCAAAATGATTATGACATCATCAGTCCATTATGACATAATCAGTTCATTATGACATCATCAGTCCATAATGACATCGTCAAAATGATTATGACATCATCAGTTCATTATGACATCATCAGTTCATTATGACATCATCAGTCCATTATGACATCATCAAAATGATTATGACATCATCAGTCCATTATGACATCATCAGTCCATTATGACATCATCAAAATGATTATGACATCATCAGTTCATTATGACATCATCAGTTCATTATGACATCATCAGTCCATTATGACATCATCAAAATGATTATGACATCATCAGTTCATTATGACATCATCAAAATGATTATGACATCATCAGTTCATTATGACATCATCAAAATGATTATGACATCATCAGTTCATGATGACATCATCAGTCCATAATGACATCTTCAAATGATTATGACATCATCAGTTCATTATGACATCATCAGTTCATTATGACATCATCAGTCCATTATGACATCATCAAAATGATTATGACATCATCAGTCCATTATGACATCATCAGTCCATTATGACATCATCAGCCCATTATGACATCATCAAAATGATTATGACATCATCAGTTCATTATGACATCATCAGTCAATTACGACATCATCAAAATGATTATGACATCATCAGTTCATTATGACATCATCAGTTCATTATGACATCATCAGTCCATTATGACATCATCAGTTCATTATGACATCATCAGTCTATTATGACATCATCAAAATGATTATGACATCATCAGTTCATTATGACATCATCAGTTCATTATGACATCATCAGTTAATTATGACATCATCAGTTCATGATGACATCATCAAAATGATTATGACATCATCAGTTCATGATGACATCATCAAAATGATTATGACATCATCAGTTCATTATGACATCATCAGTTAATTATGACATCATCAAAATGATTATGACATCATCAGTTCATGATGACATCATCAAAATGATTATGACATCATCAGTTCATTTTGACATCATCAGTTAATTATGACATCATCAAAATGATTATGACATCATCAGTTCATTATGACATCATCAAAATGATTATGACATCATCAGTCCATT
Organism: Ranitomeya imitator; assembly: GCF_032444005.1. Classification (NCBI taxonomy): domain Eukaryota; kingdom Metazoa; phylum Chordata; class Amphibia; order Anura; family Dendrobatidae; genus Ranitomeya; species Ranitomeya imitator. The sequence goes on along the minus strand of NC_091282.1, from coordinate 914,911,442 downwards.
ATGACATCATCAAAATGATTATGACATTATCAGTTCATTATGACATCATCAGTCCATAATGACATCGTCAAAATGATTATGACATCATCAGTTCATTATGACATCATCAGTTCATTATGACATCATCAGTCCATTATGACATCATCAAAATGATTATGACATCATCAGTCCATTATGACATCATCAGTCCATTATGACATCATCAAAATGATTATGACATCATCAGTTCATTATGACATCATCAGGCTATTATGACATCATCAAAATGATTATGACATCATCAGTTCATTATGACATCATCAGTTCATTATGACATAATCAGTCCATTATGACATCATCAGTTCATTATGACATCATCAGTCCATTATGACATCATCAAAATGATTATGACATCATCAGTTCATTATGACATCATCAGTCCAATATGACATCATCAGTTCATGATGACATCATGAGCCCATTATGACATCATCAAAATGATTATTACATCATCAGTTCATGATGACATCATCAGTCCATAATGACATCTTCAAATGATTATGACATCATCAGTTCATTATGACATCATCAGTTCATTATGACATCATCAGTCCATTATGACATCATCAAAATGATTATGACATCATCAGTTCATTATGACATCATCAAAATGATTATGACATCATCAGTTCATTATGACATCATCAAATTGTTTATGATATCATCAGTTCATTATGACATCATCAGTTCATTATGACATCATCAGTCCAATATGACATCATCAGTTCATGATGACATCATCAGCCCATTATGACATCATCAAATTGTTTATGATATCATCAGCCTATTATGACATCATCAAAATGATTATGACATCATCAGTTCATGATGACATCATCAAAATGATTATGACATCATCAGCTCATTATGACATCATCAGATAATTATGACATCATCAAAATGATTATGACATCATCAGTTCATTATGACATCATCAAAATTATTATGACATCATCAGTCCATTATGACATCATCAAAATGATTATGACATTATCAGTTCATTATGACATCATCAGTCCATAATGACATCTTCAAAATGATTATGATATCATCAGTTCATTATGACATCATCAGTTCATTATGACATCATCAGTCCATTATGACATCATCAAAATGATTATGACATCATCAGTCCATTATGACATCATCAGTCCAATATGACATCATCAGTTCATGATGACATCATCAGCCCATTATGACATCATCAAATTGTTTATGATATCATCAGCCCATTATGACATCATCAAAATGATTATGACATCATCAGTTCATGATGACATCATCAAAATGATTATGACATCATCAGCTCATTATGACATCATCAGGCTATTATGACATCATCAAAATGATTATGACATCATCAGTTCATTATGACATCATCAGTTCATTATGACATAATCAGGCTATTATGACATCATCAAAATGATTATGACATCATCAGTTCATTATGACATCATCAGTTCATTATGACATAATCAGTCCATTATGACATCATCAGTTCATTATGACATCATCAGTCCATTATGACATCATCAAAATGATTATGACATCATCAGTTCATTATGACATCATCAGTCCAATATGACATCATCAGTTCATGATGACATCATGAGCCCATTATGACATCATCAAAATGATTATGACATCATCAGTTCATGATGACATCATCAGTCCATAATGACATCTTCAAATGATTATGACATCATCAGTTCATTATGACATCATCAGTTCATTATGACATCATCAGTCCATTATGACATCATCAAAATGATTATGACATCATCAGTCCATTATGACATCATCAGTCCATTATGACATCATCAGCCCATTATGACATCATCAAAATGATTATGACATCATCAGTCCATTATGACATCATCAGTTCATTATGACATCATCAGTTAATTATGACATCATCAAAATGATTATGACATCATCAGTTCATTATGACATCATCAAAATTATTATGACATCATCAGTCCATTATGACATCATCAAAATGATTATGACATAATCAGTTCATTATGACATCATCAGTCCATAATGACATCGTCAAAATGATTATGACATCATCAGTTCATTATGACATCATCAGTTCATTATGACATCATCAGTCCATTATGACATCATCAAAATGATTATGACATCATCAGTCCATTATGACATCATCAGTTCATTATGACATCATCAGTTAATTATGACATCATCAAAATGATTATGACATCATCAGTTCATTATGACATCATCAAAATTATTATGACATCATCAGTCCATTATGACATCATCAAAATGATTATGACATCATCAGTTCATTATGACATCATCAGTTCATTATGACATCATCAGTCCATTATGACATCATCAGTTCATTATGACATCATCAGTCTATTATGACATCATCAAAATGATTATGACATCATCAGTCCATTATGACATCATCAGTCCATTATGACATCATCAGCCCATTATGACATCATCAAAATGATTATGACATCATCAGTCCATTATGACATCATCAGTTCATTATGACATCATCAGTTAATTATGACATCATCAAAATGATTATGACATCATCAGTTCATTATGACATCATCAAAATTATTATGACATCATCAGTCCATTATGACATCATCAAAATGATTATGACATAATCAGTTCATTATGACATCATCAGTCCATAATGACATCGTCAAAATGATTATGACATCATCAGTTCATTATGACATCATCAGTTCATTATGACATCATCAGTCCATTATGACATCATCAAAATGATTATGACATCATCAGTCCATTATGACATCATCAGTCCATTATGACATCATCAAAATGATTATGACATCATCAGTTCATTATGACATCATCAAAATGATTATGACATTATCAGTTCATTATGACATCATCAGTCCATAATGACATCTTCAAAATGATTATGATATCATCAGTTCATTATGACATCATCAGTTCATTATGACATCATCAGTCCATTATGACATCATCAAAATGATTATGACATCATCAGTCCATTATGACATCATCAGTCCATTATGACATCATCAGCCCATTATGACATCATCAAAATGATTATGACATCATCAGTTCATTATGACATCATCAGTCAATTACGACATCATCAAAATGATTATGACATCATCAGTTCATTATGACATCATCAGTTCATTATGACATCATCAGTCCATTATGACATCATCAGTTCATTATGACATCATCAGTCTATTATGACATCATCAAAATGATTATGACATCATCAGTTCATTATGACATCATCAGTTAATTATGACATCATCAGTTCATGATGACATCATCAAAATGATTATGACATCATCAGTTCATGATGACATCATCAAAATGATTATGACATCATCAGTTCATTATGACATCATCAGTTAATTATGACATCATCAAAATGATTATGACATCATCAGTTCATGATGACATCATCAAAATGATTATGACATCATCAGTTCATTTTGACATCATCAGTTAATTATGACATCATCACAATGATTATGACATCATCAGTCCATTATGACATCATCAGTCCATTATGACATCATCAAAATGATTATGACATCATCAGTTCATTATGACATCATCAGGCTATTATGACATCATCAAAATGATTATGACATCATCAGTTCATTATGACATCATCAGTTCATTATGACATAATCAGTCCATTATGACATCATCAGTTCATTATGACATCATCAGTCCATTATGACATCATCAAAATGATTATGACATCATCAGTTCATTATGACATCATCAGTCCAATATGACATCATCAGTTCATGATGACATCATGAGCCCATTATGACATCATCAAAATGATTATGACATCATCAGTTCATGATGACATCATCAGTCCATAATGACATCTTCAAATGATTATGACATCATCAGTTCATTATGACATCATCAGTTCATTATGACATCATCAGTCCATTATGACATCATCAAAATGATTATGACATCATCAGTTCATTATGACATCATCAAAATGATTATGACATCATCAGTTCATTATGACATCATCAAATTGTTTATGATATCATCAGTTCATTATGACATAATCAGTTCATTATGACATCATCAGTCCAATATGACATCATCAGTTCATGATGACATCATCAGCCCATTATGACATCATCAAATTGTTTATGATATCATCAGCCCATTATGACATCATCAAAATGATTATGACATCATCAGTTCATGATGGCATCATCAAAATGATTATGACATCATCAGCTCATTATGACATCAACAGATAATTATGACATCATCAAAATGATTATGACATCATCAGTTCATTATGACATCATCAAAATTATTATGACATCATCAGTCCATTATGACATCATCAAAATGATTATGACATCATCAGTCCATTATGACATCATCAGTTCATTATGACATCATCAGTCCATTATGACATCATCAAAATGATTATGACATCATCAGTTCATTATGACATCATCAGTCCAATATGACATCATCAGTTCATGATGACATCATGAGCCCATTATGACATCATCAAAATGATTATGACATCATCAGTTCATGATGACATCATCAGTCCATAATGACATCTTCAAATGATTATGACATCATCAGTTCATTATGACATCATCAGTTCATTATGACATCATCAGTCCATTATGACATCATCAAAATGATTATGACATCATCAGTCCATTATGACATCATCAGTCCATTATGACATCATCAGCCCATTATGACATCATCAAAATGATTATGACATCATCAGTCCATTATGACATCATCAGTTCATTATGACATCATCAGTTCATTATGACATCATCAAAATGATTATGACATCATCAGTTCAATATGACATCATCAAAATTATTATGACATCATCAGTCCATTATGACATCATCAAAATGATTATGACATAATCAGTTCATTATGACATCATCAGTCCATAATGACATCGTCAAAATGATTATGACATCATCAGTTCATTATGACATCATCAGTTCATTATGACATCATCAGTCCATTATGACATCATCAAAATGATTATGACATCATCAGTCCATTATGACATCATCAGTTCATTATGACATCATCAGTTAATTATGACATCATCAAAATGATTATGACATCATCAGTTCATTATGACATCATCAAAATTATTATGACATCATCAGTCCATTATGACATCATCAAAATGATTATGACATCATCAGTTCATTATGACATCATCAGTTCATTATGACATCATCAGTCCATTATGACATCATCAGTTCATTATGACATCATCAGTCTATTATGACATCATCAAAATGATTATGACATCATCAGTCCATTATGACATCATCAGTCCATTATGACATCATCAGCCCATTATGACATCATCAAAATGATTATGACATCATCAGTCCATTATGACATCATCAGTTCATTATGACATCATCAGTTAATTATGACATCATCAAAATGATTATGACATCATCAGTTCATTATGACATCATCAAAATTATTATGACATCATCAGTCCATTATGACATCATCAAAATGATTATGACATAATCAGTTCATTATGACATCATCAGTCCATAATGACATCGTCAAAATGATTATGACATCATCAGTTCATTATGACATCATCAGTTCATTATGACATCATCAGTCCATTATGACATCATCAAAATGATTATGACATCATCAGTCCATTATGACATCATCAGTCCATTATGACATCATCAAAATGATTATGACATCATCAGTTCATTATGACATCATCAAAATGATTATGACATTATCAGTTCATTATGACATCATCAGTCCATAATGACATCTTCAAAATGATTATGATATCATCAGTTCATTATGACATCATCAGTTCATTATGACATCATCAGTCAATTATGACATCATCAAAATGATTATGACATCATCAGTCCATTATGACATCATCAGTCCATTATGACATCATCAGCCCATTATGACATCATCAAAATGATTATGACATCATCAGTTCATTATGACATCATCAGTCAATTACGACATCATCAAAATGATTATGACATCATCAGTTCATTATGACATCATCAGTTCATTATGACATCATCAGTCCATTATGACATCATCAGTTCATTATGACATCATCAGTCTATTATGACATCATCAAAATGATTATGACATCATCAGTTCATTATGACATCATCAGTTCATTATGACATCATCAGTTAATTATGACATCATCAGTTCATGATGACATCATCAAAATGATTATGACATCATCAGTTCATGATGACATCATCAAAATGATTATGACATCATCAGTTCATTATGACATCATCAGTTAATTATGACATCATCAAAATGATTATGACATCATCAGTTCATGATGACATCATCAAAATGATTATGACATCATCAGTTCATTTTGACATCATCAGTTAATTATGACATCATCAAAATGATTATGACATCATCAGTCCATTATGACATCATCAGTCCATTATGACATCATCAAAATGATTATGACATCATCAGTTCATTATGACATCATCAGGCTATTATGACATCATCAAAATGATTATGACATCATCAGTTCATTATGACATCATCAGTTCATTATGACATAATCAGTCCATTATGACATCATCAGTTCATTATGACATCATCAGTCCATTATGACATCATCAAAATGATTATGACATCATCAGTTCATTATGACATCATCAGTCCAATATGACATCATCAGTTCATGATGACATCATGAGCCCATTATGACATCATCAAAATGATTATGACATCATCAGTTCATGATGACATCATCAGTCCATAATGACATCTTCAAATGATTATGACATCATCAGTTCATTATGACATCATCAGTTCATTATGACATCATCAGTTCATTATGACATCATCAGTTCATTATGACATCATCAGTCCAATATGACATCATCAGTTCATGATGACATCATCAGCCCATTATGACATCATCAAATTGTTTATGATATCATCAGCCCATTATGACATCATCAAAATGATTATGACATCATCAGTTCATGATGACATCATCAAAATGATTATGACATCATCAGCTCATTATGACATCAACAGATAATTATGACATCATCAAAATGATTATGACATCATCAGTTCATTATGACATCATCAAAATTATTATGACATCATCAGTCCATTATGACATCATCAAAATGATTATGACATCATCAGTCCATTATGACATCATCAGTTCATTATGACATCATCAGTTAATTATGACATCATCAAAATGATTATGACATCATCAGTTCATTATGACATCATCAAAATTATTATGACATCATCAGTCCATTATGACATCATCAAAATGATTATGACATAATCAGTTCATTATGACATCATCAGTCCATAATGACATCGTCAAAATGATTATGACATCATCAGTTCATGATGACATCATCAAAATGATTATGACATCATCAGCTCATTATGACATCATCAGGCTATTATGACATCATCAAAATGATTATGACATCATCAGTCCATTATGACATCATCAGTCCAATATGACATCATCAGTTCATGATGACATCATCAGCCCATTATGACATCATCAAATTGTTTATGATATCATCAGCCCATTATGACATCATCAAAATGATTATGACATCATCAGTTCATGATGACATCATCAAAATGATTATGACATCATCAGCTCATTATGACATCATCAGGCTATTATGACATCATCAAAATGATTATGACATCATCAGTTCATTATGACATCATCAGTTCATTATGACATAATCAGGCTATTATGACATCATCAAAATGATTATGACATCATCAGTTCATTATGACATCATCAGTTCATTATGACATAATCAGTCCATTATGACATCATCAGTTCATTATGACATCATCAGTCCATTATGACATCATCAAAATGATTATGACATCATCAGTTCATTATGACATCATCAGTCCATAATGACATCTTCAAAATGATTATGACATCATCAGTTCATTATGACATCATCAGTTCATTATGACATCATCAGTCCATTATGACATCATCAAAATGATTATGACATCATCAGTCCATTATGACATCATCAGTCCATTATGACATCATCAGCCCATTATGACATCATCAAAATGATTATGACATCATCAGTTCATTATGACGTCATCAGTCTATTATGACATCATCAAAATGATTATGACATCATCAGTTCATTATGACATCATCAGTTCATTATGACATCATCAGTCCATTATGACATCATCAGTTCATTATGACATCATCAGTCTATTATGACATCATCAAAATGATTATGACATCATCAGTCCATTATGACATCATCAGTCCATTATGACATCATCAGCCCATTATGACATCATCAAAATGATTATGACATCATCAGTCCATTATGACATCATCAGTTCATTATGACATCATCAGTTAATTATGACATCATCAAAATGATTATGACATCATCAGTTCATTATGACATCATCAAAATTATTATGACATCATCAGTCCATTATGACATCATCAAAATGATTATGACATAATCAGTTCATTATGACATCATCAGTCCATAATGACATCGTCAAAATGATTATGACATCATCAGTTCATTATGACATCATCAGTTCATTATGACATCATCAGTCCATTATGACATCATCAAAATGATTATGACATCATCAGTCCATTATGACATCATCAGTCCATTATGACATCATCAAAATGATTATGACATCATCAGTTCATTATGACATCATCAAAATGATTATGACATTATCAGTTCATTATGACATCATCAGTCCATAATGACATCTTCAAAATGATTATGATATCATCAGTTCATTATGACATCATCAGTTCATTATGACATCATCAGTCCATTATGACATCATCAAAATGATTATGACATCATCAGTCCATTATGACATCATCAGTTCATTATGACATCATCAGCCCATTATGACATCATCAAAATGATTATGACATCATCAGTTCATTATGACATCATCAGTCAATTACGACATCATCAAAATGATTATGACATCATCAGTTCATTATGACATCATCAGTTCATTATGACATCATCAGTCCATTATGACATCATCAGTTCATTATGACATCATCAGTCTATTATGACATCATCAAAATGATTATGACATCATCAGTTCATTATGACATCATCAGTTCATTATGACATCATCAGTTAATTATGACATCATCAGTTCATGATGACATCATCAAAATGATTATGACATCATCAGTTCATGATGACATCATCAAAATGATTATGACATCATCAGTTCATTATGACATCATCAGTTAATTATGACATCATCAAAATGATTATGACATCATCAGTTCATGATGACATCATCAAAATGATTATGACATCATCAGTTCATTTTGACATCATCAGTTAATTATGACATCATCAAAATGATTATGACATCATCAGTCCATTATGACATCATCAGTCCATTATGACATCATCAAAATGATTATGACATCATCAGTTCATTATGACATCATCAGGCTATTATGACATCATCAAAATGATTATGATATCATCAGTTCATTATGACATCATCAGTTCATTATGACATAATCAGTCCATTATGACATCATCAGTTCATTATGACATCATCAGTCCATTATGACATCATCAAAATGATTATGACATCATCAGTCAATTATGACATCATCAGTCCAATATGACATCATCAGTTCATGATGACATCATGAGCCCATTATGACATCATCAAAATGATTATGACATCATCAGTTCATGATGACATCATCAGTCCATAATGACATCTTCAAATGATTATGACATCATCAGTTCATTATGACATCATCAGTTCATTATGACATCATCAGTCCATTATGACATCATCAAAATGATTATGACATCATCAGTTCATTATGACATCATCAAAATGATTATGACATCATCAGTTCATTATGACATCATCAAATTGTTTATGATATCATCAGTTCATTATGACATCATAAGTTCATTATGACATCATCAGTCCAATATGACATCATCAGTTCATGATGACATCATCAGCCCATTATGACATCATCAAATTGTTTATGATATCATCAGCCCATTATGACATCATCAAAATGATTATGACATCATCAGTTCATGATGACATCATCAAAATGATTATGACATCATCAGCTCATTATGACATCATCAGATAATTATGACAACATCAAAATGATTATGACATCATCAGTTCATTATGACATCATCAAAATTATTATGACATCATCAGTCCATTATGACATCATCAAAATGATTATGACATTATCAGTTCATTATGACATCATCTGTCCATAATGACATCTTCAAAATGATTATGATATCATCAGTTCATTATGACATCATCAGTTCATTATGACATCATCAGTCCATTATGACATCATCAAAATGATTATGACATCATCAGTCCATTATGACATCATCAGTCCAATATGACATCATCAGTTCATGATGACATCATCAGCCCATTATGACATCATCAAATTGTTTATGATATCATCAGCCCATTATGACATCATCAAAATGATTATGACATCATCAGTTCATGATGACATCATCAAAATGATTATGACATCATCAGCTCATTATGACATCATCAGGCTATTATGACATCATCAAAATGATTATGACATCATCAGTTCATTATGACATCATCAGTTCATTATGACATAATCAGTCCATTATGACATCATCAGTTCATTATGACATCATCAGTCCATTATGACATCATCAAAATGATTATGACATCATCAGTTCATTATGACATCATCAGTCCATAATGACATCTTCAAAATGATTATGACATCATCAGTTCATTATGACATCATCAGTTCATTATGACATCATCAGTCCATTATGACATCATCAAAATGATTATGACATCATCAGTCCATTATGACATCATCAGTCCATTATGACATCATCAGCCCATTATGACATCATCAAAATGATTATGACATCATCAGTCCATTATGACATCATCAGTTCATTATGACATCATCAGTTAATTATGACATCATCAAAATGATTATGACATCATCAGTTCATTATGACATCATCAAAATTATTATGACATTATCAGTCCATTATGACATCATCAAAATGATTATGACATAATCAGTTCATTATGACATCATCAGTCCATAATGACATCGTCAAAATGATTATGACATCATCAGTTCATTATGACATCATCAGTTCATTATGACATCATCAGTCCATTATGACATCATCAAAATGATTATGACATCATCAGTCCATTATGACATCATCAAAATGATTATGACATTATCAGTTCATTATGACATCATCAGTCCATAATGACATCTTCAAAATGATTATGATATCATCAGTTCATTATGACATCATCAGTTCATTATGACATCATCAGTCCATTATGACATCATCAAAATGATTATGACATCATCAGTCCATTATGACATCATCAAAATGATTATGACATTATCAGTTCATTATGACATCATCAGTCCATAATGACATCTTCAAAATGATTATGATATCATCAGTTCATTATGACATCATCAGTTCATTATGACATCATCAGCCCATTATGACATCATCAAATTGTTTATGATATCATCAGCCCATTATGACATCATCAAAATGATTATGACATCATCAGTTCATGATGACATCATCAAAATGATTATGACATCATCAGCTCATTATGACATCATCAGATAATTATGACATCATCAAAATGATTATGACATCATCAGTTCATTATGACATCATCAAAATTATTATGACATCATCAGTCCATTATGACATCATCAAAATGATTATGACATTATCAGTTCATTATGACATCATCAGTCCATAATGACATCTTCAAAATGATTATGATATCATCAGTTCATTATGACATCATCAGTTCATTATGACATCATCAGTCCATTATGACATCATCAAAATGATTATGACATCATCAGTCCATTATGACATCATCAGTCCAATATGACATCATCAGTTCATGATGACATCATCAGCCCATTATGACATCATCAAATTGTTTATGATATCATCAGCCCATTATGACATCATCAGTTCATTATGACATCATCAGTCCATAATGACATCTTCAAAATGATTATGACATCATCAGTTCATTATGACATCATCAGTTCATTATGACATCATCAGTCCATTATGACATCATCAAAATGATTATGACATCATCAGTCCATTATGACATCATCAGTCCATTATGACATCATCAGCCCATTATGACATCATCAAAATGATTATGACATCATCAGTTCATTATGACGTCATCAGTCTATTATGACATCATCAAAATGATTATGACATCATCAGTTCATTATGACATCATCAGTTCATTATGACATCATCAGTCCATTATGACATCATCAGTTCATTATGACATCATCAGTCTATTATGACATTATCAAAATGATTATGACATCATCAGTCCATTATGACATCATCAGTCCATTATGACATCATCAGCCCATTATGACATCGTCAAAATGATTATGACATCATCAGTCCATTATGACATCATCAGTTCATTATGACATCATCAGTTAATTATGACATCATCAAAATGATTATGACATCATCAGTTCATTATGACATCTTCAAAATTATTATGACATCATCAGTCCATTATGACATCATCAAAATGATTATGACATAATCAGTTCATTATGACATCATCAGTCCATAATGACATCGTCAAAATGATTATGACATCATCAGTTCATTATGACATCATCAGTTCATTATGACATCATCAGTCCATTATGACATCATCAAAATGATTATGACATCATCAGTCCATTATGACATCATCAGTCCATTATGACATCATCAAAATGATTATGACATCATCAGTTCATTATGACATCATCAAAATGATTATGACATTATCAGTTCATTATGACATCATCAGTCCATAATGACATCTTCAAAATGATTATGATATCATCAGTTCATTATGACATCATCAGTTCATTATGACATCATCAGTCCATTATGACATCATCAAAATGATTATGACATCATCAGTCCATTATGACATCATCAGTCCATTATGACATCATCAGCCCATTATGACATCATCAAAATGATTATGACATCATCAGTTCATTATGACATCATCAGTCAATTACGACATCATCAAAATGATTATGACATCATCAGTTCATTATGACATCATCAGTTCATTATGACATCATCAGTCCATTATGACATCATCAGTTCATTATGACATCATCAGTCTATTATGACATCATCAAAATGATTATGACATCATCAGTTCATTATGACATCATCAGTTCATTATGACATCATCAGTTAATTATGACATCATCAGTTCATGATGACATCATCAAAATGATTATGACATCATCAGTTCATGATGACATCATCAAAATGATTATGACATCATCAGTTCATTATGACATCATCAGTTAATTATGACATCATCAAAATGATTATGACATCATCAGTTCATGATGACATCATCAAAATGGTTATGACATCATCAGTTCATTTTGACATCATCAGTTAATTATGACATCATCAAAATGATTATGACATCATCAGTCCATTATGACATCATCAGTCCATTATGACATCATCAAAATGATTATGACATCATCAGTTCATTATGACATCATCAGGCTATTATGACATCATCAAAATGATTATGACATCATCAGTTCATTATGACATCATCAGTTCATTATGACATAATCAGTCCATTATGACATCATCAGTTCATTATGACATCATCAGTCCATTATGACATCATCAAAATGATTATGACATCATCAGTTCATTATGACATCATCAGTCCAATATGACATCATCAGTTCATGATGACATCATGAGCCCATTATGACATCATCAAAATGATTATGACATCATCAGTTCATGATGACATCATCAGTCCATAATGACATCTTCAAATGATTATGACATCATCAGTTCATTATGACATCATCAGTTCATTATGACATCATCAGTCCATTATGACATCATCAAAATGATTATGACATCATCAGTTCATTATGACATCATCAAAATGATTATGACATCATCAGTTCATTATGACATCATCAAATTGTTTATGATATCATCAGTTCATTATGACATCATCAGTTCATTATGACATCATCAGTCCAATATGACATCATCAGTTCATGATGACATCATCAGCCCATTATGACATCATCAAATTGTTTATGATATCATCAGCCCATTATGACATCATCAAAATGATTATGACATCATCAGTTCATGATGACATCATCAAAATGATTATGACATCATCAGCTCATTATGACATCATCAGATAATTATGACATCATCAAAATGATTATGACATCATCAGTTCATTATGACATCATCAAAATTATTATGACATCATCAGTCCATTATGACATCATCAAAATGATTATGACATCATCAGTCCATTATGACATCATCAGTTCATTATGATATCATCAGTTAATTATGACATCATCAAAATGATTATGACATCATCAGTTCATTATGACATCATCAAAATTATTATGACATCATCAGTCCATTATGACATCATCAAAATGATTATGACATAATCAGTTCATTATGACATCATCAGTCCATAATGACATCGTCAAAATGATTATGACATCATCAGTTCATTATGACATCATCAGTTCATTATGACATCATCAGTCCATTATGACATCATCAAAATGATTATGACATCATCAGTCCATTATGACATCATCAGTCCATTATGACATCATCAAAATGATTATGACATCATCAGTTCATTATGACATCATCAAAATGATTATGACATTATCAGTTCATTATGACATCATCAGTCCATAATGACATCTTCAAAATGATTATGATATCATCAGTTCATTATGACATCATCAGTTCATTATGACATCATCAGTCCATTATGACATCATCAAAATGATTATGACATCATCAGTCCATTATGACATCATCAAAATGATTATGACATTATCAGTTCATTATGACATCATCAGTCCATAATGACATCTTCAAAATGATTATGATATCATCAGTTCATTATGACATCATCAGTTCATTATGACATCATCAGCCCATTATGACATCATCAAATTGTTTATGATATCATCAGCCCATTATGACATCATCAAAATGATTATGACATCATCAGTTCATGATGACATCATCAAAATGATTATGACATCATCAGCTCATTATGACATCATCAGATAATTATGACATCATCAAAATGATTATGACATCATCAGTTCATTATGACATCATCAAAATTATTATGACATCATCAGTCAATTATGACATCATCAAAATGATTATGACATTATCAGTTCATTATGACATCATCAGTCCATAATGACATCTTCAAAATGATTATGATATCATCAGTTCATTATGACATCATCAGTTCATTATGACATCATCAGTCCATTATGACATCATCAAAATGATTATGACATCATCAGTCCATTATGACATCATCAGTCCAATATGACATCATCAGTTCATGATGACATCATCAGCCCATTATGACATCATCAAATTGTTTATGATATCATCAGCCCATTATGACATCATCAAAATGATTATGACATCATCAGTTCATGATGACATCATCAAAATGATTATGACATCATCAGCTCATTATGACATCATCAGGCTATTATGACATCATCAAAATGATTATGACATCATCAGTTCATTATGACATCATCAGTTCATTATGACATAATCAGGCTATTATGACATCATCAAAATGATTATGACATCATCAGTTCATTATGACATCATCAGTTCATTATGACATAATCAGTCCATTATGACATCATCAGTTCATTATGACATCATCAGTCCATTATGACATCATCAAAATGATTATGACATCATCAGTTCATTATGACATCATCAGTCCATAATGACATCTTCAAAATGATTATGACATCATCAGTTCATTATGACATCATCAGTTCATTATGACATCATCAGTCCATTATGACATCATCAAAATGATTATGACATCATCAGTCCATTATGACATCATCAGTCCATTATGACATCATCAGCCCATTATGACATCATCAGTTCATTATGACATCATCAGTTCATTATGACATCATCAGTCCATTATGACATCATCAGTTCATTATGACATCATCAGTCTATTATGACATCATCAAAATGATTATGACATCATCAGTCCATTATGACATCATCAGTCCATTATGACATCATCAAAATGATTATGACATCATCAGTCCATTATGACATCATCAGTTCATTATGACATCATCAGTTAATTATGACATCATCAAAATGATTATGACATCATCAGTTCATTATGACATCATCAAAATTATTATGACATCATCAGTCCATTATGACATCATCAAAATGATTATGACATAATCAGTTCATTATGACATCATCAGTCCATAATGACATCGTCAAAATGATTATGACATCATCAGTTCATTATGACATCATCAGTTCATTATGACATCATCAGTCCATTATGACATCATCAAAATGATTATGACATCATCAGTCCATTATGACATCATCAGTCCATTATGACATCATCAAAATGATTATGACATCATCAGTTCATTATGACATCATCAAAATGATTATGACATTATCAGTTCATTATGACATCATCAGTCCATAATGACATCTTCAAAATGATTATGATATCATCAGTTCATTATGACATCATCAGTTCATTATGACATCATCAGTCCATTATGACATCATCAAAATGATTATGACATCATCAGTCCATTATGACATCATCAGTCCATTATGACATCATCAGCCCATTATGACATCATCAAAATGATTATGACAT
This sequence comes from Ranitomeya imitator, assembly GCF_032444005.1. Taxonomy (NCBI): domain Eukaryota; kingdom Metazoa; phylum Chordata; class Amphibia; order Anura; family Dendrobatidae; genus Ranitomeya; species Ranitomeya imitator. Next base: position 914,894,417 of record NC_091282.1, on the reverse strand, counting down.
CATCAGTTCATTATGACATCATCAGTCAATTACGACATCATCAAAATGATTATGACATCATCAGTTCATTATGACATCATCAGTTCATTATGACATCATCAGTCCATTATGACATCATCAGTTCATTATGACATCATCAGTCTATTATGACATCATCAAAATGATTATGACATCATCAGTTCATTATAACATCATCAGTTCATTATGACATCATCAGTTAATTATGACATCATCAGTTCATGATGACATCATCAAAATGATTATGACATCATCAGTTCATGATGACATCATCAAAATGATTATGACATCATCAGTTCATTATGACATCATCAGTTAATTATGACATCATCAAAATGATTATGACATCATCAGTTCATGATGACATCATCAAAATGATTATGACATCATCAGTTCATTTTGACATCATCAGTTAATTATGACATCATCAAAATGATTATGACATCATCAGTCCATTATGACATCATCAGTCCATTATGACATCATCAAAATGATTATGACATAATCAGTTCATTATGACATCATCAGGCTATTATGACATCATCAAAATGATTATGACATCATCAGTTCATTATGACATCATCAGTTCATTATGACATAATCAGTCCATTATGACATCATCAGTTCATTATGACATCATCAGTCCATTATGACATCATCAAAATGATTATGACATCATCAGTTCATTATGACATCATCAGTCCAATATGACATCATCAGTTCATGATGACATCATGAGCCCATTATGACATCATCAAAATAATTATGACATCATCAGTTCATGATGACATCATCAGTCCATAATGACATCTTCAAATGATTATGACATCATCAGTTCATTATGACATCATCAGTTCATTATGACATCATCAGTCCATTATGACATCATCAAAATGATTATGACATCATCAGTTCATTATGACATCATCAAAATGATTATGACATCATCAGTTCATTATGACATCATCAAATTGTTTATGATATCATCAGTTCATTATGACATCATCAGTTCATTATGACATCATCAGTCCAATATGACATCATCAGTTCATGATGACATCATCAGCCCATTATGACATCATCAAATTGTTTATGATATCATCAGCCCATTATGACATCATCAAAATGATTATGACATCATCAGTTCATGATGACATCATCAAAATGATTATGACATCATCAGCTCATTATGACATCATCAGATAATTATGACATCATCAAAATGATTATGACATCATCAGTTCATTATGACATCATCAAAATTATTATGACATCATCAGTCCATTATGACATCATCAAAGTGATTATGACATCATCAGTCCATTATGACATCATCAGTTCATTATGACATCATCAGTTAATTATGACATCATCAAAATGATTATGACATCATCAGTTCATTATGACATCATCAAAATTATTATGACATCATCAGTCCATTATGACATCATCAAAATGATTATGACATAATCAGTTCATTATGACATCATCAGTCCATAATGACATCGTCAAAATGATTATGACATCATCAGTTCATTATGACATCATCAGTTCATTATGACATCATCAGTCCATTATGACATCATCAAAATGATTATGACATCATCAGTCCATTATGACATCATCAGTCCATTATGACATCATCAAAATGATTATGACATCATCAGTTCATTATGACATCATCAAAATGATTATGACATTATCAGTTCATTATGACATCATCAGTCCATAATGACATCTTCAAAATGATTATGATATCATCAGTTCATTATGACATCATCAGTTCATTATGACATCATCAGTCCATTATGACATCATCAAAATGATTATGACATCATCAGTCCATTATGACATCATCAGTCCATTATGACATCATCAGCCCATTATGACATCATCAAAATGATTATGACATCATCAGTTCATTATGACATCATCAGTCAATTACGACATCATCAAAATGATTATGACATCATCAGTCCATTATGACATCATCAGTCCATTATGACATCATCAAAATGATTATGACATCATCAGTCCATTATGACATCATCAGTCCATTATGACATCATCAAAATGATTATGACATCATCAGTTAATTATGACATCATCAAAATGATTATGACATCATCAGTCCATTATGGCATCATCAAAATGATTATGACATCATCAGTTCATTATGACATCATCAGGCTATTATGACATCATCAAAATGATTATGACATCATCAGTTCATTATGACATCATCAGTTCATTATGACATAATCAGTCCATTATGACATCATCAGTTCATTATGACATCATCAGTCCATTATGACATCATCAAAATGATTATGACATCATCAGTTCATTATGACATCATCAGTCCAATATGACATCATCAGTTCATGATGACATCATGAGCCCATTATGACATCATCAAAATGATTATGACATCATCAGTTCATGATGACATCATCAGTCCATAATGACATCTTCAAATGATTATGACATCATCAGTTCATTATGACATCATCAGTTCATTATGACATCATCAGTCCATTATGACATCATCAAAATGATTATGACATCATCAGTTCATTATGACATCATCAAAATGATTATGACATCATCAGTTCATTATGACATCATCAAATTGTTTATGATATCATCAGTTCTTTATGACATCATCAGTTCATTATGACATCATCAGTCCAATATGACATCATCAGTTCATGATGACATCATCAGCCCATTATGACATCATCAAATTGTTTATGATATAATCAGCCCATTATGACATCATCAAAATGATTATGACATCATCAGCTCATTATGACATCATCAGATAATTATGACATCATCAAAATGATTATGACATCATCAGTTCATTATGACATCATCAAAATTATTATGACATCATCAGTCCATTATGACATCATCAAAATGATTATGACATCATCAGTCCATTATGACATCATCAGTTCATTATGACATCATCAGTTAATTATGACATCATCAAAATGATTATGACATCATCAGTTCATTATGACATCATCAAAATTATTATGACATCATCAGTCCATTATGACATCATCAAAATGATTATGACATAATCAGTTCATTATGACATCATCAGTCCATAATGACATCGTCAAAATGATTATGACATCATCAGTTCATTATGACATCATCAGTTCATTATGACATCATCAGTCCATTATGACATCATCAAAATGATTATGACATCATCAGTTCATTATGACATCATCAAAATGATTATGACATTATCAGTTCATTATGACATCATCAGTCCATAATGACATCTTCAAAATGATTATGATATCATCAGTTCATTATGACATCATCAGTTCATTATGACATAATCAGTCCATTATGACATCATCAAAATGATTATGACATCATCAGTCCATTATGACATCATCAGTCCATTATGACATCATCAGCCCATTATGACATCATCAAAATGATTATGACATCATCAGTTCATTATGACATCATCAGTCAATTACGACATCATCAAAATGATTATGACATCATCAGTTCATTATGACATCATCAGTCCATTATGACATCATCAGTTCATTATGACATCATCAGTCTATTATGACATCATCAAAATGATTATGACATCATCAGTTCATTATGACATCATCAGTTCATTATGACATCATCAGTTAATTATGACATCATCAGTTCATGATGACATCATCAAAATGATTATGACATCATCAGTTCATGATGACATCATCAAAATGATTATGACATCATCAGTTCATTATGACATCATCAGTTAATTATGACATCATCAAAATGATTATGACATCATCAGTTCATGATGACATCATCAAAATGATTATGACATCATCAGTTCATTTTGACATCATCAGTTAATTATGACATCATCAAAATGATTATGACATCATCAGTTCATTATGACATCATCAAAATTATTATGACATCATCAGTCCATTATGACATCATCAAAATGATTATGACATAATCAGTTCATTATGACATCATCAGTCCATAATGACATCGTCAAAATGATTATGACATCATCAGTTCATTATGACATCATCAGTTCATTATGACATCATCAGTCCATTATGACATCATCAAAATGATTATGACATCATCAGTCCATTATGACATCATCAGTCCATTATGACATCATCAAAATGATTATGACATCATCAGTTCATTATGACATCATCAGGCTATTATGACATCATCAAAATGATTATGACATCATCAGTTCATTATGACATCATCAGTTCATTATGACATAATCAGTCCATTATGACATCATCAGTTCATTATGACATCATCAGTCCATTATGACATCATCAAAATGATTATGACATCATCAGTTCATTATGACATCATCAGTCCAATATGACATCATCAGTTCATGATGACATCATGAGCCCATTATGACATCATCAAAATGATTATGACATCATCAGTTCATTATGACATCATCAGTTCATTATGACATCATCAGTCCATTATGACATCATCAAAATGATTATGACATCATCAGTCCATTATGACATCATCAGTCCATTATGACATCATCAAAATGATTATGACATCATCAGTTCATTATGACATCATCAAAATGATTATGACATTATCAGTTCATTATGACATCATCAGTCCATAATGACATCTTCAAAATGATTATGATATCATCAGTTCATTATGACATCATCAGTTCATTATGACATCATCAGTCCATTATGACATCATCAAAATGATTATGACATCATCAGTCCATTATTACATCATCAGTCCATTATGACATCATCAGCCCATTATGATATCATCAAAATGATTATGACATCATCAGTTCATTATGACATCATCAGTCAATTACGACATCATCAAAATGATTATGACATCATCAGTCCATTATGACATCATCAGTCCATTATGACATCATCAAAATGATTATGACATCATCAGTCCATTATGACATCATCAGTCCATTATGACATCATCAAAATGATTATGACATCATCAGTTAATTATGACATCATCAAAATGATTATGACATCATCAGTCCATTATGGCATCATCAAAATGATTATGACATCATCAGTTCATTATGACATCATCAGGCTATTATGACATCATCAAAATGATTATGACATCATCAGTTCATTATGACATCATCAGTTCATTATGACATAATCAGTCCATTATGACATCATCAGTTCATTATGACATCATCAGTCCATTATGACATCATCAAAATGATTATGACATCATCAGTTCATTATGACATCATCAGTCCAATATGACATCATCAGTTCATGATGACATCATGAGCCCATTATGACATCATCAAAATGATTATGACATCATCAGTTCATGATGACATCATCAGTCCATAATGACATCTTCAAATGATTATGACATCATCAGTTCATTATGACATCATCAGTTCATTATGACATCATCAGTCCATTATGACATCATCAAAATGATTATGACATCATCAGTTCATTATGACATCATCAAAATGATTATGACATCATCAGTTCATTATGACATCATCAAATTGTTTATGATATCATCAGTTCTTTATGACATCATCAGTTCATTATGACATCATCAGTCCAATATGACATCATCAGTTCATGATGACATCATCAGCCCATTATGACATCATCAAATTGTTTATGATATCATCAGCCCATTATGACATCATCAAAATGATTATGACATCATCAGCTCATTATGACATCATCAGATAATTATGACATCATCAAAATGATTATGACATCATCAGTTCATTATGACATCATCAAAATTATTATGACATCATCAGTCCATTATGACATCATCAAAATGATTATGACATCATCAGTCCATTATGACATCATCAGTTCATTATGACATCATCAGTTAATTATGACATCATCAAAATGATTATGACATCATCAGTTCATTATGACATCATCAAAATTATTATGACATTATCAGTCCATTATGACATCATCAAAATGATTATGACATAATCAGTTCATTATGACATCATCAGTCCATAATGACATCGTCAAAATGATTATGACATCATCAGTTCATTATGACATCATCAGTTCATTATGACATCATCAGTCCATTATGACATCATCAAAATGATTATGACATCATCAGTTCATTATGACATCATCAAAATGATTATGACATTATCAGTTCATTATGACATCATCAGTCCATAATGACATCTTCAAAATGATTATGATATCATCAGTTCATTATGACATCATCAGTTCATTATGACATAATCAGTCCATTATGACATCATCAAAATGATTATGACATCATCAGTCCATTATGACATCATCAGTCCATTATGACATCATCAGCCCATTATGACATCATCAAAATGATTATGACATCATCAGTTCATTATGACATCATCAGTCAATTACGACATCATCAAAATGATTATGACATCATCAGTTCATTATGACATCATCAGTCCATTATGACATCATCAGTTCATTATGACATCATCAGTCTATTATGACATCATCAAAATGATTATGACATCATCAGTTCATTATGACATCATCAGTTCATTATGACATCATCAGTTAATTATGACATCATCAGTTCATGATGACATCATCAAAATGATTATGACATCATCAGTTCATGATGACATCATCAAAATGATTATGACATCATCAGTTCATTATGACATCATCAGTTAATTATGACATCATCAAAATGATTATGACATCATCAGTTCATTATGACATCATCAAAATTATTATGACATCATCAGTCCATTATGACATCATCAAAATGATTATGACATAATCAGTTCATTATGACATCATCAGTCCATAATGACATCGTCAAAATGATTATGACATCATCAGTTCATTATGACATCATCAGTTCATTATGACATCATCAGTCCATTATGACATCATCAAAATGATTATGACATCATCAGTTCATTATGACATCATCAAAATGATTATGACATTATCAGTTCATTATGACATCATCAGTCCATAATGACATCTTCAAAATGATTATGATATCATCAGTTCATTATGACATCATCAGTTCATTATGACATAATCAGTCCATTATGACATCATCAAAATGATTATGACATCATCAGTCCATTATGACATCATCAGTCCATTATGACATCATCAGCCCATTATGACATCATCAAAATGATTATGACATCATCAGTTCATTATGACATCATCAGTCAATTACGACATCATCAAAATGATTATGACATCATCAGTTCATTATGACATCATCAGTCCATTATGACATCATCAGTTCATTATGACATCATCAGTCTATTATGACATCATCAAAATGATTATGACATCATCAGTTCATTATGACATCATCAGTTCATTATGACATCATCAGTTAATTATGACATCATCAGTTCATGATGACATCATCAAAATGATTATGACATCATCAGTTCATGATGACATCATCAAAATGATTATGACATCATCAGTTCATTATGACATCATCAGTTAATTATGACATCATCAAAATGATTATGACATCATCAGTTCATGATGACATCATCAAAATGATTATGACATCATCAGTTCATTTTGACATCATCAGTTAATTATGACATCATCAAAATGATTATGACATCATCAGTTCATTATGACATCATCAAAATTATTATGACATCATCAGTCCATTATGACATCATCAAAATGATTATGACATAATCAGTTCATTATGACATCATCAGTCCATAATGACATCGTCAAAATGATTATGACATCATCAGTTCATTATGACATCATCAGTTCATTATGACATCATCAGTCCATTATGACATCATCAAAATGATTATGACATCATCAGTCCATTATGACATCATCAGTCCATTATGACATCATCAAAATGATTATGACATCATCAGTTCATTATGACATCATCAGGCTATTATGACATCATCAAAATGATTATGACATCATCAGTTCATTATGACATCATCAGTTCATTATGACATAATCAGTCCATTATGACATCATCAGTTCATTATGACATCATCAGTCCATTATGACATCATCAAAATGATTATGACATCATCAGTTCATTATGACATCATCAGTCCAATATGACATCATCAGTTCATGATGACATCATGAGCCCATTATGACATCATCAAAATGATTATGACATCATCAGTTCATGATGACATCATCAGTCCATAATGACATCTTCAAATGATTATGACATCATCAGTTCATTATGACATCATCAGTTCATTATGACATCATCAGTCCATTATGACATCATCAAAATGATTATGACATCATCAGTTCATTATGACATCATCAAAATGATTATGACATCATCAGTTCATTATGACATCATCAAATTGTTTATGATATCATCAGTTCATTATGACATCATCAGTTCATTATGACATCATCAGTCCAATATGACATCATCAGTTCATGATGACATCATCAGCCCATTATGACATCATCAAATTGTTTATGATATCATCAGCCCATTATGACATCATCAAAATGATTATGACATCATCAGTTCATGATGACATCATCAAAATGATTATGACATCATCAGCTCATTATGACATCATCAGATAATTATGACATCATCAAAATGATTATGACATCATCAGTTCATTATGACATCATCAAAATTATTATGACATCATCAGTCCATTATGACATCATCAAAATGATTATGACATTATCAGTTCATTATGACATCATCAGTCCATAATGACATCTTCAAAATGATTATGATATCATCAGTTCATTATGACATCATCAGTTCATTATGACATCATCAGTCCATTATGACATCATCAAAATGATTATGACATCATCAGTCCATTATGACATCATCAGTCCATTATGACATCATCAGCCCATTATGACATCATCAAAATGATTATGACATCATCAGTTCATTATGACATCATCAGTCAATTACGACATCATCAAAATGATTATGACATCATCAGTTCATTATGACATCATCAGTTCATTATGACATCATCAGTCCATTATGACATCATCAGTTCATTATGACATCATCAGTCTAATATGACATCATCAAAATGATTATGACATCATCAGTTCATTATGACATCATCAGTTCATTATGACATCATCAGTTAATTATGACATCATCAGTTCATGATGACATCATCAAAATGATTATGACATCATCAGTTCATGATGACATCATCAAAATGATTATGACATCATCAGTTCATTATGACATCATCAGTTAATTATGACATCATCAAAATGATTATGACATCATCAGTTCATGATGACATCATCAAAATGATTATGACATCATCAGTTCATTATGACATCATCAGTTAATTATGACATCATCAAAATGATTATGACATCATCAGTTCATTATGACATCATCAAAATTATTATGACATCATCAGTCCATTATGACATCATCAAAATGATTATGACATAATCAGTTCATTATGACATCATCAGTCCATAATGACATCGTCAAAATGATTATGACATCATCAGTTCATTATGACATCATCAGTTCATTATGACATCATCAGTCCATTATGACATCATCAAAATGATTATGACATCATCAGTCCATTATGACATCATCAGTCCATTATGACATCATCAAAATGATTATGACATCATCAGTCCATTATGACATCATCAGTCCATTATGACATCATCAGCCCATTATGACATCATCAAAATGATTATGACATCATCAGTCCATTATGACATCATCAGTTCATTATGACATCATCAGTTAATTATGACATCATCAAAATGATTATGACATCATCAGTTCATTATGACATCATGAAAATTATTATGACGTCATCAGTCCATTATGACATCATCAAAATGATTATGACATAATCAGTTCATTATGACATCATCAGTCCATAATGACATCGTCAAAATGATTATGACATCATCAGTTCATTATGACATCATCAGTTCATTATGACATCATCAGTCCATTATGACATCATCAAAATGATTATGACATCATCAGTCCATTATGACATCATCAGTCCATTATGACATCATCAAAATGATTATGACATCATCAGTTCATTATGACATCATCAAAATGATTATGACATTATCAGTTCATTATGACATCATCAGTCCATAATGACATCTTCAAAATGATTATGATATCATCAGTTCATTATGACATCATCAGTTCATTATGACATCATCAGTCCATTATGACATCATCAAAATGATTATGACATCATCAGTCCATTATGACATCATCAGTCCATTATGACATCATCAGCCCATTATGACATCATCAAAATGATTATGACATCATCAGTTCATTATGACATCATCAGTCAATTACGACATCATCAAAATGATTATGACATCATCAGTTCATTATGACATCATCAGTTCATTATGACATCATCAGTCCATTATGACATCATCAGTTCATTTTGACATCATCAGTCTATTATGACATCATCAAAATGATTATGACATCATCAGTTCATTATGACATCATCAGTTCATTATGACATCATCAGTTAATTATGACATCATCAGTTCATGATGACATCATCAAAATGATTATGACATCATCAGTTCATGATGACATCATCAAAATGATTATGACATCATCAGTTCATTATGACATCATCAGTTAATTATGACATCATCAAAATGATTATGACATCATCAGTTCATGATGACATCATCAAAATGATTATGACATCATCAGTTCATTTTGACATCATCAATTAATTATGACATCATCAAAATGATTATGACATCATCAGTTCATTATGACATCATCAAAATGATTATGACATCATCAGTCCATTATGACATCATCAAAATGATTATGACATAATCAGTTCATTATGACATCATCAGTCCATAATGACATCGTCAAAATGATTATGACATCATCAGTTCATTATGACATCATCAGTTCATTATGACATCATCAGTCCATTATGACATCATCAAAATGATTATGACATCATCAGTCCATTATGACATCATCAGTCCATTATGACATCATCAAAATGATTATGACATCATCAGTTCATTATGACATCATCAGGCTATTATGACATCATCAAAATGATTATGACATCATCAGTTCATTATGACATCATCAGTTCATTATGACATAATCAGTCCATTATGACATCATCAGTTCATTATGACATCATCAGTCCATTATGACATCATCAAAATGATTATGACATCATCAGTTCATTATGACATCATCAGTCCAATATGACATCATCAGTTCATGATGACATCATGAGCCCATTATGACATCATCAAAATGATTATGACATCATCAGTTCATGATGACATCATCAGTCCATAATGACATCTTCAAATGATTATGACATCATCAGTTCATTATGACATCATCAGTTCATTATGACATCATCAGTCCATTATGACATCATCAAAATGATTATGACATCATCAGTTCATTATGACATCATCAAAATGATTATGACATCATCAGTTCATTATGACATCATCAAATTGTTTATGATATCATCAGTTCATTATGACATCATCAGTTCATTATGACATCATCAGTCCAATATGACATCATCAGTTCATGATGACATCATCAGCCCATTATGACATCATCAAATTGTTTATGATATCATCAGCCCATTATGACATCATCAAAATGATTATGACATCATCAGTTCATGATGACATCATCAAAATGATTATGACATCATCAGCTCATTATGACATCATCAGATAATTATGACATAATCAAAATGATTATGACATCATCAGTTCATTATGACATCATCAAAATTATTATGACATCATCAGTCCATTATGACATCATCAAAATGATTATGACATTATCAGTTCATTATGACATCATCAGTCCATAATGACATCTTCAAAATGATTATGATATCATCAGTTCATTATGACATCATCAGTTCATTATGACATCATCAGTCCATTATGACATCATCAAAATGATTATGACATCATCAGTCCATTATGACATCATCAGTCCAATATGACATCATCAGTTCATGATGACATCATCAGCCCATTATGACATCATAAAATTGTTTATGATATCATCAGCCCATTATGACATCATCAAAATGATTATGACATCATCAGTTCATGATGACATCATCAAAATGATTATGACATCATCAGCTCATTATGACATCATCAGGCTATTATGACATCATCAAAATGATTATGACATCATCAGTTCATTATGACATCATCAGTTCATTATGACATAATCAGTCCATTATGACATCATCAGTTCATTATGACATCATCAGTCCATTATGACATCATCAAAATGATTATGACATCATCAGTTCATTATGACATCATCAGTCCAATATGACATCATCAGTTCATTATGACATCATCAGTTCATTATGACATCATCAGTTCATGATGACATCATCAGTCCATAATGACATCTTCAAATGATTATGACATCATCAGTTCATTATGACATCATCAGTTCATTATGACATCATCAGTCCATTATGACATCATCAAAATGATTATGACATCATCAGTTCATTATGACATCATCAAAATGATTATGACATCATCAGTTCATTATGACATCATCAAATTGTTTATGATATCATCAGTTCATTATGACATCATCAGTTCATTATGACATCATCAGTCCAATATGACATCATCAGTTCATGATGACATCATCAGCCCATTATGACATCATCAAATTGTTTATGATATCATCAGCCCATTATGACATCATCAAAATGATTATGACATCATCAGTTCATGATGACATCATCAAAATGATTATGACATCATCAGCTCATTATGACATCATCAGATAATTATGACATCATCAAAATGATTATGACATCATCAGTTCATTATGACATCATCAAAATTATTATGACATCATCAGTCCATTATGACATCATCAAAATGATTATGACATTATCAGTTCATTATGACATCATCAGTCCATAATGACATCTTCAAAATGATTATGATATCATCAGTTCATTATGACATCATCAGTTCATTATGACATCATCAGTCCATTATGACATCATCAAAATGATTATGACATCATCAGTCCATTATGACATCATCAGTCCATTATGACATCATCAGCCCATTATGACATCATCAAAATGATTATGACATCATCAGTTCATTATGACATCATCAGTCAATTACGACATCATCAAAATGATTATGACATCATCAGTTCATTATGACATCATCAGTTCATTATGACATCATCAGTCCATTATGACATCATCAGTTCATTATGACATCATCAGTCTAATATGACATCATCAAAATGATTATGACATCATCAGTTCATTATGACATCATCAGTTCATTATGACATCATCAGTTAATTATGACATCATCAGTTCATGATGACATCATCAAAATGATTATGACATCATCAGTTCATGATGACATCATCAAAATGATTATGACATCATCAGTTCATTATGACATCATCAGTTAATTATGACATCATCAAAATGATTATGACATCATCAGTTCATGATGACATCATCAAAATGATTATGACATCATCAGTTCATTATGACATCATCAGTTAATTATGACATCATCAAAATGATTATGACATCATCAGTTCATTATGACATCATCAAAATTATTATGACATCATCAGTCCATTATGACATCATCAAAATGATTATGACATAATCAGTTCATTATGACATCATCAGTCCATACTGACATCGTCAAAATGATTATGACATCATCAGTTCATTATGACATCATCAGTTCATTATGACATCATCAGTCCATTATGACATCATCAAAATGATTATGACATCATCAGTCCATTATGACATCATCAGTCCATTATGACATCATCAAAATGATTATGACATCATCAGTCCATTATGACATCATCAGTCCATTATGACATCATCAGCCCATTATGACATCATCAAAATGATTATGACATCATCAGTCCATTATGACATCATCAGTTCATTATGACATCATCAGTTAATTATGACATCATCAAAATGATTATGACATCATCAGTTCATTATGACATCATCAAAATTATTATGACATCATCAGTCCATTATGACATCATCAAAATGATTATGACATAATCAGTTCATTATGACATCATCAGTCCATAATGACATCGTCAAAATGATTATGACATCGTCAAAATGATTATGACATCATCAGTTCATTATGACATCATCAGTTCATTATGACATCATCAGTCCATTATGACATCATCAAAATGATTATGACATCATCAGTCCATTATGACATCATCAGTCCATTATGACATCATCAAAATGATTATGACATCATCAGTTCATTATGACATCATCAAAATGATTATGACATTATCAGTTCATTATGACATCATCAGTCCATAATGACATCTTCAAAATGATTATGATATCATCAGTTCATTATGACATCATCAGTTCATTATGACATCATCAGTCCATTATGACATCATCAAAATGATTATGACATCATCAGTCCATTATGACATCATCAGTCCATTATGACATCATCAGCCCATTATGACATCATCAAAATGATTATGACATCATCAGTTCATTATGACATCATCAGTCAATTACGACATCATCAAAATGATTATGACATCATCAGTTCATTATGACATCATCAGTTCATTATGACATCATCAGTCCATTATGACATCATCAGTTCATTATGACATCATCAGTCTATTATGACATCATCAAAATGATTATGACATCATCAGTTCATTATGACATCATCAGTTCATTATGACATCATCAGTTAATTATGACATCATCAGTTCATGATGACATCATCAAAATGATTATGACATCATCAGTTCATGATGACATCATCAAAATGATTATGACATCATCAGTTCATTATGACATCATCAGTTAATTATGACATCATCAAAATGATTATGACATCATCAGTTCATGATGACATCATCAAAATGATTATGACATCATCAGTTCATTTTGACATCATCAGTTAATTATGACATCATCAAAATGATTATGACATCATCAGTTCATTATGACATCATCAAAATGATTATGACATCATCAGTCCATTATGACATCATCAAAATGATTATGACATAATCAGTTCATTATGACATCATCAGTCCATAATGACATCGTCAAAATGATTATGACATCATCAGTTCATTATGACATCATCAGTTCATTATGACATCATCAGTCCATTATGACATCATCAAAATGATTATGACATCATCAGTCCATTATGACATCATCAGTCCATTATGACATCATCAAAATGATTATGACATCATCAGTTCATTATGACATCATCAGGCTATTATGACATCATCAAAATGATTATGACATCATCAGTTCATTATGACATCATCAGTTCATTATGACATAATCAGTCCATTATGACATCATCAGTTCATTATGACATCATCAGTCCATTATGACATCATCAAAATGATTATGACATCATCAGTTCATTATGACATCATCAGTCCAATATGACATCATCAGTTCATGATGACATCATGAGCCCATTATGACATCATCAAAATGATTATGACATCATCAGTTCATGATGACATCATCAGTCCATAATGACATCTTCAAATGATTATGACATCATCAGTTCATTATGACATCATCAGTTCATTATGACATCATCAGTCCATTATGACATCATCAAAATGATTATGACATCATCAGTTCATTATGACATCATCAAAATGATTATGACATCATCAGTTCATTATGACATCATCAAATTGTTTATGATATCATCAGTTCATTATGACATCATCAGTTCATTATGACATCATCAGTCCAATATGACATCATCAGTTCATGATGACATCATCAGCCCATTATGACATCATCAAATTGTTTATGATATCATCAGCCTATTATGACATCATCAAAATGATTATGACATCATCAGTTCATGATGACATCATCAAAATGATTATGACATCATCAGCTCATTATGACATCATCAGATAATTATGACATCATCAAAATGATTATGACATCATCAGTTCATTATGACATCATCAAAATTATTATGACATCATCAGTCCATTATGACATCATCAAAATGATTATGACATTATCAGTTCATTATGACATCATCAGTCCATAATGACATCTTCAAAATGATTATGATATCATCAGTTCATTATGACATCATCAGTTCATTATGACATCATCAGTCCATTATGACATCATCAAAATGATTATGACATCATCAGTCCATTATGACATCATCAGTCCAATATGACATCATCAGTTCATGATGACATCATCAGCCCATTATGACATCATCAAATTGTTTATGATATCATCAGCCCATTATGACATCATCAAAATGATTATGACATCATCAGTTCATGATGACATCATCAAAATGATTATGACATCATCAGCTCATTATGACATCATCAGGCTATTATGACATCATCAAAATGATTATGACATCATCAGTTCATTATGACATCATCAGTTCATTATGACATAATCAGGCTATTATGACATCATCAAAATGATTATGACATCATCAGTTCATTATGACATCATCAGTTCATTATGACATAATCAGTCCATTATGACATCATCAGTTTATTATGACATCATCAGTCCATTATGACATCATCAAAATGATTATGATATCATCAGTTCATTATGACATCATCAGTCCAATATGACATCATCAGTTCATGATGACATCATGAGCCCATTATGACATCATCAAAATGATTATGACATCATCAGTCCATTATGACATCATCAGTCCATTATGACATCATCAGCCCATTATGACATCATCAAAATGATTATGACATCATCAGTCCATTATGACATCATCAGTTCATTATGACATCATCAGTTAATTATGACATCATCAAAATGATTATGACATCATCAGTTCATTATGACATCATCAAAATTATTATGACATCATCAGTCCATTATGACATCATCAAAATGATTATGACATAATCAGTTCATTATGACATCATCAGTCCATAATGACATCTTCAAATGATTATGACATCATCAGTTCATTATGACATCATCAGTTCATTATGACATCATCAGTCCATTATGACATCATCAAAATGATTATGACATCATCAGTCCATTATGACATCATCAGTCCATTATGACATCATCAGCCCATTATGACATCATCAAAATGATTATGACATCATCAGTCCATTATGACATCATCAGTTCATTATGACATCATCAGTTAATTATGACATCATCAAAATGATTATGACATCATCAGTTCATTATGACATCATCAAAATTATTATGACATCATCAGTCCATTATGACATCATCAAAATGATTATGACATAATCAGTTCATTATGACATCATCAGTCCATAATGACATCGTCAAAATGATTATGACATCATCAGTTCATTATGACATCATCAGTTCATTATGACATCATCAGTCCATTATGACATCATCAAAATGATTATGACATCATCAGTCCATTATGACATCATCAGTTCATTATGACATCATCAGTTAATTATGACATCATCAAAATGATTATGACATCATCAGTTCATTATGACATCATCAAAATTATTATGACATCATCAGTCCATTATGACATCATCAAAATGATTATGACATCATCAGTTCATTATGACATCATCAGTTCATTATGACATCATCAGTCCATTATGACATCATCAGTTCATTATGACATCATCAGTCTATTATGACATCATCAAAATGATTATGACATCATCAGTCCATTATGACATCATCAGTCCATTATGACATCATCAGCCCATTATGACATCATCAAAATGATTATGACATCATCAGTCCATTATGACATCATCAGTTCATTATGACATCATCAGTTAATTATGACATCATCAAAATGATTATGACATAATCAGTTCATTATGACATCATCAGTCCATAATGACATCGTCAAAATGATTATGACATCATCAGTTCATTATGACATCATCAGTTCATTATGACATCATCAGTCCATTATGACATCATCAAAATGATTATGACATCATCAGTCCATTATGACATCATCAGTCCATTATGACATCATCAAAATGATTATGACATCATCAGTTCATTATGACATCATCAAAATGATTATGACATTATCAGTTCATTATGACATCATCAGTCCATAATGACATCTTCAAAATGATTATGATATCATCAGTTCATTATGACATCATCAGTTCATTATGACATCATCAGTCCATTATGACATCATCAAAATGATTATGACATCATCAGTCCATTATGACATCATCAGTCCATTATGACATCATCAGCCCATTATGACATCATCAAAATGATTATGACATCATCAGTTCATTATGACATCATCAGTCAATTACGACATCATCAAAATGATTATGACATCATCAGTTCATTATGACATCATCAGTTCATTATGACATCATCAGTCCATTATGACATCATCAGTTCATTATGACATCATCAAAATGATTATGACATCATCAGTTCATTATGACATCATCAGTCCATTATGACATCATCAAAATGATTATGACATCATCAGTCCATTATGACATCATCAGTCCATTATGACATCATCAAAATGATTATGACATCATCAGTTCATTATGACATCATCAAAATGATTATGACATTATCAGTTCATTATGACATCATCAGTCCATAATGACATCTTCAAAATGATTATGATATCATCAGTTCATTATGACATCATCAGTTCATTATGACATCATCAGTTCATTATGACATCATCAAAATGATTATGACATCATCAGTCCATTATGACATCATCAGTCCATTATGACATCATCAGCCCATTATGACATCATCAAAATGATTATGACATCATCAGTTCATTATGACATCATCAGTCAATTACGACATCATCAAAATGATTATGACATCATCAGTTCATTATGACATCATCAGTTCATTATGACATCATCAGTCCATTATGACATCATCAGTTCATTATGACATCATCAGTCTATTATGACATCATCAAAATGATTATGACATCATCAGTTCATTATGACATCATCAGTTCATTATGACATCATCAGTTAATTATGACATCATCAGTTCATGATGACATCATCAAAATGATTATGACATCATCAGTTCATGATGACATCATCAGTTCATTATGACATCATCAGTTAATTATGACATCATCAAAATGATTATGACATCATCAGTTCATGATGACATCATCAAAATGATTATGACATCATCAGTTCATTTTGACATCATCAGTTAATTATGACATCATCAAAATGATTATGACATCATCAGTTCATTATGACATCATCAAAATGATTATGACATCATCAGTCCATTATGACATCATCAAAATGATTATGACATAATCAGTTCATTATGACATCATCAGTCCATAATGACATCGTCAAAATGATTATGACATCATCAGTTCATTATGACATCATCAGTTCATTATGACATCATCAGTCCATTATGACATCATCAAAATGATTATGACATCATCAGTCCATTATGACATCATCAGTCCATTATGACATCATCAAAATGATTATGACATCATCAGTTCATTATGACATCATCAGGCTATTATGACATCATCAAAATGATTATGACATCATCAGTTCATTATGACATCATCAGTTCATTATGACATAATCAGTCCATTATGACATCATCAGTTCATTATGACATCATCAGTCCATTATGACATCATCAAAATGATTATGACATCATCAGTTCATTATGACATCATCAGTCCAATATGACATCATCAGTTCATGATGACATCATGAGCCCATTATGACATCATCAAAATGATTATGACATCATCAGTTCATGATGACATCATCAGTCCATAATGACATCTTCAAATGATTATGACATCATCAGTTCATTATGACATCATCAGTTCATTATGACATCATCAGTCCATTATGACATCATCAAAATGATTATGACATCATCAGTTCATTATGACATCATCAAAATGATTATGACATCATCAGTTCATTATGACATCATCAAATTGTTTATGATATCATCAGTTCATTATGACATCATCAGTTCATTATGACATCATCAGTCCAATATGACATCATCAGTTCATGATGACATCATCAGCCCATTATGACATCATCAAATTGTTTATGATATCATCAGCCTATTATGACATCATCAAAATGATTATGACATCATCAGTTCATGATGACATCATCAAAATGATTATGACATCATCAGCTCATTATGACATCATCAGATAATTATGACATCATCAAAATGATT
The DNA here is from genome assembly GCF_032444005.1 of Ranitomeya imitator. NCBI lineage: Eukaryota > Metazoa > Chordata > Amphibia > Anura > Dendrobatidae > Ranitomeya > Ranitomeya imitator. The sequence goes on along the minus strand of NC_091282.1, from coordinate 914,873,986 downwards.
ATGACATCATCAGTTCATTATGACATCATCAAAATTATTATGACATCATCAGTCCATTATGACATCATCAAAATGATTATGACATTATCAGTTCATTATGACATCATCAGTCCATAATGACATCTTCAAAATGATTATGATATCATCAGTTCATTATGACATCATCAGTTCATTATGACATCATCAGTCCATTATGACATCATCAAAATGATTATGACATCATCAGTCCATTATGACATCATCAGTCCAATATGACATCATCAGTTCATGATGACATCATCAGCCCATTATGACATCATCAAATTGTTTATGATATCATCAGCCCATTATGACATCATCAAAATGATTATGACATCATCAGTTCATGATGACATCATCAAAATGATTATGACATCATCAGCTCATTATGACATCATCAGGCTATTATGACATCATCAAAATGATTATGACATCATCAGTTCATTATGACATCATCAGTTCATTATGACATAATCAGGCTATTATGACATCATCAAAATGATTATGACATCATCAGTTCATTATGACATCATCAGTTCATTATGACATAATCAGTCCATTATGACATCATCAGTTCATTATGACATCATCAGTCCATTATGACATCATCAAAATGATTATGATATCATCAGTTCATTATGACATCATCAGTCCAATATGACATCATCAGTTCATGATGACATCATGAGCCCATTATGACATCATCAAAATGATTATGACATCATCAGTTCATGATGACATCATCAGTCCATAATGACATCTTCAAATGATTATGACATCATCAGTTCATTATGACATCATCAGTTCATTATGACATCATCAGTCCATTATGACATCATCAAAATGATTATGACATCATCAGTCCATTATGACATCATCAGTCCATTATGACATCATCAGCCCATTATGACATCATCAAAATGATTATGACATCATCAGTCCATTATGACATCATCAGTTCATTATGACATCATCAGTTAATTATGACATCATCAAAATGATTATGACATCATCAGTTCATTATGACATCATCAAAATTATTATGACATCATCAGTCCATTATGACATCATCAAAATGATTATGACATAATCAGTTCATTATGACATCATCAGTCCATTATGACATCATCAAAATGATTATGACATCATCAGTTCATTAGACATCATCAGTTCATTCTGACATCATCAGTCCATTATGACATCATCAGTCCATTATGACATCATCAGTCCATTATGACATCATCAGTTCATTATGACATCATCAAAATGATTATGACATCATCAGTTCATTATGACATCATCAAATTGTTTATGATATCATCAGTTCATTATGACATCATCAAAATGATTATGACATCATCAGTTCATTATGACATCATCAGTTCATTATGACATAATCAGTCCAATATGACATCATCAGTTCATGATGACATCATCAGCCCATTATGACATCATCAAATTGTTTATGATATCATCAGCCCATTATGACATCATCAAAATGATTATGACATCATCAGTTCATGATGACATCATCAAAATGATTATGACATCATCAGCTCATTATGACATCATCAGATAATTATGACATCATCAAAATGATTATGACATCATCAGTTCATTATGACATCATCAAAATTATTATGACATCATCAGTCCATTATGACATCATCAAAATGATTATGACATTATCAGTTCATTATGACATCATCAGTCCATAATGACATCTTCAAAATGATTATGATATCATCAGTTCATTATGACATAATCAGTTCATTATGACATCATCAGTCCATTATGACATCATCAAAATGATTATGACATCATCAGTCCATTATGACATCATCAGTCCATTATGACATCATCAGCCCATTATGACATCATCAAAATGATTATGACATCATCAGTTCATTATGACATCAACAGTCAATTACGACATCATCAAAATGATTATGACATCATCAGTTCATTATGACATCATCAGTCCATTATGACATCATCAGTTCATTATGACATCATCAGTCTAATATGACATCATCAAAATGATTATGACATCATCAGTTCATTATGACATCATCAGTTCATTATGACATCATCAGTTAATTATGACATCATCAGTTCATGATGACATCATCAAAATGATTATGACATCATCAGTTCATGATGACATCATCAAAATGATTATGACATCATCAGTTCATTATGACATCATCAGTTAATTATGACATCATCAAAATGATTATGACATCATCAGTTCATGATGACATCATTAAAATGATTATGACATCATCAGTTCATTATGACATCATCAGTTAATTATGACATCATCAAAATGATTATGACATCATCAGTTCATTATGACATCATCAAAATTATTATGACATCATCAGTCCATTATGACATCATCAAAATGATTATGACATAATCAGTTCATTATGACATCATCAGTCCATAATGACATCGTCAAAATGATTATGACATCATCAGTTCATTATGACATCATCAGTTCATTATGACATCATCAGTCCATTATGACATCATCAAAATGATTATGACATCATCAGTTTATTATGACATCATCAGTCCATTATGACATCATCAAAATGATTATGACATCATCAGTTCATTATGACATCATCAGGCTATTATGACATCATCAAAATGATTATGACATCATCAGTTCATTATGACATCATCAGTTCATTATGACATAATCAGTCCATTATGACATCATCAGTTCATTATGACATCATCAGTCCATTATGACATCATCAAAATGATTATGACATCATCAGTTCATTATGACACCATCAGTCCAATATGACATCATCAGTTCATGATGACATCATGAGCCCATTATGACATCATCAAAATGATTATGACATCATCAGTTCATGATGACATCATCAGTCCATAATGACATCTTCAAAATGATTATGACATCATCAGTTCATTATGACATCATCAGTTCATTATGACATCATCAGTCCATTATGACATCATCAAAATGATTATGACATCATCAGTCCATTATGACATCATCAGTCCATTATGACATCATCAGCCCATTATGACATCATCAAAATGATTATGACATCATCAGTCCATTATGACATCATCAGTTCATTATGACATCATCAGTTAATTATGACATCATCAAAATGATTATGACATCATCAGTTCATTATGACATCATCAAAATTATTATGACATCATCAGTCCATTATGACATCATCAAAATGATTATGACATAATCAGTTCATTATGACATCATCAGTCCATAATGACATCGTCAAAATGATTATGACATCATCAGTTCATTATGACATCATCAGTTCATTATGACATCATCAGTCCATTATGACATCATCAAAATGATTATGACATCATCAGTCCATTATGACATCATCAGTCCATTATGACATCATCAAAATGATTATGACATCATCAGTTCATTATGACATCATCAAAATGATTATGACATTATCAGTTCATTATGACATCATCAGTCCATAATGACATCTTCAAAATGATTATGATATCATCAGTTCATTATGACATCATCAGTTCATTATGACATCATCAGTCCATTATGACATCATCAAAATGATTATGACATCATCAGTCCATTATGACATCATCAGTCCATTATGACATCATCAGCCCATTATGACATCATCAAAATGATTATGACATCATCAGTTCATTATGACATCATCAGTCAATTACGACATCATCAAAATGATTATGACATCATCAGTTCATTATGACATCATCAGTTCATTATGACATCATCAGTCCATTATGACATCATCAGTTCATTATGACATCATCAGTCTATTATGACATCATCAAAATGATTATGACATCATCAGTTCATTATGACATCATCAGTTCATTATGACATCATCAGTTAATTATGACATCATCAGTTCATGATGACATCATCAAAATGATTATGACATCATCAGTTCATGATGACATCATCAAAATGATTATGACATCATCAGTTCATTATGACATCATCAGTTAATTATGACATCATCAAAATGATTATGACATCATCAGTTCATGATGACATCATCAAAATGATTATGACATCATCAGTTCATTTTGACATCATCAGTTAATTATGACATCATCAAAATGATTATGACATCATCAGTCCATTATGACATCATCAAAATGATTATGACATAATCAGTTCATTATGACATCATCAGTCCATAATGACATCGTCAAAATGATTATGACATCATCAGTTCATTATGACATCATCAGTTCATTATGACATCATCAGTCCATTATGACATCATCAAAATGATTATGACATTATCAGTCCATTATGACATCATCAGTCCATTATGACATCATCAAAATGATTATGACATCATCAGTTCATTATGACATCATCAGGCTATTATGACATCATCAAAATGATTATGACATCATCAGTTCATTATGACATCATCAGTTCATTATGACATAATCAGTCCATTATGACATCATCAGTTCATTATGACATCATCAGTCCATTATGACATCATCAAAATGATTATGACATCATCAGTTCATTATGACATCATCAGTCCAATATGACATCATCAGTTCATGATGACATCATGAGCCCATTATGACATCATCAAAATGATTATGACATCATCAGTTCATGATGACATCATCAGTCCATAATGACATCTTCAAATGATTATGACATCATCAGTTCATTATGACATCATCAGTTCATTATGACATCATCAGTCCATTATGACATCATCAAAATGATTATGACATCATCAGTCCATTATGACATCATCAGTCCATTATGACATCATCAGCCCATTATGACATCATCAAAATGATTATGACATCATCAGTCCATTATGACATCATCAGTTCATTATGACATCATCAGTTAATTATGACATCATCAAAATGATTATGACATCATCAGTTCATTATGACATCATCAAAATTATTATGACATCATCAGTCCATTATGACATCATCAAAATGATTATGACATAATCAGTTCATTATGACATCATCAGTCCATAATGACATCGTCAAAATGATTATGACATCATCAGTTCATTATGACATCATCAGTTCATTATGACATCATCAGTCCATTATGACATCATCAAAATGATTATGACATCATCAGTCCATTATGACATCATCAGTCCATTATGACATCATCAAAATGATTATGACATCATCAGTTCATTATGACATCATCAAAATGATTATGACATTATCAGTTCATTATGACATCATCAGTCCATAATGACATCTTCAAAATGATTATGATATCATCAGTTCATTATGACATCATCAGTTCATTATGACATCATCAGTCCATTATGACATCATCAAAATGATTATGACATCATCAGTCCATTATGACATCATCAGTCCATTATGACATCATCAGCCCATTATGACATCATCAAAATGATTATGACATCATCAGTTCATTATGACATCATCAGTCAATTACGACATCATCAAAATGATTATGACATCATCAGTTCATTATGACATCATCAGTCCATTATGACATCATCAGTTCATTATGACATCATCAGTCTATTATGACATCATCAAAATGATTATGACATCATCAGTTCATTATGACATCATCAGTTCATTATGACATCATCAGTTAATTATGACATCATCAGTTCATGATGACATCATCAAAATGATTATGACATCATCAGTTCATGATGACATCATCAAAATGATTATGACATCATCAGTTCATTATGACATCATCAGTTAATTATGACATCATCAAAATGATTATGACATCATCAGTTCATGATGACATCATCAAAATGATTATGACATCATCAGTTCATTTTGACATCATCAGTTAATTATGACATCATCAAAATGATTATGACATCATCAGTTCATTATGACATCATCAAAATTATTATGACATCATCAGTCCATTATGACATCATCAAAATGATTATGACATAATCAGTTCATTATGACATCATCAGTCCATAATGACATCGTCAAAATGATTATGACATCATCAGTTCATTATGACATCATCAGTTCATTATGACATCATCAGTCCATTATGACATCATCAAAATGATTATGACATCATCAGTCCATTATGACATCATCAGTCCATTATGACATCATCAAAATGATTATGACATCATCAGTTCATTATGACATCATCAGGCTATTATGACATCATCAAAATGATTATGACATCATCAGTTCATTATGACATCATCAGTTCATTATGACATAATCAGTCCATTATGACATCATCAGTTCATTATGACATCATCAGTCCATTATGACATCATCAAAATGATTATGACATCATCAGTTCATTATGACATCATCAGTCCAATATGACATCATCAGTTCATGATGACATCATGAGCCCATTATGACATCATCAAAATGATTATGACATCATCAGTTCATGATGACATCATCAGTCCATAATGACATCTTCAAATGATTATGACATCATCAGTTCATTATGACATCATCAGTTCATTATGACATCATCAGTCCATTATGACATCATCAAAATGATTATGACATCATCAGTTCATTATGACATCATCAAAATGATTATGACATCATCAGTTCATTATGACATCATCAAATTGTTTATGATATCATCAGTTCATTATGACATCATCAGTTCATTATGACATCATCAGTCCAATATGACATCATCAGTTCATGATGACATCATCAGCCCATTATGACATCATCAAATTGTTTATGATATCATCAGCCCATTATGACATCATCAAAATGATTATGACATCATCAGTTCATGATGACATCATCAAAATGATTATGACATCATCAGCTCATTATGACATCATCAGATAATTATGACATCATCAAAATGATTATGACATCATCAGTTCATTATGACATCATCAAAATTATTATGACATCATCAGTCCATTATGACATCATCAAAATGATTATGACATTATCAGTTCATTATGACATCATCAGTCCATAATGACATCTTCAAAATGATTATGATATCATCAGTTCATTATGACATCATCAGTTCATTATGACATCATCAGTCCATTATGACATCATCAAAATGATTATGACATCATCAGTCCATTATGACATCATCAGTCCAATATGACATCATCAGTTCATGATGACATCATCAGCCCATTATGACATCATCAAATTGTTTATGATATCATCAGCCCATTATGACATCATCAAAATGATTATGACATCATCAGTTCATGATGACATCATCAAAATGATTATGACATCATCAGCTCATTATGACATCATCAGGCTATTATGACATCATCAAAATGATTATGACATCATCAGTTCATTATGACATCATCAGTTCATTATGACATAATCAGGCTATTATGACATCATCAAAATGATTATGACATCATCAGTTCATTATGACATCATCAGTTCATTATGACATAATCAGTCCATTATGACATCATCAGTTCATTATGACATCATCAGTCCATTATGACATCATCAAAATGATTATGATATCATCAGTTCATTATGACATCATCAGTCCAATATGACATCATCAGTTCATGATGACATCATGAGCCCATTATGACATCATCAAAATGATTATGACATCATCAGTTCATGATGACATCATCAGTCCATAATGACATCTTCAAATGATTATGACATCATCAGTTCATTATGACATCATCAGTTCATTATGACATCATCAGTCCATTATGACATCATCAAAATGATTATGACATCATCAGTCCATTATGACATCATCAGTCCATTATGACATCATCACCCCATTATGACATCATCAAAATGATTATGACATCATCAGTCCATTATGACATCATCAGTTCATTATGACATCATCAGTTAATTATGACATCATCAAAATGATTATGACATCATCAGTTCATTATGACATCATCAAAATTATTATGACATCATCAGTCCATTATGACATCATCAAAATGATTATGACATAATCAGTTCATTATGACATCATCAGTCCATTATGACATCATCAAAATGATTATGACATCATCAGTTCATTCTGACATCATCAGTCCATTATGACATCATCAGTCCATTATGACATCATCAGTCCATTATGACATCATCAGTTCATTATGACATCATCAAAATGATTATGACATCATCAGTTCATTATGACATCATCAAATTGTTTATGATATCATCAGTTCATTATGACATCATCAAAATGATTATGACATCATCAGTTCATTATGACATCATCAGTTCATTATGACATAATCAGTCCAATATGACATCATCAGTTCATGATGACATCATCAGCCCATTATGACATCATCAAATTGTTTATGATATCATCAGCCCATTATGACATCATCAAAATGATTATGACATCATCAGTTCATGATGACATCATCAAAATGATTATGACATCATCAGCTCATTATGACATCATCAGATAATTATGACATCATCAAAATGATTATGACATCATCAGTTCATTATGACATCATCAAAATTATTATGACATCATCAGTCCATTATGACATCATCAAAATGATTATGACATTATCAGTTCATTATGACATCATCAGTCCATAATGACATCTTCAAAATGATTATGATATCATCAGTTCATTATGACATAATCAGTTCATTATGACATCATCAGTCCATTATGACATCATCAAAATGATTATGACATCATCAGTCCATTATGACATCATCAGTCCATTATGACATCATCAGCCCATTATGACATCATCAAAATGATTATGACATCATCAGTTCATTATGACATCATCAGTCAATTACGACATCATCAAAATGATTATGACATCATCAGTTCATTATGACATCATCAGTTCATTATGACATCATCAGTCCATTATGACATCATCAGTTCATTATGACATCATCAGTCTAATATGACATCATCAAAATGATTATGACATCATCAGTTCATTATGACATCATCAGTTCATTATGACATCATCAGTTAATTATGACATCATCAGTTCATGATGACATCATCAAAATGATTATGACATCATCAGTTCATGATGACATCATCAAAATGATTATGACATCATCAGTTCATTATGACATCATCAGTTAATTATGACATCATCAAAATGATTATGACATCATCAGTTCATGATGACATCATTAAAATGATTATGACATCATCAGTTCATTATGACATCATCAGTTAATTATGACATCATCAAAATGATTATGACATCATCAGTTCATTATGACATCATCAAAATTATTATGACATCATCAGTCCATTATGACATCATCAAAATGATTATGACATAATCAGTTCATTATGACATCATCAGTCCATAATGACATCGTCAAAATGATTATGACATCATCAGTTCATTATGACATCATCAGTTCATTATGACATCATCAGTCCATTATGACATCATCAAAATGATTATGACATCATCAGTTTATTATGACATCATCAGTCCATTATGACATCATCAAAATGATTATGACATCATCAGTTTATTATGACATCATCAGTCCATTATGACATCATCAAAATGATTATGACATCATCAGTTCATTATGACATCATCAGGCTATTATGACATCATCAAAATGATTATGACATCATCAGTTCATTATGACATCATCAGTTCATTATGACATAATCAGTCCATTATGACATCATCAGTTCATTATGACATCATCAGTCCATTATGACATCATCAAAATGATTATGACATCATCAGTTCATTATGACACCATCAGTCCAATATGACATCATCAGTTCATGATGACATCATGAGCCCATTATGACATCATCAAAATGATTATGACATCATCAGTTCATGATGACATCATCAGTCCATAATGACATCTTCAAAATGATTATGACATCATCAGTTCATTATGACATGATCAGTTCATTATGACATCATCAGTCCATTATGACATCATCAAAATGATTATGACATCATCAGTCCATTATGACATCATCAGTCCATTATGACATCATCAGCCCATTATGACATCATCAAAATGATTATGACATCATCAGTCCATTATGACATCATCAGTTCATTATGACATCATCAGTTAATTATGACATCATCAAAATGATTATGACATCATCAGTTCATTATGACATCATCAAAATTATTATGACATCATCAGTCCATTATGACATCATCAAAATGATTATGACATAATCAGTTCATTATGACATCATCAGTCCATAATGACATCGTCAAAATGATTATGACATCATCAGTTCATTATGACATCATCAGTTCATTATGACATCATCAGTCCATTATGACATCATCAAAATGATTATGACATCATCAGTCCATTATGACATCATCAGTCCATTATGACATCATCAAAATGATTATGACATCATCAGTTCATTATGACATCATCAAAATGATTATGACATTATCAGTTCATTATGACATCATCAGTCCATAATGACATCTTCAAAATGATTATGATATCATCAGTTCATTATGACATCATCAGTTCATTATGACATCATCAGTCCATTATGACATCATCAAAATGATTATGACATCATCAGTCCATTATGACATCATCAGTCCATTATGACATCATCAGCCCATTATGACATCATCAAAATGATTATGACATCATCAGTTCATTATGACATCATCAGTCAATTACGACATCATCAAAATGATTATGACATCATCAGTTCATTATGACATCATCAGTTCATTATGACATCATCAGTCCATTATGACATCATCAGTTCATTATGACATCATCAGTCTATTATGACATCATCAAAATGATTATGACATCATCAGTTCATTATTACATCATCAGTTCATTATGACATCATCAGTTAATTATGACATCATCAGTTCATGATGACATCATCAAAATGATTATGACATCATCAGTTCATGATGACATCATCAAAATGATTATGACATCATCAGTTCATTATGACATCATCAGTTAATTATGACATCATCAAAATGATTATGACATCATCAGTTCATGATGACATCATCAAAATGATTATGACATCATCAGTTCATTTTGACATCATCAGTTAATTATGACATCATCAAAATGATTATGACATCATCAGTCCATTATGACATCATCAAAATGATTATGACATAATCAGTTCATTATGACATCATCAGTCCATAATGACATCGTCAAAATGATTATGACATCATCAGTTCATTATGACATCATCAGTTCATTATGACATCATCAGTCCATTATGACATCATCAAAATGATTATGACATCATCAGTCCATTATGACATCATCAGTCCATTATGACATCATCAAAATGATTATGACATCATCAGTTCATTATGACATCATCAGGCTATTATGACATCATCAAAATGATTATGACATCATCAGTTCATTATGACATCATCAGTTCATTATGACATAATCAGTCCATTATGACATCATCAGTTCATTATGACATCATCAGTCCATTATGACATCATCAAAATGATTATGACATCATCAGTTCATTATGACATCATCAGTCCAATATGACATCATCAGTTCATGATGACATCATGAGCCCATTATGACATCATCAAAATGATTATGACATCATCAGTTCATGATGACATCATCAGTCCATAATGACATCTTCAAATGATTATGACATCATCAGTTCATTATGACATCATCAGTTCATTATGACATCATCAGTCCATTATGACATCATCAAAATGATTATGACATCATCAGTCCATTATGACATCATCAGTCCATTATGACATCATCAGCCCATTATGACATCATCAAAATGATTATGACATCATCAGTCCATTATGACATCATCAGTTCATTATGACATCATCAGTTAATTATGACATCATCAAAATGATTATGACATCATCAGTTCATTATGACATCATCAAAATTATTATGACATCATCAGTCCATTATGACATCATCAAAATGATTATGACATAATCAGTTCATTATGACATCATCAGTCCATAATGACATCGTCAAAATGATTATGACATCATCAGTTCATTATGACATCATCAGTTCATTATGACATCATCAGTCCATTATGACATCATCAAAATGATTATGACATCATCAGTCCATTATGACATCATCAGTCCATTATGACATCATCAAAATGATTATGACATCATCAGTTCATTATGACATCATCAAAATGATTATGACATTATCAGTTCATTATGACATCATCAGTCCATAATGACATCTTCAAAATGATTATGATATCATCAGTTCATTATGACATCATCAGTTCATTATGACATCATCAGTCCATTATGACATCATCAAAATGATTATGACATCATCAGTCCATTATGACATCATCAGTCCATTATGACATCATCAGCCCATTATGACATCATCAAAATGATTATGACATCATCAGTTCATTATGACATCATCAGTCAATTACGACATCATCAAAATGATTATGACATCATCAGTTCATTATGACATCATCAGTCCATTATGACATCATCAGTTCATTATGACATCATCAGTCTATTATGACATCATCAAAATGATTATGACATCATCAGTTCATTATGACATCATCAGTTCATTATGACATCATCAGTTAATTATGACATCATCAGTTCATGATGACATCATCAAAATGATTATGACATCATCAGTTCATGATGACATCATCAAAATGATTATGACATCATCAGTTCATTATGACATCATCAGTTAATTATGACATCATCAAAATGATTATGACATCATCAGTTCATGATGACATCATCAAAATGATTATGACATCATCAGTTCATTTTGACATCATCAGTTAATTATGACATCATCAAAATGATTATGACATCATCAGTTCATTATGACATCATCAAAATTATTATGACATCATCAGTCCATTATGACATCATCAAAATGATTATGACATAATCAGTTCATTATGACATCATCAGTCCATAATGACATCGTCAAAATGATTATGACATCATCAGTTCATTATGACATCATCAGTTCATTATGACATCATCAGTCCATTATGACATCATCAAAATGATTATGACATCATCAGTCCATTATGACATCATCAGTCCATTATGACATCATCAAAATGATTATGACATCATCAGTTCATTATGACATCATCAGGCTATTATGACATCATCAAAATGATTATGGCATCATCAGTTCATTATGACATCATCAGTTCATTATGACATAATCAGTCCATTATGACATCATCAGTTCATTATGACATCATCAGTCCATTATGACATCATCAAAATGATTATGACATCATCAGTTCATTATGACATCATCAGTCCAATATGACATCATCAGTTCATGATGACATCATGAGCCCATTATGACATCATCAAAATGATTATGACATCATCAGTTCATGATGACATCATCAGTCCATAATGACATCTTCAAATGATTATGACATCATCAGTTCATTATGACATCATCAGTTCATTATGACATCATCAGTCCATTATGACATCATCAAAATGATTATGACATCATCAGTTCATTATGACATCATCAAAATGATTATGACATCATCAGTTCATTATGACATCATCAAATTGTTTATGATATCATCAGTTCATTATGACATCATCAGTTCATTATGACATCATCAGTCCAATATGACATCATCAGTTCATGATGACATCATCAGCCCATTATGACATCATCAAATTGTTTATGATATCATCAGCCCATTATGACATCATCAAAATGATTATGACATCATCAGTTCATGATGACATCATCAAAATGATTATGACATCATCAGCTCATTATGACATCATCAGATAATTATGACATCATCAAAATGATTATGACATCATCAGTTCATTATGACATCATCAAAATTATTATGACATCATCAGTCCATTATGACATCATCAAAATGATTATGACATTATCAGTTCATTATGACATCATCAGTCCATAATGACATCTTCAAAATGATTATGATATCATCAGTTCATTATGACATCATCAGTTCATTATGACATCATCAGTCCATTATGACATCATCAAAATGATTATGACATCATCAGTCCATTATGACATCATCAGTCCATTATGACATCATCAGCCCATTATGACATCATCAAAATGATTATGACATCATCAGTTCATTATGACATCATCAGTCAATTACGACATCATCAAAATGATTATGACATCATCAGTTCATTATGACATCATCAGTTCATTATGACATCATCAGTCCATTATGACATCATCAGTTCATTATGACATCATCAGTCTAATATGACATCATCAAAATGATTATGACATCATCAGTTCATTATGACATCATCAGTTCATTATGACATCATCAGTTAATTATGACATCATCAGTTCATGATGACATCATCAAAATGATTATGACATCATCAGTTCATGATGACATCATCAAAATGATTATGACATCATCAGTTCATTATGACATCATCAGTTAATTATGACATCATCAAAATGATTATGACATCATCAGTTCATGATGACATCATCAAAATGATTATGACATCATCAGTTCATTATGACATCATCAGTTAATTATGACATCATCAAAATGATTATGACATCATCAGTTCATTATGACATCATCAAAATTATTATGACATCATCAGTCCATTATGACATCATCAAAATGATTATGACATAATCAGTTCATTATGACATCATCAGTCCATAATGACATCGTCAAAATGATTATGACATCATCAGTTCATTATGACATCATCAGTTCATTATGACATCATCAGTCCATTATGACATCATCAAAATGATTATGACATCATCAGTCCATTATGACATCATCAGTCCATTATGACATCATCAAAATGATTATGACATCATCAGTCCATTATGACATCATCAGTCCATTATGACATCATCAGCCCATTATGACATCATCAAAATGATTATGACATCATCAGTCCATTATGACATCATCAGTTCATTATGACATCATCAGTTAATTATGACATCATCAAAATGATTATGACATCATCAGTTCATTATGACATCATCAAAATTATTATGACATCATCAGTCCATTATGACATCATCAAAATGATTATGACATAATCAGTTCATTATGACATCATCAGTCCATAATGACATCGTCAAAATGATTATGACATCATCAGTTCATTATGACATCATCAGTTCATTATGACATCATCAGTCCATTATGACATCATCAAAATGATTATGACATCATCAGTCCATTATGACATCATCAGTCCATTATGACATCATCAAAATGATTATGACATCATCAGTTCATTATGACATCATCAAAATGATTATGACATTATCAGTTCATTATGACATCATCAGTCCATAATGACATCTTCAAAATGATTATGATATCATCAGTTCATTATGACATCATCAGTTCATTATGACATCATCAGTCCATTATGACATCATCAAAATGATTATGACATCATCAGTCCATTATGACATCATCAGTCCATTATGACATCATCAGCCCATTATGACATCATCAAAATGATTATGACATCATCAGTTCATTATGACATCATCAGTCAATTACGACATCATCAAAATGATTATGACATCATCAGTTCATTATGACATCATCAGTTCATTATGACATCATCAGTCCATTATGACATCATCAGTTCATTTTGACATCATCAGTCTATTATGACATCATCAAAATGATTATGACATCATCAGTTCATTATGACATCATCAGTTCATTATGACATCATCAGTTAATTATGACATCATCAGTTCATGATGACATCATCAAAATGATTATGACATCATCAGTTCATGATGACATCATCAAAATGATTATGACATCATCAGTTCATTATGACATCATCAGTTAATTATGACATCATCAAAATGATTATGACATCATCAGTTCATGATGACATCATCAAAATGATTATGACATCATCAGTTCATTTTGACATCATCAGTTAATTATGACATCATCAAAATGATTATGACATCATCAGTTCATTATGACATCATCAAAATGATTATGACATCATCAGTCCATTATGACATCATCAAAATGATTATGACATAATCAGTTCATTGTGACATCATCAGTCCATAATGACATCGTCAAAATGATTATGACATCATCAGTTCATTATGACATCATCAGTTCATTATGACATCATCAGTCCATTATGACATCATCAAAATGATTATGACATCATCAGTCCATTATGACATCATCAGTCCATTATGACATCATCAAAATGATTATGACATCATCAGTTCATTATGACATCATCAGGCTATTATGACATCATCAAAATGATTATGACATCATCAGTTCATTATGACATCATCAGTCCATTATGACATCATCAAAATCATTATGACATCATCAGTCCATTATGACATCATCAGTCCATTATGACATCATCAAAATGATTATGACATCATCAGTTCATTATGACATCATCAGGCTATTATGACATCATCAAAATGATTATGACATCATCAGTTCATTATGACATCATCAGTTCATTATGACATAATCAGTCCATTATGACATCATCAGTTCATTATGACATCATCAGTCCATTATGACATCATCAAAATGATTATGACATCATCAGTTCATTATGACATCATCAGTCCAATATGACATCATCAGTTCATGATGACATCATGAGCCCATTATGACATCATCAAAATGATTATGACATCATCAGTTCATGATGACATCATCAGTCCATAATGACATCTTCAAATGATTATGACATCATCAGTTCATTATGACATCATCAGTTCATTATGACATCATCAGTCCATTATGACATCATCAAAATGATTATGACATCATCAGTCCATTATGACATCATCAGTCCATTATGACATCATCAGCCCATTATGACATCATCAAAATGATTATGACATCATCAGTCCATTATGACATCATCAGTTCATTATGACATCATCAGTTAATTATGACATCATCAAAATGATTATGACATCATCAGTTCATTATGACATCATCAAAATTATTATGACATCATCAGTCCATTATGACATCATCAAAATGATTATGACATAATCAGTTCATTATGACATCATCAGTCCATAATGACATCGTCAAAATGATTATGACATCATCAGTTCATTATGACATCATCAGTTCATTATGACATCATCAGTCCATTATGACATCATCAAAATGATTATGACATCATCAGTCCATTATGACATCATCAGTCCATTATGACATCATCAAAATGATTATGACATCATCAGTTCATTATGACATCATCAAAATGATTATGACATTATCAGTTCATTATGACATCATCAGTCCATAATGACATCTTCAAAATGATTATGATATCATCAGTTCATTATGACATCATCAGTTCATTATGACATCATCAGTCCATTATGACATCATCAAAATGATTATGACATCATCAGTCCATTATGACATCATCAGTCCATTATGACATCATCAGCCCATTATGACATCATCAAAATGATTATGACATCATCAGTTCATTATGACATCATCAGTCAATTACGACATCATCAAAATGATTATGACATCATCAGTTCATTATGACATCATCAGTCCATTATGACATCATCAGTTCATTATGACATCATCAGTCTATTATGACATCATCAAAATGATTATGACATCATCAGTTCATTATGACATCATCAGTTCATTATGACATCATCAGTTAATTATGACATCATCAGTTCATGATGACATCATCAAAATGATTATGACATCATCAGTTCATGATGACATCATCAAAATGATTATGACATCATCAGTTCATTATGACATCATCAGTTAATTATGACATCATCAAAATGATTATGACATCATCAGTTCATGATGACATCATCAAAATGATTATGACATCATCAGTTCATTTTGACATCATCAGTTAATTATGACATCATCAAAATGATTATGACATCATCAGTTCATTATGACATCATCAAAATTATTATGACATCATCAGTCCATTATGACATCATCAAAATGATTATGACATAATCAGTTCATTATGACATCATCAGTCCATAATGACATCGTCAAAATGATTATGACATCATCAGTTCATTATGACATCATCAGTTCATTATGACATCATCAGTCCATTATGACATCATCAAAATGATTATGACATCATCAGTCCATTATGACATCATCAGTCCATTATGACATCATCAAAATGATTATGACATCATCAGTTCATTATGACATCATCAGGCTATTATGACATCATCAAAATGATTATGACATCATCAGTTCATTATGACATCATCAGTTCATTATGACATAATCAGTCCATTATGACATCATCAGTTCATTATGACATCATCAGTCCATTATGACATCATCAAAATGATTATGACATCATCAGTTCATTATGACATCATCAGTCCAATATGACATCATTAGTTCATGATGACATCATGAGCCCATTATGACATCATCAAAATGATTATGACATCATCAGTTCATGATGACATCATCAGTCCATAATGACATCTTCAAATGATTATGACATCATCAGTTCATTATGACATCATCAGTTCATTATGACATCATCAGTCCATTATGACATCATCAAAATGATTATGACATCATCAGTTCATTATGACATCATCAAAATGATTATGACATCATCAGTTCATTATGACATCATCAAATTGTTTATGATATCATCAGTTCATTATGACATCATCAGTTCATTATGACATCATCAGTCCAATATGACATCATCAGTTCATGATGACATCATCAGCCCATTATGACATCATCAAATTGTTTATGATATCATCAGCCCATTATGACATCATCAAAATGATTATGACATCATCAGTTCATGATGACATCATCAAAATGATTATGACATCATCAGCTCATTATGACATCATCAGATAATTATGACATCATCAAAATGATTATGACATCATCAGTTCATTATGACATCATCAAAATTATTATGACATCATCAGTCCATTATGACATCATCAAAATGATTATGACATTATCAGTTCATTATGACATCATCAGTCCATAATGACATCTTCAAAATGATTATGATATCATCAGTTCATTATGACATCATCAGTTCATTATGACATCATCAGTCCATTATGACATCATCAAAATGATTATGACATCATCAGTCCATTATGACATCATCAGTCCATTATGACATCATCAGCCCATTATGACATCATCAAAATGATTATGACATCATCAGTTCATTATGACATCATCAGTCAATTACGACATCATCAAAATGATTATGACATCATCAGTTCATTATGACATCATCAGTTCATTATGACATCATCAGTCCATTATGACATCATCAGTTCATTATGACATCATCAGTCTAATATGACATCATCAAAATGATTATGACATCATCAGTTCATTATGACATCATCAGTTCATTATGACATCATCAGTTAATTATGACATCATCAGTTCATGATGACATCATCAAAATGATTATGACATCATCAGTTCATGATGACATCATCAAAATGATTATGACATCATCAGTTCATTATGACATCATCAGTTAATTATGACATCATCAAAATGATTATGACATCATCAGTTCATGATGACATCATCAAAATGATTATGACATCATCAGTTCATTATGACATCATCAGTTAATTATGACATCATCAAAATGATTATGACATCATCAGTTCATTATGACATCATCAAAATTATTATGACATCATCAGTCCATTATGACATCATCAAAATGATTATGACATAATCAGTTCATTATGACATCATCAGTCCATAATGACATCGTCAAAATGATTATGACATCATCAGTTCATTATGACATCATCAGTTCATTATGACATCATCAGTCCATTATGACATCATCAAAATGATTATGACATCATCAGTCCATTATGACATCATCAGTCCATTATGACATCATCAAAATGATTATGACATCATCAGTCCATTATGACATCATCAGTCCATTATGACATCATCAGCCCATTATGACATCATCAAAATGATTATGACATCATCAGTCCATTATGACATCATCAGTTCATTATGACATCATCAGTTAATTATGACATCATCAAAATGATTATGACATCATCAGTTCATTATGACATCATCAAAATTATTATGACATCATCAGTCCATTATGACATCATCAAAATGATTATGACATAATCAGTTCATTATGACATCATCAGTCCATAATGACATCGTCAAAATGATTATGACATCATCAGTTCATTATGACATCATCAGTTCATTATGACATCATCAGTCCATTATGACATCATCAAAATGATTATGACATCATCAGTCCATTATGACATCATCAGTCCATTATGACATCATCAAAATGATTATGACATCATCAGTTCATTATGACATCATCAAAATGATTATGACATTATCAGTTCATTATGACATCATCAGTCCATAATGACATCTTCAAAATGATTATGATATCATCAGTTCATTATGACATCATCAGTTCATTATGACATCATCAGTCCATTATGACATCATCAAAATGATTATGACATCATCAGTCCATTATGACATCATCAGTCCATTATGACATCATCAGCCCATTATGACATCATCAAAATGATTATGACATCATCAGTTCATTATGACATCACCAGTCAATTACGACATCATCAAAATGATTATGACATCATCAGTTCATTATGACATCATCAGTTCATTATGACATCATCAGTCCATTATGACATCATCAGTTCATTTTGACATCATCAGTCTATTATGACATCATCAAAATGATTATGACATCATCAGTTCATTATGACATCATCAGTTCATTATGACATCATCAGTTAATTATGACATCATCAGTTCATGATGACATCATCAAAATGATTATGACATCATCAGTTCATGATGACATCATCAAAATGATTATGACATCATCAGTTCATTATGACATCATCAGTTAATTATGACATCATCAAAATGATTATGACATCATCAGTTCATGATGACATCATCAAAATGATTATGACATCATCAGTTCATTTTGATATCATCAGTTAATTATGACATCATCAAAATGATTATGACATCATCAGTTCATTATGACATCATCAAAATGATTATGACATCATCAGTCCATTATGACATCATCAAAATGATTATGACATAATCAGTTCATTATGACATCATCAGTCCATAATGACATCGTCAAAATGATTATGACATCATCAGTTCATTATGACATCATCAGTTCATTATGACATCATCAGTCCATTATGACATCATCAAAATGATTATGACATCATCAGTCCATTATGACATCATCAGTCCATTATGACATCATCAAAATGATTATGACATCATCAGTTCATTATGACATCATCAGGCTATTATGACATCATCAAAATGATTATGACATCATCAGTTCATTATGACATCATCAGTTCATTATGACATAATCAGTCCATTATGACATCATCAGTTCATTATGACATCATCAGTCCATTATGACATCATCAAAATGATTATGACATCATCAGTTCATTATGACATCATCAGTCCAATATGACATCATCAGTTCATGATGACATCATGAGCCCATTATGACATCATCAAAATGATTATGACATCATCAGTTCATGATGACATCATCAGTCCATAATGACATCTTCAAATGATTATGACATCATCAGTTCATTATGACATCATCAGTCCATTATGACATCATCAAAATGATTATGACATCATCAGTTCATTATGACATCATCAAAATGATTATGACATCATCAGTTCATTATGACATCATCAAATTGTTTATGATATCATCAGTTCATTATGACATCATCAGTTCATTATGACATCATCAGTCCAATATGACATCATCAGTTCATGATGACATCATCAGCCCATTATGACATCATCAAATTGTTTATGATATCATCAGCCCATTATGACATCATCAAAATGATTATGACATCATCAGTTCATGATGACATCATCAAAATGATTATGACATCATCAGCTCATTATGACATCATCAGATAATTATGACATCATCAAAATGATTATGACATCATCAGTTCATTATGACATCATCAAAATTATTATGACATCATCAGTCCATTATGACATCATCAAAATGATTATGACATTATCAGTTCATTATGACATCATCAGTCCATAATGACATCTTCAAAATGATTATGATATCATCAGTTCATTATGACATCATCAGTTCATTATGACATCATCAGTCCATTATGACATCATCAAAATGATTATGACATCATCAGTCCATTATGACATCATCAGTCCAATATGACATCATCAGTTCATGATGACATCATCAGCCCATTATGACATCATCAAATTGTTTATGATATCATCAGCCCATTATGACATCATCAAAATGATTATGACATCATCAGTTCATGATGACATCATCAAAATGATTATGACATCATCAGCTCATTATGACATCATCAGGCTATTATGACATCATCAAAATGATTATGACATCATCAGTTCATTATGACATCATCAGTTCATTATGACATAATCAGTCCATTATGACATCATCAGTTCATTATGACATCATCAGTCCATTATGACATCATCAAAATGATTATGACATCATCAGTTCATTATGACATCATCAGTCCAATATGACATCATCAGTTCATGATGACATCATGAGCCCATTATGACATCATCAAAATGATTATGACATCATCAGTTCATGATGACATCATCAGTCCATAATGACATCTTCAAATGATTATGACATCATCAGTTCATTATGACATCATCAGTTCATTATGACATCATCAGTCCATTATGACATCATCAAAATGATTATGACATCATCAGTTCATTATGACATCATCAAAATGATTATGACATCATCAGTTCATTATGACATCATCAAATTGTTTATGATATCATCAGTTCATTATGACATCATCAGTTCATTATGACATCATCAGTCCAATATGACATCATCAGTTCATGATGACATCATCAGCCCATTATGACATCATCAAATTGTTTATGATATCATCAGCCCATTATGACATCATCAAAATGATTATGACATCATCAGTTCATGATGACATCATCAAAATGATTATGACATCATCAGCTCATTATGACATCATCAGATAATTATGACATCATCAAAATGATTATGACATCATCAGTTCATTATGACATCATCAAAATTATTATGACATCATCAGTCCATTATGACATCATCAAAATGATTATGACATTATCAGTTCATTATGACATCATCAGTCCATAATGACATCTTCAAAATGATTATGATATCATCAGTTCATTATGACATCATCAGTTCATTATGACATCATCAGTCCATTATGACATCATCAAAATGATTATGACATCATCAGTCCATTATGACATCATCAGTCCATTATGACATCATCAGCCCATTATGACATCATCAAAATGATTATGACATCATCAGTTCATTATGACATCATCAGTCAATTACGACATCATCAAAATGATTATGACATCATCAGTTCATTATGACATCATCAGTTCATTATGACATCATCAGTCCATTATGACATCATCAGTTCATTATGACATCATCAGTCTAATATGACATCATCAAAATGATTATGACATCATCAGTTCATTATGACATCATCAGTTCATTATTACATCATCAGTTAATTATGACATCATCAGTTCATGATGACATCATCAAAATGATTATGACATCATCAGTTCATGATGACATCATCAAAATGATTATGACATCATCAGTTCATGATGACATCATCAAAATGATTATGACATCATCAGTTCATTATGACATCATCAGTTAATTATGACATCATCAAAATGATTATGACATCATCAGTTCATGATGACATCATCAAAATGATTATGACATCATCTGTTCATTATGACATCATCAGTTAATTATGACATCATCAAAATGATTATGACATCATCAGTTCATTATGACATCATCAAAATTATTATGACATCATCAGTCCATTATGACATCATCAAAATGATTATGACATAATCAGTTCATTATGACATCATCAGTCCATACTGACATCGTCAAAATGATTATGACATCATCAGTTCATTATGACATCATCAGTTCATTATGACATCATCAGTCCATTATGACATCATCAAAATGATTATGACATCATCAGTCCATTATGACATCATCAGTCCATTATGACATCATCAAAATGATTATGACATCATCAGTCCATTATGACATCATCAGTCCATTATGACATCATCAGCCCATTATGACATCATCAAAATGATTATGACATCATCAGTCCATTATGACATCATCAGTTCATTATGACATCATCAGTTAATTATGACATCATCAAAATGATTATGACATCATCAGTTCATTATGACATCATCAAAATTATTATGACATCATCAGTCCATTATGACATCATCAAAATGATTATGACATAATCAGTTCATTATGACATCATCAGTCCATAATGACATCGTCAAAATGATTATGACATCATCAGTTCATTATGACATCATCAGTTCATTATGACATCATCAGTCCATTATGACATCATCAAAATGATTATGACATCATCAGTCCATTATGACATCATCAGTCCATTATGACATCATCAAAATGATTATGACATCATCAGTTCATTATGACATCATCAAAATGATTATGACATTATCAGTTCATTATGACATCATCAGTCCATAATGACATCTTCAAAATGATTATGATATCATCAGTTCATTATGACATCATCAGTTCATTATGACATCATCAGTCCATTATGACATCATCAAAATGATTATGACATCATCAGTCCATTATGACATCATCAGTCCATTATGACATCATCAGCCCATTATGACATCATCAAAATGATTATGACATCATCAGTTCATTATGACATCATCAGTCAATTACGACATCATCAAAATGATTATGACATCATCAGTTCATTATGACATCATCAGTTCATTATGACATCATCAGTCCATTATGACATCATCAGTTCATTATGACATCATCAGTCTATTATGACATCATCAAAATGATTATGACATCATCAGTTCATTATGACATCATCAGTTCATTATGACATAATCAGTCCATTATGACATCATCAGTTCATTATGACATCATCAGTCCATTATGACATCATCAAAATGATTATGACATCATCAGTTCATTATGACATCATCAGTCCATAATGACATCTTCAAAATGATTATGACATCATCAGTTCATTATGACATCATCAGTTCATTATGACATCATCAGTCCATTATGACATCATCAAAATGATTATGACATCATCAGTCCATTATGACATCATCAGTCCATTATGACATCATCAGCCCATTATGACATCATCAAAATGATTATGACATCATCAGTTCATTATGACGTCATCAGTCTATTATGACATCATCAAAATGATTATGACATCATCAGTTCATTATGACATCATCAGTTCATTATGACATCATCAGTCCATTATGACATCATCAGTTCATTATGACATCATCAGTCTATTATGACATCATCAAAATGATTATGACATCATCAGTCCATTATGACATCATCAGTCCATTATGACATCATCAGCCCATTATGACATCATCAAAATGATTATGACATCATCAGTCCATTATGACATCATCAGTTCATTATGACATCATCAGTTAATTATGACATCATCAAAATGATTATGACATCATCAGTTCATTATGACATCATCAAAATTATTATGACATCATCAGTCCATTATGACATCATCAAAATGATTATGACATAATCAGTTCATTATGACATCATCAGTCCATAATGACATCGTCAAAATGATTATGACATCATCAGTTCATTATGACATCAGCAGTTCATTATGACATCATCAGTCCATTATGACATCATCAAAATGATTATGACATCATCAGTCCATTATGACATCATCAAAATGATTATGACATTATCAGTTCATTATGACATCATCAGTCCATTATGACATCATCAGCCCATTATGACATCATCAAAATGATTATGACATCATCAGTCCATTATGACATCATCAGTTCATTATGACATCATCAGTTAATTATGACATCATCAAAATGATTATGACATCATCAGTTCATTATGACATCATCAAAATTATTATGACATCATCAGTCCATTATGACATCATCAAAATGATTATGACATAATCAGTTCATTATGACATCATCAGTCCATAATGACATCGTCAAAATGATTATGACATCATCAGTTCATTATGACATCAGCAGTTCATTATGACATCATCAGTCCATAATGACATCTTCAAAATGATTATGATATCATCAGTTCATTATGACATCATCAGTTCATTATGACATCATCAGTCCATTATGACATCATCAAAATGATTATGACATCATCAGTCCATTATGACATCATCAAAATGATTATGACATTATCAGTTCATTATGACATCATCAGTCCATAATGACATCTTCAAAATGATTATGATATCATCAGTTCATTATGACATCATCAGTTCATTATGACATCATCAGCCCATTATGACATCATCAAATTGTTTATGATATCATCAGCCCATTATGACATCATCAAAATGATTATGACATCATCAGTTCATGATGACATCATCAAAATGATTATGACATCATCAGCTCATTATGACATCATCAGATAATTATGACATCATCAAAATGATTATGACATCATCAGTTCATTATGACATCATCAAAATTATTATGACATCATCAGTCCATTATGACATCATCAAAATGATTATGACATAATCAGTTCATTATGACATCATCAGTCCATAATGACATCGTCATAATGATTATGACATCATCAGTTCATTATGACATCATCAGTTCATTATGACATCATCAGTCCATTATGACATCATCAAAATGATTATGACATCATCAGTCCATTATGACATCATCAGTCCATTATGACATCATCAAAATGATTATGACATCATCAGTTCATTATGACATCATCAAAATGATTATGACATTATCAGTTCATTATGACATCATCAGTCCATAATGACATCTTCAAAATGATTATGATATCATCAGTTCATTATGACATCATCAGTTCATTATGACATCATCAGTCCATTATGACATCATCAAAATGATTATGACATCATCAGTCCATTATGACATCATCAGTCCATTATGACATCATCAGCCCATTATGACATCATCAAAATGATTATGACATCATCAGTTCATTATGACATCATCAGTCAATTACGACATCATCAAAATGATTATGACATCATCAGTTCATTATGACATCATCAGTTCATTATGACATCATCAGTCCATTATGACATCATCAGTTCATTATGACATCATCAGTCTATTATGACATCATCAAAATGATTATGACATCATCAGTTCATTATGACATCATCAATTCATTATGACATAATCAGTCCATTATGACATCATCAGTTCATTATGACATCATCAGTCCATTATGACATCATCAAAATGATTATGACATCATCAGTTCATTATGACATCATCAGTCCATAATGACATCTTCAAAATGATTATGACATCATCAGTTCATTATGACATCATCAGTTCATTATGACATCATCAGTCCATTATGACATCATCAAAATGATTATGACATCATCAGTCCATTATGACATCATCAGTCCATTATGACATCATCAGCCCATTATGACATCATCAAAATGATTATGACATCATCAGTTCATTATGACGTCATCAGTCTATTATGACATCATCAAAATGATTATGACATCATCAGTTCATTATGACATCATCAGTTCATTATGACATCATCAGTCCATTATGACATCATCAGTTCATTATGACATCATCAGTCTATTATGACATCATCAAAATGATTATGACATCATCAGTCCATTATGACATCATCAGTCCATTATGACATCATCAGCCCATTATGACATCATCAAAATGATTATGACATCATCAGTCCATTATGACATCATCAGTTCATTATGACATCATCAGTTAATTATGACATCATCAAAATGATTATGACATCATCAGTTCATTATGACATCATCAAAATTATTATGACATCATCAGTCCATTATGACATCATCAAAATGATTATGACATAATCAGTTCATTATGACATCATCAGTCCATAATGACATCGTCAAAATGATTATGACATCATCAGTTCATTATGACATCAGCAGTTCATTATGACATCATCAGTCCATTATGACATCATCAAAATGATTATGACATCATCAGTCCATTATGACATCATCAAAATGATTATGACATTATCAGTTCATTATGACATCATCAGTCCATAATGACATCTTCAAAATGATTATGATATCATCAGTTCATTATGACATCATCAGTTCATTATGACATCATCAGTCCATTATGACATCATCAAAATGATTATGACATCATCAGTCCATTATGACATCATCAAAATGATTATGACATTATCAGTTCATTATGACATCATCAGTCCATAATGACATCTTCAAAATGATTATGATATCATCAGTTCATTATGACATCATCAGTTCATTATGACATCATCAGCCCATTATGACATCATCAAATTGTTTATGATATCATCAGCCCATTATGACATCATCAAAATGATTATGACATCATCAGTTCATGATGACATCATCAAAATGATTATGACATCATCAGCTCATTATGACATCATCAGATAATTATGACATCATCAAAATGATTATGACATCATCAGTTCATTATGACATCATCAAAATTATTATGACATCATCAGTCCATTATGACATCATCAAAATGATTATGACATAATCAGTTCATTATGACATCATCAGTCCATAATGACATCGTCAAAATGATTATGACATCATCAGTTCATTATGACATCATCAGTTCATTATGACATCATCAGTCCATTATGACATCATCAAAATGATTATGACATCATCAGTCCATTATGACATCATCAGTCCATTATGACATCATCAAAATGATTATGACATCATCAGTTCATTATGACATCATCAAAATGATTATGACATTATCAGTTCATTATGACATCATCAGTCCATAATGACATCTTCAAAATGATTATGATATCATCAGTTCATTATGACATCATCAGTTCATTATGACATCATCAGTCCATTATGACATCATCAAAATGATTATGACATCATCAGTCCATTATGACATCATCAGTCCATTATGACATCATCAGCCCATTATGACATCATCAAAATGATTATGACATCATCAGTTCATTATGACATCATCAGTCAATTACGACATCATCAAAATGATTATGACATCATCAGTTCATTATGACATCATCAGTTCATTATGACATCATCAGTCCATTATGACATCATCAGTTCATTATGACATCATCAGTCTATTATGACATCATCAAAATGATTATGACATCATCAGTTCATTATGACATCATCAGTTCATTATGACATCATCAGTTAATTATGACATCATCAGTTCATGATGACATCATCAAAATGATTATGACATCATCAGTTCATGATGACATCATCAAAATGATTATGACATCATCAGTTCATTATGACATCATCAGTTAATTATGACATCATCAAAATGATTATGACATCATCAGTTCATGATGACATCATCAAAATGATTATGACATCATCAGTTCATTTTGACATCATCAGTTAATTATGACATCATCAAAATGATTATGACATCATCAGTCCATTATGACATCATCAGTCCATTATGACATCATCAAAATGATTATGACATCATCAGTTCATTATGACATCATCAGGCTATTATGACATCATCAAAATGATTATGATATCATCAGTTCATTATGACATCATCAGTTCATTATGACATAATCAGTCCATTATGACATCATCAGTTCATTATGACATCATCAGTCCATTATGACATCATCAAAATGATTATGACATCATCAGTTCATTATGACATCATCAGTCCAATATGACATCATCAGTTCATGATGACATCATGAGCCCATTATGACATCATCAAAATGATTATGACATCATCAGTTCATGATGACATCATCAGTCCATAATGACATCTTCAAATGATTATGACATCATCAGTTCATTATGACATCATCAGTTCATTATGACATCATCAGTCCATTATGACATCATCAAAATGATTATGACATCATCAGTTCATTATGACATCATCAAAATGATTATGACATCATCAGTTCATTATGACATCATCAAATTGTTTATGATATCATCAGTTCATTATGACATCATCAGTTCATTATGACATCATCAGTCCAATATGACATCATCAGTTCATGATGACATCATCAGCCCATTATGACATCATCAAATTGTTTATGATATCATCAGCCCATTATGACATCATCAAAATGATTATGACATCATCAGTTCATGATGACATCATCAAAATGATTATGACATCATCAGCTCATTATGACATCATCAGATAATTATGACATCATCAAAATGATTATGACATCATCAGTTCATTATGACATCATCAAAATTATTATGACATCATCAGTCCATTATGACATCATCAAAATGATTATGACATTATCAGTTCATTATGACATCATCTGTCCATAATGACATCTTCAAAATGATTATGATATCATCAGTTCATTATGACATCATCAGTTCATTATGACATCATCAGTCCATTATGACATCATCAAAATGATTATGACATCATCAGTCCATTATGACATCATCAGTCCAATATGACATCATCAGTTCATGATGACATCATCAGCCCATTATGACATCATCAAATTGTTTATGATATCATCAGCCCATTATGACATCATCAAAATGATTATGACATCATCAGTTCATGATGACATCATCAAAATGATTATGACATCATCAGCTCATTATGACATCATCAGGCTATTATGACATCATCAAAATGATTATGACATCATCAGTTCATTATGACATCATCAGTTCATTATGACATAATCAGGCTATTATGACATCATCAAAATGATTATGACATCATCAGTTCATTATGACATCATCAGTTCATTATGACATAATCAGTCCATTATGACATCATCAGTTCATTATGACATCATCAGTCCATTATGACATCATCAAAATGATTATGACATCATCAGTTCATTATGACATCATCAGTCCATAATGACATCTTCAAAATGATTATGACATCATCAGTTCATTATGACATCATCAGTTCATTATGACATCATCAGTCCATTATGACATCATCAAAATGATTATGACATCATCAGTCCATTATGACATCATCAGTCCATTATGACATCATCAGCCCATTATGACATCATCAAAATGATTATGACATCATCAGTTCATTATGACGTCATCAGTCTATTATGACATCATCAAAATGATTATGACATCATCAGTTCATTATGACATCATCAGTTCATTATGACATCATCAGTCCATTATGACATCATCAGTTCATTATGACATCATCAGTCTATTATGACATCATCAAAATGATTATGACATCATCAGTCCATTATGACATCATCAGTCCATTATGACATCATCAGCCCATTATGACATCATCAAAATGATTATGACATCATCAGTCCATTATGACATCATCAGTTCATTATGACATCATCAGTTAATTATGACATCATCAAAATGATTATGACATCATCAGTTCATTATGACATCATCAAAATTATTATGACATCATCAGTCCATTATGACATCATCAAAATGATTATGACATAATCAGTTCATTATGACATCATCAGTCCATAATGACATCGTCAAAATGATTATGACATCATCAGTTCATTATGACATCAGCAGTTCATTATGACATCATCAGTCCATTATGACATCATCAAAATGATTATGACATCATCAGTCCATTATGACATCATCAAAATGATTATGACATTATCAGTTCATTATGACATCATCAGTCCATAATGACATCTTCAAAATGATTATGATATCATCAGTTCATTATGACATCATCAGTTCATTATGACATCATCAGTCCATTATGACATCATCAAAATGATTATGACATCATCAGTCCATTATGACATCATCAAAATGATTATGACATTATCAGTTCATTATGACATCATCAGTCCATAATGACATCTTCAAAATGATTATGATATCATCAGTTCATTATGACATCATCAGTTCATTATGACATCATCAGCCCATTATGACATCATCAAATTGTTTATGATATCATCAGCCCATTATGACATCATCAAAATGATTATGACATCATCAGTTCATGATGACATCATCAAAATGATTATGACATCATCAGCTCATTATGACATCATCAGATAATTATGACATCATCAAAATGATTATGACATCATCAGTTCATTATGACATCATCAAAATTATTATGACATCATCAGTCCATTATGACATCATCAAAATGATTATGACATTATCAGTTCATTATGACATCATCAGTCCATAATGACATCTTCAAAATGATTATGATATCATCAGTTCATTATGACATCATCAGTTCATTATGACATCATCAGTCCATTATGACATCATCAAAATGATTATGACATCATCAGTCCATTATGACATCATCAGTCCAATATGACATCATCAGTTCATGATGACATCATCAGCCCATTATGACATCATCAAATTGTTTATGATATCATCAGCCCATTATGACATCATCAAAATGATTATGACATCATCAGTTCATGATGACATCATCAAAATGATTATGACATCATCAGGCTATTATGACATCATCAAAATGATTATGACATCATCAGGCTATTATGACATCATCAAAATGATTATGACATCATCAGTTCATTATGACATCATCAGTTCATTATGACATAATCAGGCTATTATGACATCATCAAAATGATTATGACATCATCAGTTCATTATGACATCATCAGTTCATTATGACATAATCAGTCCATTATGACATCATCAGTTCATTATGACATCATCAGTCCATAATGACATCTTCAAAATGATTATGACATCATCAGTTCATTATGACATCATCAGTTCATTATGACATCATCAGTCCATTATGACATCATCAAAATGATTATGACATCATCAGTCCATTATGACATCATCAGTCCATTATGACATCATCAGCCCATTATGACATCATCAAAATGATTATGACATCATCAGTTCATTATGACGTCATCAGTCTATTATGACATCATCAAAATGATTATGACATCATCAGTTCATTATGACATCATCAGTTCATTATGACATCATCAGTCCATTATGACATCATCAGTTCATTATGACATTATCAGTCTATTATGACATCATCAAAATGATTATGACATCATCAGTCCATTATGACATCATCAGTCCATTATGACATCATCAGCCCATTATGACATCATCAAAATGATTATGACATCATCAGTCCATTATGACATCATCAGTTCATTATGACATCATCAGTTAATTATGACATCATCAAAATGATTATGACATCATCAGTTCATTATGACATCATCAAAATTATTATGACATCATCAGTCCATTATGACATCATCAAAATGATTATGACATAATCAGTTCATTATGACATCATCAGTCCATAATGACATCGTCAAAATGATTATGACATCATCAGTTCATTATGACATCAGCAGTTCATTATGACATCATCAGTCCATTATGACATCATCAAAATGATTATGACATCATCAGTCCATTATGACATCATCAAAATGATTATGACATTATCAGTTCATTATGACATCATCAGTCCATAATGACATCTTCAAAATGATTATGATATCATCAGTTCATTATGACATCATCAGTTCATTATGACATCATCAGTCCATTATGACATCATCAAAATGATTATGACATCATCAGTCCATTATGACATCATCAAAATGATTATGACATTATCAGTTCATTATGACATCATCAGTCCATAATGACATCTTCAAAATGATTATGATATCATCAGTTCATTATGACATCATCAGTTCATTATGACATCATCAGCCCATTATGACATCATCAAATTGTTTATGATATCATCAGCCCATTATGACATCATCAAAATGATTATGACATCATCAGTTCATGATGACATCATCAAAATGATTATGACATCATCAGCTCATTATGACATCATCAGATAATTATGACATCATCAAAATGATTATGACATCATCAGTTCATTATGACATCATCAAAATTATTATGACATCATCAGTCCATTATGACATCATCAAAATGATTATGACATTATCAGTTCATTATGACATCATCAGTCCATAATGACATCTTCAAAATGATTATGATATCATCAGTTCATTATGACATCATCAGTTCATTATGACATCATCAGTCCATTATGACATCATCAAAATGATTATGACATCATCAGTCCATTATGACATCATCAGTCCAATATGACATCATCAGTTCATGATGACATCATCAGCCCATTATGACATCATCAAATTGTTTATGATATCATCAGCCCATTATGACATCATCAAAATGATTATGACATCATCAGTTCATGATGACATCATCAAAATGATTATGACATCATCAGGCTATTATGACATCATCAAAATGATTATGACATCATCAGGCTATTATGACATCATCAAAATGATTATGACATCATCAGTTCATTATGACATCATCAGTTCATTATGACATAATCAGGCTATTATGACATCATCAAAATGATTATGACATCATCAGTTCATTATGACATCATCAGTTCATTATGACATAATCAGTCCATTATGACATCATCAGTTCATTATGACATCATCAGTCCATTATGACATCATCAAAATGATTATGACATCATCAGTTCATTATGACATCATCAGTCCATAATGACATCTTCAAAATGATTATGACATCATCAGTTCATTATGACATCATCAGTTCATTATGACATCATCAGTCCATTATGACATCATCAAAATGATTATGACATCATCAGTCCATTATGACATCATCAGTCCATTATGACATCATCAGCCCATTATGACATCATCAAAATGATTATGACATCATCAGTTCATTATGACGTCATCAGTCTATTATGACATCATCAAAATGATTATGACATCATCAGTTCATTATGACATCATCAGTTCATTATGACATCATCAGTCCATTATGACATCATCAGTTCATTATGACATCATCAGTCTATTATGACATCATCAAAATGATTATGACATCATCAGTCCATTATGACATCATCAGTCCATTATGACATCATCAGCCCATTATGACATCGTCAAAATGATTATGACATCATCAGTCCATTATGACATCATCAGTTCATTATGACATCATCAGTTAATTATGACATCATCAAAATGATTATGACATCATCAGTTCATTATGACATCATCAAAATTATTATGACATCATCAGTCCATTATGACATCATCAAAATGATTATGACATAATCAGTTCATTATGACATCATCAGTCCATAATGACATCGTCAAAATGATTATGACATCATCAGTTCATTATGACATCATCAGTTCATTATGACATCATCAGTCCATTATGACATCATCAAAATGATTATGACATCATCAGTCCATTATGACATCATCAGTCCATTATGACATCATCAAAATGATTATGACATCATCAGTTCATTATGACATCATCAAAATGATTATGACATTATCAGTTCATTATGACATCATCAGTCCATAATGACATCTTCAAAATGATTATGATATCATCAGTTCATTATGACATCATCAGTTCATTATGACATCATCAGTCCATTATGACATCATCAAAATGATTATGACATCATCAGTCCATTATGACATCATCAGTCCATTATGACATCATCAGCCCATTATGACATCATCAAAATGATTATGACATCATCAGTTCATTATGACATCATCAGTCAATTACGACATCATCAAAATGATTATGACATCATCAGTTCATTATGACATCATCAGTTCATTATGACATCATCAGTCCATTATGACATCATCAGTTCATTATGACATCATCAGTCTATTATGACATCATCAAAATGATTATGACATCATCAGTTCATTATGACATCATCAGTTCATTATGACATCATCAGTTAATTATGACATCATCAGTTCATGATGACATCATCAAAATGATTATGACATCATCAGTTCATGATGACATCATCAAAATGATTATGACATCATCAGTTCATTATGACATCATCAGTTAATTATGACATCATCAAAATGATTATGACATCATCAGTTCATTTTGACATCATCAGTTAATTATGACATCATCAAAATGATTATGACATCATCAGTTCATTATGACATCATCAAAATGATTATGACATCATCAGTCCATTATGACATCATCAAAATGATTATGACATAATCAGTTCATTATGACATCATCAGTCCATAATGACATCGTCAAAATGATTATGACATCATCAGTTCATTATGACATCATCAGTTCATTATGACATCATCAGTCCATTATGACATCATCAAAATGATTATGACATCATCAGTCCATTATGACATCATCAGTCCATTATGACATCATCAAAATGATTATGACATCATCAGTTCATTATGACATCATCAGGCTATTATGACATCATCAAAATGATTATGACATCATCAGTTCATTATGACATCATCAGTTCATTATGACATAATCAGTCCATTATGACATCATCAGTTCATTATGACATCATCAGTCCATTATGACATCATCAAAATGATTATGACATCATCAGTTCATTATGACATCATCAGTCCAATATGACATCATCAGTTCATGATGACATCATGAGCCCATTATGACATCATCAAAATGATTATGACATCATCAGTTCATGATGACATCATCAGTCCATAATGACATCTTCAAATGATTATGACATCATCAGTTCATTATGACATCATCAGTTCATTATGACATCATCAGTCCATTATGACATCATCAAAATGATTATGACATCATCAGTTCATTATGACATCATCAAAATGATTATGACATCATCAGTTCATTATGACATCATCAAATTGTTTATGATATCATCAGTTCATTATGACATCATCAGTTCATTATGACATCATCAGTCCAATATGACATCATCAGTTCATGATGACATCATCAGCCCATTATGACATCATCAAATTGTTTATGATATCATCAGCCTATTATGACATCATCAAAATGATTATGACATCATCAGTTCATGATGACATCATCAAAATGATTATGACATCATCAGCTCATTATGACATCATCAGATAATTATGACATCATCAAAATGATTATGACATCATCAGTTCATTATGACATCATCAAAATTATTATGACATCATCAGTCCATTATGACATCATCAAAATGATTATGACATTATCAGTTCATTATGACATCATCAGTCCATAATGACATCTTCAAAATGATTATGATATCATCAGTTCATTATGACATCATCAGTTCATTATGACATCATCAGTCCATTATGACATCATCAAAATGATTATGACATCATCAGTCCATTATGACATCATCAGTCCAATATGACATCATCAGTTCATGATGACATCATCAGCCCATTATGACATCATCAAATTGTTTATGATATCATCAGCCCATTATGACATCATCAAAATGATTATGACATCATCAGTTCATGATGACATCATCAAAATGATTATGACATCATCAGCTCATTATGACATCATCAGGCTATTATGACATCATCAAAATGATTATGACATCATCAGTTCATTATGACATCATCAGTTCATTATGACATAATCAGGCTATTATGACATCATCAAAATGATTATGACATCATCAGTTCATTATGACATCATCAGTTCATTATGACATAATCAGTCCATTATGACATCATCAGTTCATTATGACATCATCAGTCCATTATGACATCATCAAAATGATTATGATATCATCAGTTCATTATGACATCATCAGTCCAATATGACATCATCAGTTCATGATGACATCATGAGCCCATTATGACATCATCAAAATGATTATGACATCATCAGTTCATGATGACATCATCAGTCCATAATGACATCTTCAAATGATTATGACATCATCAGTTCATTATGACATCATCAGTTCATTATGACATCATCAGTCCATTATGACATCATCAAATTGATTATGACATCATCAGTCCATTATGACATCATCAGTCCATTATGACATCATCAGCCCATTATGACATCATCAAAATGATTATGACATCATCAGTCCATTATGACATCATCAGTTCATTATGACATCATCAGTTAATTATGACATCATCAAAATGATTATGACATCATCAGTTCATTATGACATCATCAAAATTATTATGACATCATCAGTCCATTATGACATCATCAAAATGATTATGACATAATCAGTTCATTATGACATCATCAGTCCATAATGACATCGTCAAAATGATTATGACATCATCAGTTCATTATGACATCATCAGTTCATTATGACATCATCAGTCCATTATGACATCATCAAAATGATTATGACATCATCAGTCCATTATGACATCATCAGTTCATTATGACATCATCAGTTAATTATGACATCATCAAAATGATTATGACATCATCAGTTCATTATGACATCATCAAAATTATTATGACATCATCAGTCCATTATGACATCATCAAAATGATTATGACATCATCAGTTCATTATGACATCATCAGTTCATTATGACATCATCAGTCCATTATGACATCATCAGTTCATTATGACATCATCAGTCTATTATGACATCATCAAAATGATTATGACATCATCAGTCCATTATGACATCATCAGTCCATTATGACATCATCAGCCCATTATGACATCATCAAAATGATTATGACATCATCAGTCCATTATGACATCATCAGTTCATTATGACATCATCAGTTAATTATGACATCATCAAAATGATTATGACATCATCAGTTCATTATGACATCATCAAAATTATTATGACATCATCAGTCCATTATGACATCATCAAAATGATTATGACATAATCAGTTCATTATGACATCATCAGTCCATAATGACATCGTCAAAATGATTATGACATCATCAGTTCATTATGACATCATCAGTTCATTATGACATCATCAGTCCATTATGACATCATCAAAATGATTATGACATCATCAGTC
The DNA here is from genome assembly GCF_032444005.1 of Ranitomeya imitator. NCBI lineage: Eukaryota > Metazoa > Chordata > Amphibia > Anura > Dendrobatidae > Ranitomeya > Ranitomeya imitator. The sequence goes on along the minus strand of NC_091282.1, from coordinate 914,834,545 downwards.
CATTATGACATCATCAGTCCATTATGACATCATCAAAATGATTATGACATCATCAGTTCATTATGACATCATCAAAATGATTATGACATTATCAGTTCATTATGACATCATCAGTCCATAATGACATCTTCAAAATGATTATGATATCATCAGTTCATTATGACATCATCAGTTTATTATGACATCATCAGTCCATTATGACATCATCAAAATGATTATGACATCATCAGTCCATTATGACATCATCAGTCCATTATGACATCATCAGCCCATTATGACATCATCAAAATGATTATGACATCATCAGTTCATTATGACATCATCAGTCAATTACGACATCATCAAAATGATTATGACATCATCAGTTCATTATGACATCATCAGTTCATTATGACATCATCAGTCCATTATGACATCATCAGTTCATTATGACATCATCAAAATGATTATGACATCATCAGTTCATTATGACATCATCAGTCCATTATGACATCATCAAAATGATTATGACATCATCAGTCCATTATGACATCATCAGTCCATTATGACATCATCAAAATGATTATGACATCATCAGTTCATTATGACATCATCAAAATGATTATGACATTATCAGTTCATTATGACATCATCAGTCCATAATGACATCTTCAAAATGATTATGATATCATCAGTTCATTATGACATCATCAGTTCATTATGACATCATCAGTCCATTATGACATCATCAAAATGATTATGACATCATCAGTCCATTATGACATCATCAGTCCATTATGACATCATCAGCCCATTATGACATCATCAAAATGATTATGACATCATCAGTTCATTATGACATCATCAGTCAATTACGACATCATCAAAATGATTATGACATCATCAGTTCATTATGACATCATCAGTTCATTATGACATCATCAGTCCATTATGACATCATCAGTTCATTATGACATCATCAGTCTATTATGACATCATCAAAATGATTATGACATCATCAGTTCATTATGACATCATCAGTTCATTATGACATCATCAGTTAATTATGACATCATCAGTTCATGATGACATCATCAAAATGATTATGACATCATCAGTTCATGATGACATCATCAAAATGATTATGACATCATCAGTTCATTATGACATCATCAGTTAATTATGACATCATCAAAATGATTATGACATCATCAGTTCATGATGACATCATCAAAATGATTATGACATCATCAGTTCATTTTGACATCATCAGTTAATTATGACATCATCAAAATGATTATGACATCATCAGTTCATTATGACATCATCAAAATGATTATGACATCATCAGTCCATTATGACATCATCAAAATGATTATGACATAATCAGTTCATTATGACATCATCAGTCCATAATGACATCGTCAAAATGATTATGACATCATCAGTTCATTATGACATCATCAGTTCATTATGACATCATCAGTCCATTATGACATCATCAAAATGATTATGACATCATCAGTCCATTATGACATCATCAGTCCATTATGACATCATCAAAATGATTATGACATCATCAGTTCATTATGACATCATCAGGCTATTATGACATCATCAAAATGATTATGACATCATCAGTTCATTATGACATCATCAGTTCATTATGACATAATCAGTCCATTATGACATCATCAGTTCATTATGACATCATCAGTCCATTATGACATCATCAAAATGATTATGACATCATCAGTTCATTATGACATCATCAGTCCAATATGACATCATCAGTTCATGATGACATCATGAGCCCATTATGACATCATCAAAATGATTATGACATCATCAGTTCATGATGACATCATCAGTCCATAATGACATCTTCAAATGATTATGACATCATCAGTTCATTATGACATCATCAGTTCATTATGACATCATCAGTCCATTATGACATCATCAAAATGATTATGACATCATCAGTTCATTATGACATCATCAAAATGATTATGACATCATCAGTTCATTATGACATCATCAAATTGTTTATGATATCATCAGTTCATTATGACATCATCAGTTCATTATGACATCATCAGTCCAATATGACATCATCAGTTCATGATGACATCATCAGCCCATTATGACATCATCAAATTGTTTATGATATCATCAGCCTATTATGACATCATCAAAATGATTATGACATCATCAGTTCATGATGACATCATCAAAATGATTATGACATCATCAGCTCATTATGACATCATCAGATAATTATGACATCATCAAAATGATTATGACATCATCAGTTCATTATGACATCATCAAAATTATTATGACATCATCAGTCCATTATGACATCATCAAAATGATTATGACATTATCAGTTCATTATGACATCATCAGTCCATAATGACATCTTCAAAATGATTATGATATCATCAGTTCATTATGACATCATCAGTTCATTATGACATCATCAGTCCATTATGACATCATCAAAATGATTATGACATCATCAGTCCATTATGACATCATCAGTCCAATATGACATCATCAGTTCATGATGACATCATCAGCCCATTATGACATCATCAAATTGTTTATGATATCATCAGCCCATTATGACATCATCAAAATGATTATGACATCATCAGTTCATGATGACATCATCAAAATGATTATGACATCATCAGCTCATTATGACATCATCAGGCTATTATGACATCATCAAAATGATTATGACATCATCAGTTCATTATGACATCATCAGTTCATTATGACATAATCAGGCTATTATGACATCATCAAAATGATTATGACATCATCAGTTCATTATGACATCATCAGTTCATTATGACATAATCAGTCCATTATGACATCATCAGTTCATTATGACATCATCAGTCCATTATGACATCATCAAAATGATTATGATATCATCAGTTCATTATGACATCATCAGTCCAATATGACATCATCAGTTCATGATGACATCATGAGCCCATTATGACATCATCAAAATGATTATGACATCATCAGTTCATGATGACATCATCAGTCCATAATGACATCTTCAAATGATTATGACATCATCAGTTCATTATGACATCATCAGTTCATTATGACATCATCAGTCCATTATGACATCATCAAAATGATTATGACATCATCAGTCCATTATGACATCATCAGTCCATTATGACATCATCATCCCATTATGACATCATCAAAATGATTATGACATCATCAGTCCATTATGACATCATCAGTTCATTATGACATCATCAGTTAATTATGACATCATCAAAATGATTATGACATCATCAGTTCATTATGACATCATCAAAATTATTATGACATCATCAGTCCATTATGACATCATCAAAATGATTATGACATAATCAGTTCATTATGACATCATCAGTCCATAATGACATCGTCAAAATGATTATGACATCATCAGTTCATTATGACATCATCAGTTCATTATGACATCATCAGTCCATTATGACATCATCAAAATGATTATGACATCATCAGTCCATTATGACATCATAAAAATGATTATGACATCATCAGTTCTTTATGACATCATCAGTTCATTATGACATCATCAGTTAATTATGACATCATCAAAATGATTATGACATCATCAGTTCATTATGACATCATCAAAATTATTATGACATCATCAGTCCATTATGACATCATCAAAATGATTATGACATCATCAGTTCATTATGACATCATCAGTCCATTATGACATCATCAGTTCATTATGACATCATCAGTCTATTATGACATCATCAAAATGATTATGACATCATCAGTCCATTATGACATCATCAGTCCATTATGACATCATCAGCCCATTATGACATCATCAAAATGATTATGACATCATCAGTCCATTATGACATCATCAGTTCATTATGACATCATCAGTTAATTATGACATCATCAAAATGATTATGACATCATCAGTTCATTATGACATCATCAAAATTATTATGACATCATCAGTCCATTATGACATCATCAAAATGATTATGACATAATCAGTTCATTATGACATCATCGGTCCATAATGACATCGTCAAAATGATTATGACATCATCAGTTCATTATGACATCATCAGTTCATTATGACATCATCAGTCCATTATGACATCATCAAAATGATTATGACATCATCAGTCCATTATGACATCATCAGTCCATTATGACATCATCAAAATGATTATGACATCATCAGTTCATTATGACATCATCAAAATGATTATGACATTATCAGTTCATTATGACATCATCAGTCCATAATGACATCTTCAAAATGATTATGATATCATCAGTTCATTATGACATCATCAGTTCATTATGACATCATCAGTCCATTATGACATCATCAAAATGATTATGACATCATCAGTCCATTATGACATCATCAGTCCATTATGACATCATCAGCCCATTATGACATCATCAAAATGATTATGACATCATCAGTTCATTATGACATCATCAGTCAATTACGACATCATCAAAATGATTATGACATCATCAGTTCATTATGACATCATCAGTTCATTATGACATCATCAGTCCATTATGACATCATCAGTTCATTATGACATCATCAGTCTATTATGACATCATCAAAATGATTATGACATCATCAGTTCATTATGACATCATCAGTTCATTATGACATCATCAGTTAATTATGACATCATCAGTTCATGATGACATCATCAAAATGATTATGACATCATCAGTTCATGATGACATCATCAAAATGATTATGACATCATCAGTTCATTATGACATCATCAGTTAATTATGACATCATCAAAATGATTATGACATCATCAGTTCATGATGACATCATCAAAATGATTATGACATCATCAGTTCATTTTGACATCATCAGTTAATTATGACATCATCAAAATGATTATGACATCATCAGTCCATTATGACATCATCAGTCCATTATGACATCATCAAAATGATTATGACATCATCAGTTCATTATGACATCATCAGGCTATTATGACATCATCAAAATGATTATGACATCATCAGTTCATTATGACATCATCAGTTCATTATGACATCATCAGTCCATTATGACATCATCAGTTCATTATGACATCATCAGTCCATTATGACATCATCAAAATGATTATGACATCATCAGTTCATTATGACATCATCAGTCCAATATGACATCATCAGTTCATGATGACATCATGAGCCCATTATGACATCATCAAAATGATTATGACATCATCAGTTCATGATGACATCATCAGTCCATAATGACATCTTCAAATGATTATGACATCATCAGTTTATTATGACATCATCAGTTCATTATGACATCATCAGTCCATTATGACATCATCAAAATGATTATGACATCATCAGTTCATGATGACATCATCAGCCCATTATGACATCATCAAATTGTTTATGATATCATCAGCCCATTATGACATCATCACAATGATTATGACATCATCAGTTCATGATGACATCATCAAAATGATTATGACATCATCAGCTCATTATGACATCAACAGATAATTATGACATCATCAAAATGATTATGACATCATCAGTTCATTATGACATCATCAAAATTATTATGACATCATCAGTCCATTATGACATCATCAAAATGATTATGACATCATCAGTCCATTATGACATCATCAGTCCATTATGACATCATCAGTCCATTATGACATCATCAAAATGATTATGACATCATCAGTTCATTATGACATCATCAGTCCAATATGACATCATCAGTTCATGATGACATCATCAGTCCATAATGACATCTTCAAATGATTATGACATCATCAGTTCATTATGACATCATCAGTTCATTATGACATCATCAGTCCATTATGACATCATCAAAATGATTATGACATCATCAGTCCATTATGACATCATCAGTCCATTATGACATCATCAGCCCATTATGACATCATCAAAATGATTATGACATCATCAGTCCATTATGACATCATCAGTTCATTATGACATCATCAGTTAATTATGACATCATCAAAATGATTATGACATCATCAGTTCATTATGACATCATCAAAATTATTATGACATCATCAGTCCATTATGACATCATCAAAATGATTATGACATAATCAGTTCATTATGACATCATCAGTCCATAATGACATCGTCAAAATGATTATGACATCATCAGTTCATTATGACATCATCAGTTCATTATGACATCATCAGTCCATTATGACATCATCAAAATGATTATGACATCATCAGTTCATTATGACATCATCAGTTCATTATGACATAATCAGTCCATTATGACATCATCAGTTCATTATGACATCATCAGTCCATTATGACATCATCAAAATGATTATGACATCATCAGTTCATTATGACATCATCAGTCCATAATGACATCTTCAAAATGATTATGACATCATCAGTTCATTATGACATCATCAGTTCATTATGACATCATCAGTCCATTATGACATCATCAAAATGATTATGACATCATCAGTCCATTATGACATCATCAGTCCATTATGACATCATCAGCCCATTATGACATCATCAAAATGATTATGACATCATCAGTTCATTATGACGTCATCAGTCTATTATGACATCATCAAAATGATTATGACATCATCAGTTCATTATGACATCATCAGTTCATTATGACATCATTAGTCCATTATGACATCATCAGTTCATTATGACATCATCAGTCTATTATGACATCATCAAAATGATTATGACATCATCAGTCCATTATGACATCATCAGTCCATTATGACATCATCAGCCCATTATGACATCATCAAAATGATTATGACATCATCAGTCCATTATGACATCATCAGTTCATTATGACATCATCAGTTAATTATGACATCATCAAAATGATTATGACATCATCAGTTCATTATGACATCATCAAAATTATTATGACATCATCAGTCCATTATGACATCATCAAAATGATTATGACATAATCAGTTCATTATGACATCATCAGTCCATAATGACATCGTCAAAATGATTATGACATCATCAGTTCATTATGACATCATCAGTTCATTATGACATCATCAGTCCATTATGACATCATCAAAATGATTATGACATCATCAGTCCATTATGACATCATCAGTCCATTATGACATCATCAAAATGATTATGACATCATCAGTTCATTATGACATCATCAAAATGATTATGACATTATCAGTTCATTATGACATCATCAGTCCATAATGACATCTTCAAAATGATTATGATATCATCAGTTCATTATGACATCATCAGTTCATTATGACATCATCAGTCCATTATGACATCATCAAAATGATTATGACATCATCAGTCCATTATGACATCATCAGTCCATTATGACATCATCAGCCCATTATGACATCATCAAAATGATTATGACATCATCAGTTCATTATGACATCATCAGTCAATTACGACATCATCAAAATGATTATGACATCATCAGTTCATTATGACATCATCAGTTCATTATGACATCATCAGTCCATTATGACATCATCAGTTCATTATGACATCATCAGTCTATTATGACATCATCAAAATGATTATGACATCATCAGTTCATTATGACATCATCAGTTCATTATGACATCATCAGTTAATTATGACATCATCAGTTCATCATGACATCATCAAAATGATTATGACATCATCAGTTCATGATGACATCATCAAAATGATTATGACATCATCAGTTCATTATGACATCATCAGTTAATTATGACATCATCAAAATGATTATGACATCATCAGTTCATGATGACATCATCAAAATGATTATGACATCATCAGTTCATTTTGACATCATCAGTTAATTATGACATCATCAAAATGATTATGACATCATCAGTCCATTATGACATCATCAGTCCATTATGACATCATCAAAATGATTATGACATCATCAGTTCATTATGACATCATCAGGCTATTATGACATCATCAAAATGATTATGATATCATCAGTTCATTATGACATCATCAGTTCATTATGACATAATCAGTCCATTATGACATCATCAGTTCATTATGACATCATCAGTCCATTATGACATCATCAAAATGATTATGACATCATCAGTTCATTATGACATCATCAGTCCAATATGACATCATCAGTTCATGATGACATCATGAGCCCATTATGACATCATCAAAATGATTATGACATCATCAGTTCATGATGACATCATCAGTCCATAATGACATCTTCAAATGATTATGACATCATCAGTTCATTATGACATCATCAGTTCATTATGACATCATCAGTCCATTATGACATCATCAAAATGATTATGACATCATCAGTTCATTATGACATCATCAAAATGATTATGACATCATCAGTTCATTATGACATCATCAAATTGTTTATGATATCATCAGTTCATTATGACATCATCAGTTCATTATGACATCATCAGTCCAATATGACATCATCAGTTCATGATGACATCATCAGCCCATTATGACATCATCAAATTGTTTATGATATCATCAGCCCATTATGACATCATCAAAATGATTATGACATCATCAGTTCATGATGACATCATCAAAATGATTATGACATCATCAGCTCATTATGACATCATCAGATAATTATGACATCATCAAAATGATTATGACATCATCAGTTCATTATGACATCATCAAAATTATTATGACATCATCAGTCCATTATGACATCATCAAAATGATTATGACATTATCAGTTCATTATGACATCATCTGTCCATAATGACATCTTCAAAATGATTATGATATCATCAGTTCATTATGACATCATCAGTTCATTATGACATCATCAGTCCATTATGACATCATCAAAATGATTATGACATCATCAGTCCATTATGACATCATCAGTCCAATATGACATCATCAGTTCATGATGACATCATCAGCCCATTATGACATCATCAAATTGTTTATGATATCATCAGCCCATTATGACATCATCAAAATGATTATGACATCATCAGTTCATGATGACATCATCAAAATGATTATGACATCATCAGCTCATTATGACATCATCAGGCTATTATGACATCATCAAAATGATTATGACATCATCAGTTCATTATGACATCATCAGTTCATTATGACATAATCAGGCTATTATGACATCATCAAAATGATTATGACATCATCAGTTCATTATGACATCATCAGTTCATTATGACATAATCAGTCCATTATGACTTCATCAGTTCATTATGACATCATCAGTCCATTATGACATCATCAAAATGATTATGACATCATCAGTTCATTATGACATCATCAGTCCATAATGACATCTTCAAAATGATTATGACATCATCAGTTCATTATGACATCATCAGTTCATTATGACATCATCAGTCCATTATGACATCATCAAAATGATTATGACATCATCAGTCCATTATGACATCATCAGTCCATTATGACATCATCAGCCCATTATGACATCATCAAAATGATTATGACATCATCAGTTCATTATGACGTCATCAGTCTATTATGACATCATCAAAATGATTATGACATCATCAGTTCATTATGACATCATCAGTTCATTATGACATCATCAGTCCATTATGACATCATCAGTTCATTATGACATCATCAGTCTATTATGACATCATCAAAATGATTATGACATCATCAGTCCATTATGACATCATCAGTCCATTATGACATCATCAGCCCATTATGACATCATCAAAATGATTATGACATCATCAGTCCATTATGACATCATCAGTTCATTATGACATCATCAGTTAATTATGACATCATCAAAATGATTATGACATCATCAGTTCATTATGACATCATCAAAATTATTATGACATCATCAGTCCATTATGACATCATCAAAATGATTATGACATAATCAGTTCATTATGACATCATCAGTCCATAATGACATCGTCAAAATGATTATGACATCATCAGTTCATTATGACATCAGCAGTTCATTATGACATCATCAGTCCATTATGACATCATCAAAATGATTATGACATCATCAGTCCATTATGACATCATCAAAATGATTATGACATTATCAGTTCATTATGACATCATCAGTCCATAATGACATCTTCAAAATGATTATGATATCATCAGTTCATTATGACATCATCAGTTCATTATGACATCATCAGTCCATTATGACATCATCAAAATGATTATGACATCATCAGTCCATTATGACATCATCAAAATGATTATGACATTATCAGTTCATTATGACATCATCAGTCCATAATGACATCTTCAAAATGATTATGATATCATCAGTTCATTATGACATCATCAGTTCATTATGACATCATCAGCCCATTATGACATCATCAAATTGTTTATGATATCATCAGCCCATTATGACATCATCAAAATGATTATGACATCATCAGTTCATGATGACATCATCAAAATGATTATGACATCATCAGCTCATTATGACATCATCAGATAATTATGACATCATCAAAATGATTATGACATCATCAGTTCATTATGACATCATCAAAATTATTATGACATCATCAGTCCATTATGACATCATCAAAATGATTATGACATTATCAGTTCATTATGACATCATCAGTCCATAATGACATCTTCAAAATGATTATGATATCATCAGTTCATTATGACATCATCAGTTCATTATGACATCATCAGTCCATTATGACATCATCAAAATGATTATGACATCATCAGTCCATTATGACATCATCAGTCCAATATGACATCATCAGTTCATGATGACATCATCAGCCCATTATGACATCATCAAATTGTTTATGATATCATCAGCCCATTATGACATCATCAAAATGATTATGACATCATCAGTTCATGATGACATCATCAAAATGATTATGACATCATCAGCTCATTATGACATCATCAGGCTATTATGACATCATCAAAATGATTATGACATCATCAGTTCATTATGACATCATCAGTTCATTATGACATAATCAGGCTATTATGACATCATCAAAATGATTATGACATCATCAGTTCATTATGACATCATCAGTTCATTATGACATAATCAGTCCATTATGACATCATCAGTTCATTATGACATCATCAGTCCATTATGACATCATCAAAATGATTATGACATCATCAGTTCATTATGACATCATCAGTCCATAATGACATCTTCAAAATGATTATGACATCATCTGTTCATTATGACATCATCAGTTCATTATGACATCATCAGTCCATTATGACATCATCAAAATGATTATGACATCATCAGTCCATTATGACATCATCAGTCCATTATGACATCATCAGCCCATTATGACATCATCAAAATGATTATGACATCATCAGTTCATTATGACGTCATCAGTCTATTATGACATCATCAAAATGATTATGACATCATCAGTTCATTATGACATCATCAGTTCATTATGACATCATCAGTCCATTATGACATCATCAGTTCATTATGACATCATCAGTCTATTATGACATCATCAAAATGATTATGACATCATCAGTCCATTATGACATCATCAGTCCATTATGACATCATCAGCCCATTATGACATCGTCAAAATGATTATGACATCATCAGTCCATTATGACATCATCAGTTCATTATGACATCATCAGTTAATTATGACATCATCAAAATGATTATGACATCATCAGTTCATTATGACATCATCAAAATTATTATGACATCATCAGTCCATTATGACATCATCAAAATGATTATGACATAATCAGTTCATTATGACATCATCAGTCCATAATGACATCGTCAAAATGATTATGACATCATCAGTTCATTATGACATCATCAGTTCATTATGACATCATCAGTCCATTATGACATCATCAAAATGATTATGACATCATCAGTCCATTATGACATCATCAGTCCATTATGACATCATCAAAATGATTATGACATCATCAGTTCATTATGACATCATCAAAATGATTATGACATTATCAGTTCATTATGACATCATCAGTCCATAATGACATCTTCAAAATGATTATGATATCATCAGTTCATTATGACATCATCAGTTCATTATGACATCATCAGTCCATTATGACATCATCAAAATGATTATGACATCATCAGTCCATTATGACATCATCAGTCCATTATGACATCATCAGCCCATTATGACATCATCAAAATGATTATGACATCATCAGTTCATTATGACATCATCAGTCAATTACGACATCATCAAAATGATTATGACATCATCAGTTCATTATGACATCATCAGTTCATTATGACATCATCAGTCCATTATGACATCATCAGTTCATTATGACATCATCAGTCTATTATGACATCATCAAAATGATTATGACATCATCAGTTCATTATGACATCATCAGTTCATTATGACATCATCAGTTAATTATGACATCATCAGTTCATGATGACATCATCAAAATGATTATGACATCATCAGTTCATGATGACATCATCAAAATGATTATGACATCATCAGTTCATTATGACATCATCAGTTAATTATGACATCATCAAAATGATTATGACATCATCAGTTCATGATGACATCATCAAAATGATTATGACATCATCAGTTCATTTTGACATCATCAGTTAATTATGACATCATCAAAATGATTATGACATCATCAGTCCATTATGACATCATCAGTCCATTATGACATCATCAAAATGATTATGACATCATCAGTTCATTATGACATCATCAGGCTATTATGACATCATCAAAATGATTATGACATCATCAGTTCATTATGACATCATCAGTTCATTATGACATAATCAGTCCATTATGACATCATCAGTTCATTATGACATCATCAGTCCATTATGACATCATCAAAATGATTATGACATCATCAGATCATTATGACATCATCAGTCCAATATGACATCATCAGTTCATGATGACATCATGAGCCCATTATGACATCATCAAAATGATTATGACATCATCAGTTCATGATGACATCATCAGTCCATAATGACATCTTCAAATGATTATGACATCATCAGTTCATTATGACATCATCAGTTCATTATGACATCATCAGTCCATTATGACATCATCAAAATGATTATGACATCATCAGTTCATTATGACATCATCAAAATGATTATGACATCATCAGTTCATTATGACATCATCAAATTGTTTATGATATCATCAGTTCATTATGACATCATCAGTTCATTATGACATCATCAGTCCAATATGACATCATCAGTTCATGATGACATCATCAGCCCATTATGACATCATCAAATTGTTTATGATATCATCAGCCCATTATGACATCATCAAAATGATTATGACATCATCAGTTCATGATGACATCATCAAAATGATTATGACATCATCAGCTCATTATGACATCATCAGATAATTATGACATCATCAAAATGATTATGACATCATCAGTTCATTATGACATCATCAAAATTATTATGACATCATCAGTCCATTATGACATCATCAAAATGATTATGACATCATCAGTCCATTATGACATCATCAGTTCATTATGACATCATCAGTTAATTATGACATCATCAAAATGATTATGACATCATCAGTTCATTATGACATCATCAAAATTATTATGACATCATCAGTCCATTATGACATCATCAAAATGATTATGACATAATCAGTTCATTATGACATCATCAGTCCATAATGACATCGTCAAAATGATTATGACATCATCAGTTCATTATGACATCATCAGTTCATTATGACATCATCAGTCCATTATGACATCATCAAAATGATTATGACATCATCAGTCCATTATGACATCATCAAAATGATTATGACATCAACAGTTCATTATGACATCATCAAAATGATTATGACATTATCAGTTCATTATGACATCATCAGTCCATAATGACATCTTCAAAATGATTATGATATCATCAGTTCATTATGACATCATCAGTTCATTATGACATCATCAGTCCATTATGACATCATCAAAATGATTATGACATCATCAGTCCATTATGACATCATCAAAATGATTATGACATTATCAGTTCATTATGACATCATCAGTCCATAATGACATCTTCAAAATAATTATGATATCATCAGTTCATTATGACATCATCAGTTCATTATGACATCATCAGCCCATTATGACATCATCAAATTGTTTATGATATCATCAGCCCATTATGACATCATCAAAATGATTATGACATCATCAGTTCATGATGACATCATCAAAATGATTATGACATCATCAGCTCATTATGACATCATCAGATAATTATGACATCATCAAAATGATTATGACATCATCAGTTCATTATGACATCATCAAAATTATTATGACATCATCAGTCCATTATGACATCATCAAAATGATTATGACATTATCAGTTCATTATGACATCATCAGTCCATAATGACATCTTCAAAATGATTATGATATCATCAGTTCATTATGACATCATCAGTTCATTATGACATCATCAGTCCATTATGACATCATCAAAATGATTATGACATCATCAGTCCATTATGACATCATCAGTCCAATATGACATCATCAGTTCATGATGACATCATCAGCCCATTATGACATCATCAAATTGTTTATGATATCATCAGCCCATTATGACATCATCAAAATGATTATGACATCATCAGTTCATGATGACATCATCAAAATGATTATGACATCATCAGCTCATTATGACATCATCAGGCTATTATGACATCATCAAAATGATTATGACATCATCAGTTCATTATGACATCATCAGTTCATTATGACATAATCATGCTATTATGACATCATCAAAATGATTATGACATCATCAGTTCATTATGACATCATCAGTTCATTATGACATAATCAGTCCATTATGACATCATCAGTTCATTATGACATCATCAGTCCATTATGACATCATCAAAATGATTATGACATCATCCGTTCATTATGACATCATCAGTCCATAATGACATCTTCAAAATGATTATGACATCATCAGTTCATTATGACATCATCAGTTCATTATGACATCATCAGTCCATTATGACATCATCAAAATGATTATGACATCATCAGTCCATTATGACATCATCAGTCCATTATGACATCATCAGCCCATTATGACATCATCAAAATGATTATGACATCATCAGTTCATTATGACGTCATCAGTCTATTATGACATCATCAAAATGATTAAACTAGAAGAAGAGGGGACGGGAAGAAAAACATTAGACTCGAACAAAGACGACCCAGGAAAACATACTCAGAAGGGAGGTAAGAACATTTCTAAAACAATCCACAGTGAGGAGATTGGAACAAAACAAAATCCTCTAAACTGCATGCTCGCAAACGCCAGAAGCCTGACAAACAAGATGGAAGAACTAGAAGCAGAAATATCTACAGGTAACTTTGACATAGTGGGAATAACCGAGACATGGTTAGATGAAAGCTATGACTGGGCAGTTAACTTACAGGGTTACAGTCTGTTTAGAAAGGATCGTAAAAATCGGAGAGGAGGAGGGGTTTGTCTCTATGTAAAGTCTTGTCTAAAGTCCACTTTAAGGGAGGATATTAGCGAAGGGAATGAGGATGTCGAGTCCATATGGGTTGAAATTCATGGAGGGAAAAATGGTAACAAAATTCTCATTGGGGTCTGTTACAAACCCCCAAATATAACAGAAAGCATGGAAAGTCTACTTCTAAAGCAGATAGATGAAGCTGCAACCCATAATGAGGTCCTGGTTATGGGGGACTTTAACTACCCGGATATTAACTGGGAAACAGAAACCTGTGAAACCCATAAAGGCAACAGGTTTCTGCTAATAACCAAGAAAAATTATCTTTCACAATTGGTGCAGAATCCAACCAGAGGAGCAGCACTTTTAGACCTAATACTATCTAATAGACCTGACAGAATAACAAATCTGCAGGTGGTTGGGCATTTAGGAAATAGCGACCACAATATTGTGCAGTTTCACCTGTCTTTCACTAGGGGGACTTGTCAGGGAGTCACAAAAACATTGAACTTTAGGAAGGCAAAGTTTGAACAGCTTAGAGATGCCCTTAATCTGGTAGACTGGGACAATATCCTCAGAAATGAGAATACAGATAATAAATGGGAAATGTTTAAGAACATCCTAAATAGGCAGTGTAAGCGGTTTATACCTTGTGGGAATAAAAGGACTAGAAATAGGAAAAACCCAATGTGGCTAAACAAAGAAGTAAGACAGGCAATTAACAGTAAAAAGAAAGCATTTGCACTACTAAAGCAGGATGGCACCATTGAAGCTCTAAAAAACTATAGGGAGAAAAATACTTTATCTAAAAAACTAATTAAAGCTGCCAAAAAGGAAACAGAGAAGCACATTGCTAAGGAGAGTAAAACTAATCCCAAACTGTTCTTCAACTATATCAATAGTAAAAGAATAAAAACTGAAAATGTAGGCCCCTTAAAAAATAGTGAGGAAAGAATGGTTGTAGATGACGAGGAAAAAGCTAACATATTAAACACCTTCTTCTCCACGGTATTCACGGTGGAAAATGAAATGCTAGGTGAAATCCCAAGAAACAATGAAAACCCTATATTAAGGGTCACCAATCTAACCCAAGAAGAGGTGCGAAACCGGCTAAATAAGATTAAAATAGATAAATCTCCGGGTCCGGATGGCATACACCCACGAGTACTAAGAGAACTAAGTAATGTAATAGATAAACCATTATTTCTTATTTTTAGTGACTCTATAGCGACAGGGTCTGTTCCGCAGGACTGGCGCATAGCAAATGTGGTGCCAATATTCAAAAAGGGCTCTAAAAGTGAACCTGGAAATTATAGGCCAGTAAGTCTAACCTCTATTGTTGGTAAAATATTTGAAGGGTTTCTGAGGGATGTTATTCTGGATTATCTCAATGAGAATAACTGTTTAACTCCATATCAGCATGGGTTTATGAGAAATCGCTCCTGTCAAACCAATCTAATCAGTTTTTATGAAGAGGTAAGCTATAGACTGGACCACGGTGAGTCATTGGACGTGGTATATCTCGATTTTTCCAAAGCGTTTGATACCGTGCCGCACAAGAGGTTGGTACACAAAATGAGAATGCTTGGTCTGGGGGAAAATGTGTGTAAATGGGTTAGTAGCTGGCTTAGTGATAGAAAGCAGAGGGTGGTTATAAATGGTATAGTCTCTAACTGGGTCGCTGTGACCAGTGGGGTACCGCAGGGGTCAGTATTGGGACCTGTTCTCTTCAACATATTCATTAATGATCTGGTAGAAGGTTTACACAGTAAAATATCGATATTTGCAGATGATACAAAACTATGTAAAGCAGTTAATACAAGAGAAGATAGTATTCTGCTACAGATGGATCTGGATAAGTTGGAAACTTGGGCTGAAAGGTGGCAGATGAGGTTTAACAATGATAAATGTAAGGTTATACACATGGGAAGAGGGAATCAATATCACCATTACACACTGAACGGGAAACCACTGGGTAAATCTGACAGGGAGAAGGACTTGGGGATCCTAGTTAATGATAAACTTACCTGGAGCAGCCAGTGCCAGGCAGCAGCTGCCAAGGCAAACAGGATCATGGGGTGCATTAAAAGAGGTCTGGATACACATGATGAGAGCATTATACTGCCTCTGTACAAATCCCTAGTTAGACCGCACATGGAGTACTGTGTCCAGTTTTGGGCACCGGTGCTCAGGAAGGATATAATGGAACTAGAGAGAGTACAAAGGAGGGCAACAAAATTAATAAAGGGGATGGGAGAACTACAATACCCAGATAGATTAGCGAAATTAGGATTATTTAGTCTAGAAAAAAGACGACTGAGGGGCGATCTAATAACCATGTATAAGTATATAAGGGGACAATACAAATATCTCGCTGAGGATCTGTTTATACCAAGGAAGGTGACGGGCACAAGGGGGCATTCTTTGCGTCTGGAGGAGAGAAGGTTTTTCCACCAACATAGAAGAGGATTCTTTACTGTTAGGGCAGTGAGAATCTGGAATTGCTTGCCTGAGGAGGTGGTGATGGCGAACTCAGTCGAGGGGTTCAAGAGAGGCCTGGATGTCTTCCTGGAGCAGAACAATATTGTATCATACAATTATTAGGTTCTGTAGAAGGACGTAGATCTGGGTATTTATTATGATGGAATATAGGCTGAACTGGATGGACAAATGTCTTTTTTCGGCCTTACTTACTTACTAACTATGTATTATGACATCATCAGTTCATTATGACATCATCAGTTCATTATGACATCATCAGTCCATTATGACATCATCAGTTCATTATGACATCATCAGTCTATTATGACATCATCAAAATGATTATGACATCATCAGTCCATTATGACATCATCAGTCCATTATGACATCATCAAAATGATTATGACATCATCAGTCCATTATGACATCATCAGTTCATTATGACATCATCAGTTAATTATGACATCATCAAAATGATTATGACATCATCAGTTCATTATGACATCATCAAAATTATTATGACATCATCAGTCCATTATGACATCATCAAAATGATTATGACATAATCAGTTCATTATGACATCATCAGTCCATAATGACATCGTCAAAATGATTATGACATCATCAGTTCATTATGACATCATCAGTTCATTATGACATCATCAGTCCATTATGACATCATCAAAATGATTATGACATCATCAGTCCATTATGACATCATCAGTCCATTATGACATCATCAAAATGATTATGACATCATCAGTTCATTATGACATCATCAAAATGATTATGACATTATCAGTTCATTATGACATCATCACTCCATAATGACATCTTCAAAATGATTATGATATCATCAGTTCATTATGACATCATCAGTTCATTATGACATCATCAGTCCATTATGACATCATCAAAATGATTATGACATCATCAGTCCATTATGACATCATCAGTCCATTATGACATCAT